>NW_027207503.1:0-304153 GCF_963455315.2 Globicephala melas | reverse complement strand
CCCTAACCCTAACCCTAACCCTAACCCTAACCCTAACCCTAACCCTAACCCTAACCCTAACCCTAACCCTAACCCTAACCCTAACCCTAACCCTAACCCTAACCCTAACCCTAACCCTAACCCTAACCCTAACCCTAACCCTAACCCTAACCCTAACCCTAACCCTAACCCTAACCCTAACCCTAACCCTAACCCTAACCCTAACCCTAACCCTAACCCTAACCCTAACCCTAACCCTAACCCTAACCCTAACCCTAACCCTAACCCTAACCCTAACCCTAACCCTAACCCTAACCCTAACCCTAACCCTAACCCTAACCCTAACCCTAACCCTAACCCTAACCCTAACCCTAACCCTAACCCTAACCCTAACCCTAACCCTAACCCTAACCCTAACCCTAACCCTAACCCTAACCCTAACCCTAACCCTAACCCTAACCCTAACCCTAACCCTAACCCTAACCTAACCCTAACCCTAACCCTAACCCTAACCCTAACCCTAACCCTAACCCTAACCCTAACCCTAACCTAACCCTAACCCTAACCCTAACCCTAACCCTAACCCTAACCCTAACCCTAACCCTAACCCTAACCCTAACCCTAACCCTAACCCTAACCCTAACCCTAACCCTAACCTAACCCTAACCCTAACCCTAACCCTAACCCTAACCCTAACCCTAACCCTAACCCTAAACCCTAACCCTAACCCTAACCCTAACCCTAACCCTAACCCTAACCCTAACCCTAGCCCAAACCCTAACCCTAACCCTAACCCTAACCCGAACCCTAACACTAGCCCGAACCCTAACCCCGTCCCCTAACCCTAACCCTAGCCCGAACCCTAACCCTAACACTTCCCCGAAGCCTGACCCTCACCCGTCCCCTAATCCTAACCCGTACGCTGACACTAACCCGCGCCCTCACACGTACGCTCCCCCTAAAGCGTTGTCGTACCCTCACCTGGAACCTAAACCGTCCCCGTCCCCTAACCCTAACCCTAGCCCGAACCCTAACCCTAACCCTTCCCCGAAGCCTGACCCTCACCCGTCCCCTAATCCTAACCCGTACGCTGACACTAACCCGCGCCCTCACACGTACGCTCCCCCTAAAGCGTTGTCCTTCCCTCACCTGGACCCTAAACCATCCGCGTCCCCTAACCCTAACCCTAGCCCGAACCCTAACCCTAACCCTTCCCCGAAGCCTGACCCTCACCCGTCCCCTAATCCTAACCCGTACGCTGACACTAACCCGCGCCGTCACACGTACGCTCCACCTAAAGCGTTGTAGTACCCTCACCTGGACCCTAAACCGTCCCCGTCCCCTAACCCTAACACTAGCCCGAACCCTAACCCTAACCCTTCCCCGAAGCCTGACCCTCACCCGTCCCCTAATCCTAACCCGTACGCTGACACTAAGCTGCGCCCTCACACGTACGCTCCCCCTAAAGCGTTGTCGTACCCTCACCTGGACCCTAAACCGTCCCCGTCCCCTAACCCTAACCCTAGCCCGAACCCTAAACCTAACCCTAGCCCGAACCCTAACCCTAACCCTAACCCTAACCCTAACCCTAACCCTAACCCTAACCCCTAACCCTAACCCTAACCCTAACCCTAACCCTAACCCTAACCCTAACCCTAACCCTAACCCGAACCCTAGCTCGAACCCTAACCCTAACACTTCCCCGAAGCCTGACCCTCACCCGTCCCCTAATCCTAACCCGTACGCTGACACTAACCCGCGCCCTCACACGTACGCTCCCCCTAAAGCGTTGTCGTACCTTCACCTGGTCCCTAAACCGTCCCCGTCCCCTAACCCTAACCCTAGCCCGAACCCTAACCCTAAACCTTCCCCGAAGCCTGACCCTCACCCGTCCCCTAATCCTAACCCGTACGCTGACACTAACCCGCGCCCTCACACGTACGCTCCCCCTAAAGCGTTGTCGTACCCTCACCTGGACCCTAAACCGTCCCCGTCCCCTAACCCTAACCCTAGCCCGAACCCTAACCCTAACCCTTCCCCGAAGCCTGACCCTCACCCGTCCCCTAATCCTAACCCGTACGCTGACACTAACCCGCGCCCTCACACGTACGCTCCCCCTAAAGCGTTGTCGTACCCTCACCTGGACCCTAAACCATCCCCATTCCCTAACCCTAACCCTAGCCCGAACCCTAACCCTAAACCTTCTCCGAAGCCTGACCCTCACCCGTCCCCTAATCCTAACCCGTATGCTGACACTAACCCACGCCCTCACACGTACGCTCCCCCTAAAGCATTGTCGTACCCTCACCTGGACCCTAAACCGTCCCCGTCCCCTAACCCTAACCCTAGCCCGAAGCCTAACCCTAACTCTTCCCCGAAGCCTGACCCTCAGCCGTCCCCTAATCCTAACCCGTACGCTGACACTAAACCGCGCCCTCACACGTACGCTCCCCCTAGAGCGTTGTCGTACCCTCACCTGGACCCTAAACCGTCCCCGTCCCCTAACCCTAACCCTAGCCCGAAGACTAACCCTAACACTTCCCCGAAGCCTGACCCTCACCCGTCCCCTAATCCTAACCCGTACGCTGACACTAACCCGCGCCCTCACACGTACGCTCCCCCTAAAGCGTTGTCGTACCCTCACCTGGACCCTAAACCGTCCCCGTCCCCTAACCCTAACCCTAGCCCGAACCCTAACCCTAACCCTTCCCCGAAGCCTGACCCTCACCCGTCCCCTAATCCTAACCCGTACGCTGACACTAACCCGCGCCCTCACACGTACGCTCCCCCTAAAGCGTTGTCGTACCCTCACCTGGACCCTAAACCATCCCCATTCCCTAACCCTAACCCTAGCCCGAACCCTAACCCTAAACCTTCTCCGAAGCCTGACCCTCACCCGTCCCCTAATCCTAAACCGTACGCTGACACTAACCCACGCCCTCACACGTACGCTCCCCCTAAAGCGTTGTCGTACCCTCACCTGGACCCTAAACCGTCCCCGTCCCCTAACCCTAACCCTAGCCCGAAGCCTAACCCTAACCCTTCCCCGAAGCCTGACCCTCAGCCGTCCCCTAATCCTAACCCGTACGCTGACACTAAACCGCGCCCTCACACGTACGCTCCCCCTAGAGCGTTGTCGTACCCTCACCTGGACCCTAAACCGTCCCCGTCCCCTAACCCTAACCCTAGCCCGAAGACTAACCCTAACACTTCCCCAAAGCCTGACCCTCAGCCGTCCCCTAATCCTAACCCGTACGCTGACACTAACCCGCGCCCTCACACGTACGCTCCCCCTAGAGCGTTGTCGTACCCTCACCTGGACCCTAAACCGTCCCCGTCCCCTAACCCTAACCCTAGCCCGAAGCCTAACCCTAACCCTTCCCCGAAGCCTGACCCTCAGCCGTCCCCTAATCCTAACCCGTACGCTGACACTAACCCGCGCCCTCACACGTACGCTCCCCCTAGAGCGTTGTCGTACCCTCACCTGGACCCTAAACCGTCCCCGTCCCCTAACCCTAACCCTAGCCCGAACCCTAACCCTAACCCTTCCCCGAAGCCTGACCCTCAGGCGTCCCCTAATCCTAACCCGTACGCTGACACTAACCCGCGCCCTCACACGTACGCTCCCCCTAGAGCGTTGTCGTACCCTCACCTGGACCCTAAACCGTCCCCGTCCCCTAACCCTAACCCTAGCCCGAACCCTAACCCTAACCCTTCCCCGAAGCCTGACCCTCAGCCGTCCCCTAATCCTAACCCGTACGCTGACACTAACCCGCGCCCTCACACGTACGCTCCCCCTAGAGCGTTGTCGTACCCTCACCTGGACCCTAAACCGTCCCCGTCCCCTAACCCTAACCCTAGCCCGAAGCCTAACCCTAAACCTTCTCCGAAGCCTGACCCTCACCCGTCCCCTAATCCTAACCCGTACGCTGACACTAACCCACGCCCTCACACGTACGCTCCCCCTAAAGCGTTGTCGTACCCTCACCTGGACCCTAAACCGTCCCCGTCCCCTAACCCTAACCCTAGCCCGAAGCCTAACCCTAACTCTTCCCCGAAGCCTGACCCTCAGCCGTCCCCTAATCCTAACCCGTACGCTGACACTAAACCGCGCCCTCACACGTACGCTCCCCCTAGAGCGTTGTCGTACCCTCACCTGGACCCTAAACCGTCCCCGTCCCCTAACCCTAACCCTAGCCCGAAGACTAACCCTAACACTTCCCCGAAGCCTGACCCTCACCCGTCCCCTAATCCTAACCCGTACGCTGACACTAACCCGCGCCCTCACACGTACGCTCCCCCTAAAGCGTTGTCGTACCCTCACCTGGACCCTAAACCGTCCCCGTCCCCTAACCCTAACCCTAGCCCGAACCCTAACCCTAACCCTTCCCCGAAGCCTGACCCTCACCCGTCCCCTAATCCTAACCCGTACGCTGACACTAACCCGCGCCCTCACACGTACGCTCCCCCTAAAGCGTTGTCGTACCCTCACCTGGACCCTAAACCATCCCCATTCCCTAACCCTAACCCTAGCCCGAACCCTAACCCTAAACCTTCTCCGAAGCCTGACCCTCACCCGTCCCCTAATCCTAACCCGTACGCTGACACTAACCCACGCCCTCACACGTACGCTCCCCCTAAAGCGTTGTCGTACCCTCACCTGGACCCTAAACCGTCCCCGTCCCCTAACCCTAACCCTAGCCCGAAGCCTAACCCTAACCCTTCCCCGAAGCCTGACCCTCAGCCGTCCCCTAATCCTAACCCGTACGCTGACACTAAACCGCGCCCTCACACGTACGCTCCCCCTAGAGCGTTGTCGTACCCTCACCTGGACCCTAAACCGTCCCCGTCCCCTAACCCTAACCCTAGCCCGAAGACTAACCCTAACACTTCCCCAAAGCCTGACCCTCAGCCGTCCCCTAATCCTAAACCGTACGCTGACACTAACCCGCGCCCTCACACGTACGCTCCCCCTAGAGCGTTGTCGTACCCTCACCTGGACCCTAAACCGTCCCCGTCCCCTAACCCTAACCCTAGCCCGAAGCCTAACCCTAACCCTTCCCCGAAGCCTGACCCTCAGCCGTCCCCTAATCCTAACCCGTACGCTGACACTAACCCGCGCCCTCACACGTACGCTCCCCCTAGAGCGTTGTCGTACCCTCACCTGGACCCTAAACCGTCCCCGTCCCCTAACCCTAACCCTAGCCCGAAGCCTAACCCTAACCCTTCCCCGAAGCCTGACCCTCAGCCGTCCCCTAATCCTAACCCGTACGCTGACACTAACCCGCGCCCTCACACGTACGCTCCCCCTAGAGCGTTGTCGTACCCTCACCTGGACCCTAAACCGTCCCCGTCCCCTAACCCTAACCCTAGCCCGAACCCTAACCCTAACCCTTCCCCGAAGCCTGACCCTCAGGCGTCCCCTAATCCTAACCCGTACGCTGACACTAACCCGCGCCCTCACACGTACGCTCCCCCTAGAGCGTTGTCGTACCCTCACCTGGACCCTAAACCATCCCCGTCCCCTAACCCTAACCCTAGCCCGAACCCTAACCCTAACCCTTCCCCGAAGCCTGACCCTCAGCCGTCCCCTAATCCTAACCCGTACGCTGACACTAACCCGCGCCCTCACACGTACGCTCCCCCTAGAGCGTTGTCGTACCCTCACCTGGACCCTAAACCGTCCCCGTCCCCTAACCCTAAACCTAGCCCGAAGCCTAACCCTAACCCTTCCCCGAAGCCTGACCCTCACCCGTCCCTTAATCCTAACCCGTACGCTGACACTAACCCGCGCCCTCACACGTACGCTCCCCCTAGAGCGTTGTCGTACCCTCACCTGGACCCTAAACCGTCCCCGTCCCCTAACCCTAACCCTAGCCCGAAGCCTAAGCCTAACCCTTCCCCGAAGCCTGACCCTCAGCCGTCCCCTAATCCTAACCCGTACGCTGACACTAACCCGCGCCCTCACACGTACGCTCCCCCTAGAGCGTTGTCGTACCCTCACCTGGACCCTAAACCGTCCCCATCCCCTAACCCTAACCCTAGCCCGAAGCCTAACCCTAACCCTTCCCCGAAGCCTGACCCTCAGCCGTCCCCTAATCCTAACCCGTACGCTGACACTAACCCGCGCCCTCACACGTACGCTCCCCCTAGAGCGTTGTCGTACCCTCACCTGGACCCTAAACCGTCCCCGTCCCCTAACCCTAACCCTAGCCCGAATCCTAACCCTAACCCTTCCCCGAAGCCTGACCCTCAGCCGTCCCCTAATCCTAACCCGTACGCTGACACTAAACCGCGCCCTCACACGTACGCTCCCCCTAGAGCGTTGTCGTACCCTCACCTGGACCCTAAACCGTCCCCGTCCCCTAACCCTAACCCTAGCCCGAAGCCTAACCCTAACCCTTCCCCGAAGCCTGACCCTCAGCCGTCCCCTAATCCTAACCCGTACGCTGACACTAACCCGCGCCCTCACACGTACGCTCCCCCTAGAGCGTTGTCGTACCCTCACCTGGACCCTAAACCGTCCCCGTCCCCTAACCCTAACCCTAGCCCGAAGCCTAACCCTAACCCTTCCCCGAAGCCTGACCCTCAGCCGTCCCCTAATCCTAACCCGTACGCTGACACTAACCCGCGCCCTCACACGTACGCTCCCCCTAGAGCGTTGTCGTACCCTCACCTGGACCCTAAACCGTCCCCGTCCCCTAACCCTTACCCTAGCCCGAAGCCTAACCCTAACCCTTCCCAGAAGCCTGACCCTCAGCCGTCCCCTAATCCTAACCCGTACGCTGACACTAACCCGCGCCCTCACACGTACGCTCCCCCTAGAGCGTTGTCGTACCCTCACCGGGACCCTAAACCGTCCCCGTCCCCTAACCCTAACCCTAGCCCGAACCCTAACCCTAACACTTCCCCGAAGCCTGACCCTCAGCCGTCCCCTAATCCTAACCCGTACGCTGACACTAACCCGCGCCCTCACACGTACGCTCCCCCTAGAGCGTTGTCGTACCCTCACCTGGACCCTAAACCGTCCCCGTCCCCTAACCCTAACCCTAGCCCGAAGCCTAACCCTAACCCTTCCCCGAAGCCTGACCCTCAGCCGTCCCCTAATCCTAACCCGTATCCTGACACTAACCCGCGCCCTCACACGTACGCTCCCCCTAGAGCGTTGTCGTACCCTCACCTGGACCCTAAACCGTCCCCGTCCCCTAACCCTAACCCTAGCCCGAAGCCTAACCCTAACCCTTCCCCGAAGCCTGACCCTCAGCCGTCCCCTAATCCTAACCCGTACGCTGACACTAACCCGCACCCTCACACGTACGCTCCCCCTAGAACGTTGTCGTGCCCTCACCTGGACCCTAAACCGTCCCCGTCCCCTAACCCTAACCCTAGCCCGAACCCTAACCCTAACCCTTCCCCGAAGCCTGACCCTCAGCCGTCCCCTAATCCTAACCCGAACGCTGACACTAACCCGCGCCCTCACACGTACGCTCCCCCTAGAGCGTTGTCGTACCCTCACCTGGACCCTAAACCGTCCCCGTCCCCTAACCCTAACCCTAGCCCAAACCCTAACCCTAACCCTTCCCCGAAGCCTGACCCTCAGCCGTCCCCTAATCCTAACCCGTACGCTGACACTAACCCGCGCCCTCACACGTACGCTCCCCCTAGAGCGTTGTCGTACCCTCACCTGGACCCTAAACCGTCCCCGTCCCCTAACCCTAACCCTTGCCCGAACCCTAACCCTAACCCTTCCCCGAAGCCTGACCCTCAGCCGTCCCCTAATCCTAACCCGTACGCTGACACTAACCCGCGCCCTCACACGTACGCTCCCCCTAGAGCGTTGTCGTACCCTCACCTGGACCCTAAACCGTCCCCGTCCCCTAACCCTAACCCTAGCCCGAACCCTAACCCTAACCCTTCCCCGAAGCCTGACCCTCAGCCGTCCCCTAATCCTAACCCGTACGCTGACACTAACCCGCGCCCTCACACGTACGCTCCCCCTAGAGCGTTGTCGTACCCTCACCTGGACCCTAAACCGTCCCCGTCCCCTAACCCTAACCCTAGCCCGAAGACTAACCCTAACCCTTCCCCGAAGCCTGACCCTCAGCCGTCCCCTAATCCTAACCCGTACGCTGACACTAACCCGCGCCCTCACACGTACGCTCCCCCTAGAGCGTTGTCGTACGCTCACCTGGACCCTAAACCGTCCCCGTCCCCTAACCCTAACCCTAGCCCGAAGCCTAACCCTAACCCTTCCCCGAAGCCTGACCCTCAGCCGTCCCCTAATCCTAACCCGTACGCTGACACTAACCCGCGCCCTCACACGTACGCTCCCCCTAGAGCGTTGTCGTACCCTCACCTGGACCCTAAACCGTCCCCGTCCCCTAACCCTAACCCTAGCCCGAAGCCTAACCCTAACCCTTCCCCGAAGCCTGACCCTCAGGCGTCCCCTAATCCTAACCCGTACGCTGACACTAACCCGCGCCCTCACACGTACGCTCCCCCTAGAGCGTTGTCGTACCCTCACCTGGACCCTAAACCGTCCCCGTCCCCTAACCCTAACCCTAGCCCGAACCCTAACCCTAACCCTTCCCCGAAGCCTGACCCTCAGCCGTCCCCTAATCCTAACCCGTACGCTGACACTAACCCGCGCCCTCACACGTACGCTCCCCCTAGAGCGTTGTCGTACCCTCACCTGGACCCTAAACCGTCCCCGTCCCCTAACCCTAACCCTAGCCCGAAGCCTAACCCTAACCCTTCCCCGAAGCCTGACCCTCAGCCGTCCCCTAATCCTAACCCGTACGCTGACACTAACCCGCGCCCTCACACGTACGCTCCCCCTAGAGCGTTGTCGTACCCTCACCTGGACCCTAAACCGTCCCCGTCCCCTAACCCTAACCCTAGCCCGAAGCCTAACCCTAACCCTTCCCCGAAGCCTGACCCTCAGCCGTCCCCTAATCCTAACCCGTACGCTGACACTAACCCGCGCCCTCACACGTACGCTCCCCCTAGAGCGTTGTCGTACCCTCACCTGGACCCTAAACCGTCCCCGTCCCCTAACCCTAACCCTAGCCCGAAGCCTAACCCTAACCCTTCCCCGAAGCCTGACCCTCAGCCGTCCCCTAATCCTAACCCGTACGCTGACACTAACCCGCGCCCTCACACGTACGCTCCCCCTAGAGCGTTGTCGTACCCTCACCTGGACCCTAAACCGTCCCCGTCCCCTAACCCTAACCCTAGCCCGAAGCCTATCCCTAACCCTTCCCCGAAGCCTGACCCTCAGCCGTCCCCTAATCCTAACCCGTACGCTGACACTAACCCGCGCCCTCACACGTACGCTCCCCCTAGAGCGTTGTCGTACCCTCACCTGGACCCTAAACCGTCCCCGTCCCCTAACCCTAACCCTAGCCCGAAGCCTAACCCTAACCCTTCCCCGAAGCCTGACCCTCAGCCGTCCCCTAATCCTAACCCGTACGCTGACACTAACCCGCGCCCTCACACGTACGCTCCCCCTAGAGCGTTGTCGTACCCTCACCTGGGCCCTAAACCGTCCCCGTCCCCTAACCCTAACCCTAGCCCGAAGCCTAACCCTAACCCTTCCCCAAAGCCTGACCCTCAGCCGTCCCCTAATCCTAACCCGTACGCTGACACTAACCCGCGCCCTCACACGTACGCTCCCCCTAGAGCGTTGTCGTACCCTCACCTGGACCCTAAACCGTCCCCGTCCCCTAACCCTAACCCTAGCCCGAAGCCTAACCCTAACCCTTCCCCGAAGCCTGACCCTCAGCCGTCCCCTAATCCTAACCCGTACGCTGACACTAACCCGCGCCCTCACACGTACGCTCCCCCTAGAGCGTTGTCGTACCCTCACCTGGACCCTAAACCGTCCCCGTCCCCTAACCCTAACCCTAGCCCGAAGCCTAACCCTAACCCTTCCCCGAAGCCTGACCCTCAGCCGTCCCCTAATCCTAACCCGTACGCTGACACTAACCCGCGCCCTCACACGTACGCTCCCCCTAGAGCGTTGTCGTACCCTCACCTGGACCCTAAACCGTCCCCGTCCCCTAACCCTAACCCTAGCCCGAAGCCTAACCCTAACCCTTCCCCGAAGCCTGACCCTCAGCCGTCCCCTAAACCTAACCCGTACGCTGACACTAACCCGCGCCCTCACACGTACGCTCCCCCTAGAGCGTTGTCGTACCCTCACCTGGACCCTAAACCGTCCCCGTCCCCTAACCCTAACCCTAGCCCGAAGCCTAACCCTAACCCTTCCCCGAAGCCTGACCCTCAGCCGTCCCCTAATCCTAACCCGTACGCTGACACTAACCCACGCCCTCACACGTACGCTCCCCTTAAAGCGTTGTCGTACCCTCACCTGGACCCTAAACCGTCCCCGTCCCCTAACCCTAACCCTAGCCCGAACCCTAACCCTAACCCTTCCCCGAAGCCTGACCCTCACCCGTCCCCTAATCCTAACCCGTACGCTGACACTAACCCGCGCTCTCACACGGACGCTCCCCCTGAAGCGTTGTCGTACCCTCACCTGGACCCTAAACCGTCCCCGTCCCCTAACCCTAACCCTAGCCCGAACCCTAAACCTTCCCCGAAGCCTGACCCTCACCCGTCCCCTAATCCTAACCCGTACGCTGACACTAACCCACGCCCTCACACGTACGCTCCCCCTAAAGCGTTGTCGTACCCTCACCTGGACCCTAAACCGTCCCCGTCCCCTAAACCTAACCCTAGACCGAACCCTAACCCTAACCCTTCCCCGAAGCCTGACGCTCACCCGTCCCCTAATCCTAACCCGTACGCTGACACTAACCCGCGCCCTCACACGTACGCTCCCCCTAAAGCGTTGTCGTACCCTCACCTGGACCCTAAACCGTCCCCGTCCCCTAACCCTAACCCTAGCCCGAACCCTAACCCTAACCCTTCCCCGAAGCCTGACCCTCACCCGTCCCCTAATCCTAACCCGTACGCTGACACTAACCCGCGCCCTCACACGTACGCTCCCCCTAAAGCGTTGTCGTACCCTCACCTGGACCCTAAACCGTCCCCGTCCCCTAACCCTAACCCTAGCCCGAACCCTAACCCTAACCCTTCCACGAAGCCTGACGCTCACCCGTCCCCTAATCCTAACCCGTACGCTGACACTAACCCGCGCCCTCACACGTACGCTCCCCCTAAAGCGTTGTCGTACCCTCACCTGGACCCTAAACCGTCCCCGTCCCCTAACCCTAACCCTAGCCCGAACCCTAACCCTAACCCTTCCCCGAAGCCTGACCCTCACCCGTCCCCTAATCCTAACCCGTACGCTGACACTAACCCGCGCCCTCACACGTACGCTCCCCCTAAAGCGTTGTCGTACCCTCACCTGGACCCTAAACCATCCCCGTCCCCTAACCCTAACCCTAGCCCGAACCCTAACCCTAAACCTTCCCCGAAGCCTGACCCTCACCCGTCCCCTAATCCTATCCCGTACGCTGACACTAACCCGCGCCCTCACACGTACGCTCCCCCTACAACGTTGTCGTACCCTCACCTGGACCCTAAACCGTCCCCGTTTCCTAACCCTAACCCTAGCCCGAACCCTAACCCTAACCCTTCCCCGAAGCCTGACCCTCACCCGTCCCCTAATCCTAACCCGTACGCTGACACTAACCCGCGCCCTCACACGTACGCTCCCCCTAGAGCGTTGTCGTACCCTCACCTGGACCCTAAACCGTCCCCGTCCCCTAACCCTAACCCTAGCCCGAAGCCTAAACCTAACCCTTCCCCGAAGCCTGACCCTCAGCCGTCCCCTAATCCTAACCCGTACGCTGACACTAACCCGCGCCCTCACACGTACGATCCCCCTAGAGCGTTGTCGTACCCTCACCTGGACCCTAAACCGTCCCTGTCCCCTAACCCTAACCCTAGCCCGAACCCTAACCCTAACCCTTCCCCGAAGCCTGACCCTCAGCCGTCCCCTAAACCCAACCCGTACGCTGACACTAACCCGCGCCCTCACACGTACGCTCCCCATAGAGCGTTGTCGTACCCTCACCTGGACACTAAACCGTCCCCGTCCCCTAACCCTAACCCTAGCCCGAACCTTAACCCTAACCCTTCCCCGAAGCCTGACCCTCACCCGTCCCCTAATCCTAACCCGTATGCTGACACTAACCCGCGCCCTCACACGTACGCTCCCCCTAAAGCGTTGTCGTACCCTCACCTGGACCCTAAACCGTCCCCGTCCCCTAACCCTAACCCTAGCCCGAACCCTAACCCTAACCCTTCCCCGAAGCCTGACCCTCACCCGTCCCCTAATCCTAACCCGTACGCTGACACTAACCCGCGCCATCACACGTACGCTCCCCCTACAACGTTGTCGTACCCTCACCTGGACCCTAAACCGTCCCCGTTTCCTAACCCTAACCCTAGCCCGAACCCTAACCCTAACCCTTCCCCGAAGCCTGACCCTCACCCGTCCCCTAATCCTAACCCGTACGCTGACACTAACCCGCGCCCTCACATGTACGCTCCCCCTAAAGCGTTGTCGTACCCTCACCTGGACCCTAAACCTTCCCCGTCCCCTAACCCTAACCCTAGCCCGAACCCTAACCCTAACCCTTCCCCGAAGCCTGACCCTCACCCGTCCCCTAATCCTAACCCGTACGCTGACACTAACCCGCGCCCTCACACGTACGCTCCCCCTAAAGCGTTGTCGTACCCTCACTTGGACCCTAAACCGTCCCCGTCCCCTAACCCTAAACCTAGCCCGAACCCTAACCCTAACCCTTCCCCGAAGCCTGACCCTCACCCGTCCCCTAATCCTAACCCGTACGCTGACACTAACCCGCGCCCTCACACGTACGCTCCCCCTAAAGCGTTGTCGTACCCTCACCTGGACCCTAAACCGTCCCCGTCCCCTAACCCTAACCCTAGCCCGAACCCTAACCCTAACCCTTCCCCGAAGCCTGACCCTCAGCCGTCCCCTAATCCTAACCCGTACGCTGACACTAACCCGCGCCCTCACACGTACGCTCCCCATAAAGGGTTGTCGTACCCTCACCTGGACCCTAAACCGTCCCCGTCCCCTAACCCTAACCCTAGCCCGAAGCCTAACCCTAACCCTTCCCCGAAGCCTGACCCTCAGCCGTCCCCTAATCCTAACCCGTACGCTGACACTAAACCGCGCCCTCACACGTACACTCCCCCTAGAGCGTTGTCGTACCCTCACCTGGACCCTAAACCGTCCCCGTCCCCTAATCCTAACCCTAGCCCGAAGCCTAACCCTAACACTTCCCCGAAGCCTGACCCTCAGCCGTCCCCTAATCCTAACCCGTACGCTGACACTAACCCGCGCCCTCACACGTACGCTCCCCCTAGAGCGTTGTCGTACCCTCACCTGGACCCTAAACCGTCCCCGTCCCCTAACCCTAACCCTAGCCCGAAGCCTAACCCTAACCCTTCCCCGAAGCCTGACCCTCAGCCGTCCCCTAATCCTAACACGTATGCTGACACTAACCCGTGCCCTCACACGTACGCTCCTCCTAGAGCGTTGTCGTACCCTCACCGGGACCCTAAACCGTCCCCGTCCCCTAACCCTAACCCTAGCCCGAACCCTAACCCTAACACTTCCCCGAAGCCTGACCCTCAGCCGTCCCCTAATCCTAACCCGTACGCTGACACTAACCCGCGCCCTCACACGTACGCTCCCCCTAGAGCGTTGTCGTACCCTCACCTGGACCCTAAACTGTCCCCGTCCCCTAACCCTAACCCTAGCCCGAAGCCTAACCCTAACCCTTCCCCGAAGCCTGACCCTCAGCCGTCCCCTAATCCTAACCCGTATCCTGACACTAACCCGCGCCCTCACACGTACGCTCCCCCTAGAGCGTTGTCGTACCCTCACCTGGACCCTAAACCGTCCCCGTCCCCTAACCCTAACCCTAGCCCAAAGCCTAACACTAACCCTTCCCCGAAGCCTGACCCTCAGCCGTCCCCTAATCCTAACCCGTACGCTGACACTAACCCGCGCCCTCACACGTACGCTCCCCCTAGAACGTTGTCGTACCCTCACCTGGACCCTAAACCGTCCCCGTCCCCTAACCCTAACCCTAGCCCGAACCCTAACCCTAACCCTTCCCCGAAGCCTGACCCTCAGCCGTCCCCTAATCCTAACCCGAACGCTGACACTAACCCACGCCCTCACACGTACGCTCCCCCTAGAGCGTTGTCGTACCCTCACCTGGACCCTAAACCGTCCCCGTCCCCTAACCCTAACCCTAGCCCAAACCCTAACCCTAACCCTTCCCCGAAGCCTGACCCTCAGCCGTCCCCTAATCCTAACCCGTACGCTGACACTAACCCGCGCCCTCACACGTACGCTCCCCCTAGAGCGTTGTCGTACCCTCACCTGGACCCTAAACCGTCCCCGTCCCCTAACCCTAACCCTTGCCCGAACCCTAACCCTAACCCTTCCCCGAAGCCTGACCCTCAGCCGTCCCCTAATCCTAACCCGTACGCTGACACTAACCCGCGCCCTCACACGTACGCTCCCCCTAGAGCGTTGTCGTACCCTCACCTGGACCCTAAACCGTCCCCGTCCCCTAACCCTAACCCTAGCCCGAACCCTAACCCTAACCCTTCCCCGAAGCCTGACCCTCAGCCGTCCCCTAATCCTAACCCGTACGCTGACACTAACCCGCGCCCTCACACGTACGCTCCCCCTAGAGCGTTGTCGTACCCTCACCTGGACCCTAAACCGTCCCCGTCCCCTAACCCTAACCCTAGCCCGAAGCCTAACCCTAACACTTCCCCGAAGCCTGACCCTCAGCCGTCCCCTAATCCTAACCTGTACGCTGACACTAACCCGCGCCCTCACACGTACGCTCCCCCTAGAGCGTTGTCGTACCCTCACCTGGACCCTAAACCGTCCCCGTCCCCTAACCCTAACCCTAGCCCGAAGCCTAACCCTAACCCTTCCCCGAAGCCTGACCCTCAGCCGTCCCCTAATCCTAACCCGTACGCTGACACTAACCCGCGCCCTCACACGTACGCTCCCCCTAGAGCGTTGTCGTACCCTCACCTGGACCCTAAACCGTCCCCGTCCCCTAACCCTAACCCTAGCCCGAAGCCTAACCCTAACCCTTCCCCGAAGCCTGACCCTCAGGCGTCCCCTAATCCTAACCCGTACGCTGACACTAACCCGCGCCCTCACACGTACGCTCCCCCTAGAGCGTTGTCGTACCCTCACCTGGACCCTAAACCGTCCCCGTCCCCTAACCCTAACCCTAGCCCGAAGCCTAACCCTAACCCTTCCCCGAAGCCTGACCCTCAGCCGTCCCCTAATCCTAACCCGTACGCTGACACTAACCCACGCCCTCACACGTACGCTCCCCTTAAAGCGTTGTCGTACCCTCACCTGGACCCTAAACCGTCCCCGTCCCCTAACCCTAACCCTAGCCCGAACCCTAACCCTAACCCTTCCCCGAAGCCTGACCCTCACCCGTCCCCTAATCCTAACCCGTACGCTGACACTAACCCGCGCTCTCACACGGACGCTCCCCCTGAAGCGTTGTCGTACCCTCACCTGGACCCTAAACCGTCCCCGTCCCCTAACCCTAACCCTAGCCCGAACCCTAAACCTTCCCCGAAGCCTGACCCTCACCCGTCCCCTAATCCTAACCCGTACGCTGACACTAACCCACGCCCTCACACGTACGCTCCCCCTAAAGCGTTGTCGTACCCTCACCTGGACCCTAAACCGTCCCCGTCCCCTAAACCTAACCCTAGACCGAACCCTAACCCTAACCCTTCCCCGAAGCCTGACGCTCACCCGTCCCCTAATCCTAACCCGTACGCTGACACTAACCCGCGCCCTCACACGTACGCTCCCCCTAAAGCGTTGTCGTACCCTCACCTGGACCCTAAACCGTCCCCGTCCCCTAACCCTAACCCTAGCCCGAACCCTAACCCTAACCCTTCCCCGAAGCCTGACCCTCACCCGTCCCCTAATCCTAACCCGTACGCTGACACTAACCCGCGCCCTCACACGTACGCTCCCCCTAAAGCGTTGTCGTACCCTCACCTGGACCCTAAACCGTCCCCGTCCCCTAACCCTAACCCTAGCCCGAACCCTAACCCTAACCCTTCCACGAAGCCTGACGCTCACCCGTCCCCTAATCCTAACCCGTACGCTGACACTAACCCGCGCCCTCACACGTACGCTCCCCCTAAAGCGTTGTCGTACCCTCACCTGGACCCTAAACCGTCCCCGTCCCCTAACCCTAACCCTAGCCCGAACCCTAACCCTAACCCTTCCCCGAAGCCTGACCCTCACCCGTCCCCTAATCCTAACCCGTACGCTGACACTAACCCGCGCCCTCACACGTACGCTCCCCCTAAAGCGTTGTCGTACCCTCACCTGGACCCTAAACCATCCCCGTCCCCTAACCCTAACCCTAGCCCGAACCCTAACCCTAAACCTTCCCCGAAGCCTGACCCTCACCCGTCCCCTAATCCTATCCCGTACGCTGACACTAACCCGCGCCCTCACACGTACGCTCCCCCTACAACGTTGTCGTACCCTCACCTGGACCCTAAACCGTCCCCGTTTCCTAACCCTAACCCTAGCCCGAACCCTAACCCTAACCCTTCCCCGAAGCCTGACCCTCACCCGTCCCCTAATCCTAACCCGTACGCTGACACTAACCCGCGCCCTCACACGTACGCTCCCCCTAGAGCGTTGTCGTACCCTCACCTGGACCCTAAACCGTCCCCGTCCCCTAACCCTAACCCTAGCCCGAAGCCTAAACCTAACCCTTCCCCGAAGCCTGACCCTCAGCCGTCCCCTAATCCTAACCCGTACGCTGACACTAACCCGCGCCCTCACACGTACGATCCCCCTAGAGCGTTGTCGTACCCTCACCTGGACCCTAAACCGTCCCTGTCCCCTAACCCTAACCCTAGCCCGAACCCTAACCCTAACCCTTCCCCGAAGCCTGACCCTCAGCCGTCCCCTAAACCCAACCCGTACGCTGACACTAACCCGCGCCCTCACACGTACGCTCCCCATAGAGCGTTGTCGTACCCTCACCTGGACACTAAACCGTCCCCGTCCCCTAACCCTAACCCTAGCCCGAACCTTAACCCTAACCCTTCCCCGAAGCCTGACCCTCACCCGTCCCCTAATCCTAACCCGTATGCTGACACTAACCCGCGCCCTCACACGTACGCTCCCCCTAAAGCGTTGTCGTACCCTCACCTGGACCCTAAACCGTCCCCGTCCCCTAACCCTAACCCTAGCCCGAACCCTAACCCTAACCCTTCCCCGAAGCCTGACCCTCACCCGTCCCCTAATCCTAACCCGTACGCTGACACTAACCCGCGCCATCACACGTACGCTCCCCCTACAACGTTGTCGTACCCTCACCTGGACCCTAAACCGTCCCCGTTTCCTAACCCTAACCCTAGCCCGAACCCTAACCCTAACCCTTCCCCGAAGCCTGACCCTCACCCGTCCCCTAATCCTAACCCGTACGCTGACACTAACCCGCGCCCTCACATGTACGCTCCCCCTAAAGCGTTGTCGTACCCTCACCTGGACCCTAAACCTTCCCCGTCCCCTAACCCTAACCCTAGCCCGAACCCTAACCCTAACCCTTCCCCGAAGCCTGACCCTCACCCGTCCCCTAATCCTAACCCGTACGCTGACACTAACCCGCGCCCTCACACGTACGCTCCCCCTAAAGCGTTGTCGTACCCTCACTTGGACCCTAAACCGTCCCCGTCCCCTAACCCTAAACCTAGCCCGAACCCTAACCCTAACCCTTCCCCGAAGCCTGACCCTCACCCGTCCCCTAATCCTAACCCGTACGCTGACACTAACCCGCGCCCTCACACGTACGCTCCCCCTAAAGCGTTGTCGTACCCTCACCTGGACCCTAAACCGTCCCCGTCCCCTAACCCTAACCCTAGCCCGAACCCTAACCCTAACCCTTCCCCGAAGCCTGACCCTCAGCCGTCCCCTAATCCTAACCCGTACGCTGACACTAACCCGCGCCCTCACACGTACGCTCCCCATAAAGGGTTGTCGTACCCTCACCTGGACCCTAAACCGTCCCCGTCCCCTAACCCTAACCCTAGCCCGAAGCCTAACCCTAACCCTTCCCCGAAGCCTGACCCTCAGCCGTCCCCTAATCCTAACCCGTACGCTGACACTAAACCGCGCCCTCACACGTACACTCCCCCTAGAGCGTTGTCGTACCCTCACCTGGACCCTAAACCGTCCCCGTCCCCTAATCCTAACCCTAGCCCGAAGCCTAACCCTAACACTTCCCCGAAGCCTGACCCTCAGCCGTCCCCTAATCCTAACCCGTACGCTGACACTAACCCGCGCCCTCACACGTACGCTCCCCCTAGAGCGTTGTCGTACCCTCACCTGGACCCTAAACCGTCCCCGTCCCCTAACCCTAACCCTAGCCCGAAGCCTAACCCTAACCCTTCCCCGAAGCCTGACCCTCAGCCGTCCCCTAATCCTAACACGTATGCTGACACTAACCCGTGCCCTCACACGTACGCTCCTCCTAGAGCGTTGTCGTACCCTCACCGGGACCCTAAACCGTCCCCGTCCCCTAACCCTAACCCTAGCCCGAACCCTAACCCTAACACTTCCCCGAAGCCTGACCCTCAGCCGTCCCCTAATCCTAACCCGTACGCTGACACTAACCCGCGCCCTCACACGTACGCTCCCCCTAGAGCGTTGTCGTACCCTCACCTGGACCCTAAACTGTCCCCGTCCCCTAACCCTAACCCTAGCCCGAAGCCTAACCCTAACCCTTCCCCGAAGCCTGACCCTCAGCCGTCCCCTAATCCTAACCCGTATCCTGACACTAACCCGCGCCCTCACACGTACGCTCCCCCTAGAGCGTTGTCGTACCCTCACCTGGACCCTAAACCGTCCCCGTCCCCTAACCCTAACCCTAGCCCAAAGCCTAACACTAACCCTTCCCCGAAGCCTGACCCTCAGCCGTCCCCTAATCCTAACCCGTACGCTGACACTAACCCGCGCCCTCACACGTACGCTCCCCCTAGAACGTTGTCGTACCCTCACCTGGACCCTAAACCGTCCCCGTCCCCTAACCCTAACCCTAGCCCGAACCCTAACCCTAACCCTTCCCCGAAGCCTGACCCTCAGCCGTCCCCTAATCCTAACCCGAACGCTGACACTAACCCGCGCCCTCACACGTACGCTCCCCCTAGAGCGTTGTCGTACCCTCACCTGGACCCTAAACCGTCCCCGTCCCCTAACCCTAACCCTAGCCCAAACCCTAACCCTAACCCTTCCCCGAAGCCTGACCCTCAGCCGTCCCCTAATCCTAACCCGTACGCTGACACTAACCCGCGCCCTCACACGTACGCTCCCCCTAGAGCGTTGTCGTACCCTCACCTGGACCCTAAACCGTCCCCGTCCCCTAACCCTAACCCTTGCCCGAACCCTAACCCTAACCCTTCCCCGAAGCCTGACCCTCAGCCGTCCCCTAATCCTAACCCGTACGCTGACACTAACCCGCGCCCTCACACGTACGCTCCCCCTAGAGCGTTGTCGTACCCTCACCTGGACCCTAAACCGTCCCCGTCCCCTAACCCTAACCCTAGCCCGAACCCTAACCCTAACCCTTCCCCGAAGCCTGACCCTCAGCCGTCCCCTAATCCTAACCCGTACGCTGACACTAACCCGCGCCCTCACACGTACGCTCCCCCTAGAGCGTTGTCGTACCCTCACCTGGACCCTAAACCGTCCCCGTCCCCTAACCCTAACCCTAGCCCGAAGCCTAACCCTAACACTTCCCCGAAGCCTGACCCTCAGCCGTCCCCTAATCCTAACCCGTACGCTGACACTAACCCGCGCCCTCACACGTACGCTCCCCCTAGAGCGTTGTCGTACCCTCACCTGGACCCTAAACCGTCCCCGTCCCCTAACCCTAACCCTAGCCCGAAGCCTAACCCTAACCCTTCCCCGAAGCCTGACCCTCAGCCGTCCCCTAATCCTAACCCGTACGCTGACACTAACCCGCGCCCTCACACGTACGCTCCCCCTAGAGCGTTGTCGTACCCTCACCTGGACCCTAAACCGTCCCCGTCCCCTAACCCTAACCCTAGCCCGAACCCTAACCCTAACCCTTCCCCGAAGCCTGACCCTCAGGCGTCCCCTAATCCTAACCCGTACGCTGACACTAACCCGCGCCCTCACACGTACGCTCCCCCTAGAGCGTTGTCGTACCCTCACCTGGACCCTAAACCGTCCCCGTCCCCTAACCCTAACCCTAGCCCGAACCCTAACCCTAACCCTTCCCCGAAGCCTGACCCTCAGCCGTCCCCTAATCCTAACCCGTACGCTGACACTAACCCGCGCCCTCACACGTACGCTCCCCCTAGAGCGTTGTCGTACCCTCACCTGGACCCTAAACCGTCCCCGTCCCCTAACCCTAAACCTAGCCCGAAGCCTAACCCTAACCCTTCCCCGAAGCCTGACCCTCACCCGTCCCTTAATCCTAACCCGTACGCTGACACTAACCCGCGCCCTCACACGTATGCTCCCCCTAGAGCGTTGTCGTACCCTCACCTGGACTCTAAACCGTCCCCGTCCCCTAACCCTAACCCTAGCCCGAAGCCTAACCCTAACCCTTCCCCGAAGCCTGACCCTCAGCCGTCCCCTAATCCTAACCCGTACGCTGACACTAACCCGCGCCCTCACACGTACGCTCCCCCTAGAGCGTTGTCGTACCCTCACCTGGACCCTAAACCGTCCCCGTCCCCTAACCCTAACCCTAGCCCGAAGCCTAACCCTAACCCTTCCCCGAAGCCTGACCCTCAGCCGTCCCCTAATCCTAACCCGTACGCTGACACTAACCCGCGCCCTCACACGTACGCTCCCCCTAGAGCGTTGTCGTACCCTCACCTGGACCCTAAACCGTCCCCGTCCCCTAACCCTAACCCTAGCCCGAAGCCTAACCCTAACCCTTCCCCGAAGCCTGACCCTCAGCCGTCCCCTAATCCTAACCCGTACGCTGACACTAACCCGCGCCCTCACACGTACGCTCCCCCTAGAGCGTTGTCGTACCCTCACCTTGACCCTAAACCGTCCCCGTCCCCTAACCCTAACCCTAGCCCGAAGCCTAACCCTAAACCTTCCCCGAAGCCTGACCCTCAGCCGTCCCCTAATCCTAACCCGTACGCTGACACTAACCCGCGCCCTCACACGTACGCTCCCCCTAGAGCGTTGTCGTACCCTCACCTGGACCCTAAACCGTCCCCGTCCCCTAACCCTAACCCTAGCCCGAAGCCTAACCCTAACCCTTCCCCGAAGCCTGACCCTCAGCCGTCCCCTAATCCTAACCCGTACGCTGACACTAACCCGCGCCCTCACACGTACGCTCCCCCTAGAGCGTTGTCGTACCCTCACCTGGACCCTAAACCGTCCCCGTCCCCTAACCCTAACCCTAGCCCGAAGCCTAACCCTAACCCTTCCCCGAAGCCTGACCCTCAGCCGTCCCCTAATCCTAACCCGTACGCTGACACTAACCCGCGCCCTCACACGTACGCTCCCCCTAGAGCGTTGTCGTACCCTCACCGGGACCCTAAACCGTCCCCGTCCCCTAGCCCGAACCCTAACCCTAACACTTCCCCGAAGCCTGACCCTCAGCCGTCCCCTAATCCTAACCCGTACGCTGACACTAACCCGCGCCCTCACACGTACGCTCCCCCTAGAGCGTTGTCGTACCCTCACCTGGACCCTAAACCGTCCCCGTCCCCTAACCCTAACCCTAGCCCGAAGCCTAACCCTAACCCTTCCCCGAAGCCTGACCCTCAGCCGTCCCCTAATCCTAACCCGTATCCTGACACTAACCCGCGCCCTCACACGTACGCTCCCCCTAGAGCGTTGTCGTACCCTCACCTGGACCCTAAACCGTCCCCGTCCCCTAAACCTAACCCTAGCCCGAAGCCTAACCCTAACCCTTCCCCGAAGCCTGACCCTCAGCCGTCCCCTAATCCTAACCCGTACGCTGACACTAACCCGCGCCCTCACACGTACGCTCCCCCTAGAACATTGTCGTACCCTCACCTGGACCCTAAACCGTCCCCGTCCCCTAACCCTAACCCTAGCCCGAACCCTAACCCTAACCCTTCCCCGAAGCCTGACCCTCAGCCGTCCCCTAATCCTAACCCGAACGCTGACACTAACCCGCGCCCTCACACGTACGCTCCCCCTAGAGCGTTGTCGTACCCTCACCTGGACCCTAAACCGTCCCCGTCCCCTAACCCTAACCCTAGCCCAAACCCTAACCCTAACCCTTCCCCGAAGCCTGACCCTCAGCCGTCCCCTAATCCTAACCCGTACGCTGACACTAACCCGCGCCCTCACACGTACGCTCCCCCTAGAGCGTTGTCGTACCATCACCTGGACCCTAAACCGTCCCCGTCCCCTAACCCTAACCCTAGCCCAAACCCTAACCCTAACCCTTCCCCGAAGCCTGACCCTCAGCCGTCCCCTAATCCTAACCCGTACGCTGACACTAACCCGCGCCCTCACACGTACGCTCCCCCGAGAGCGTTGTCGTACCCTCACCTGGACCCTAAACCGTCCCCGTCCCCTAACCCTAACCCTAGCCCGAACCCTAACCCTAACCCTTCCCCGAAGCCTGACCCTCAGCCGTCCCCTAATCCTAACCCGTACGCTGACACTAACCCGCGCCCTCACACGTACGCTCCCCCTAGAGCGTTGTCGTACCCTCACCTGGACCCTAAACCGTCCCCGTCCCCTAACCCTAACCCTAGCCCGAACCCTAACCCTAACCCTTCCCCGAAGCCTGACCCTCAGCCGTCCCCTAATCCTAACCCGTACGCTGACACTAACCCGCGCCCTCACACGTACGCTCCCCCTAGAGCGTTGTCGTACCCTCACCTGGACCCTAAACCGTCCCCGTCCCCTAACCCTAACCCTAGCCCGAAGACTAACCCTAACCCTTCCCCGAAGCCTGACCCTCAGCCGTCCCCTAATCCTAACCCGTACGCTGACACTAACCCGCGCCCTCACACGTACGCTCCCCCTAGAGCGTTGTCGTACCCTCACCTGGACCCTAAACCGTCCCCGTCCCCTAACCCTAACCCTAGCCCGAAGCCTAACCCTAACACTTCCCCGAAGCCTGACCCTCAGCCGTCCCCTAATCCTAACCCGTACGCTGACACTAACCCGCGCCCTCACACGTACGCTCCCCCTAGAGCGTTGTCGTACCCTCACCTGGACCCTAAACCGTCCCCGTCCCCTAACCCTAACCCTAGCCCGAAGCCTAACCCTAACCCTTCCCCGAAGCCTGACCCTCAGGCGTCCCCTAATCCTAACCCGTACGCTGACACTAACCCGCGCCCTCACACGTACGCTCCCCCTAGAGCGTTGTCGTACCCTCACCTGGACCCTAAACCGTCCCCGTCCCCTAACCCTAACCCTAGCCCGAACCCTAACCCTAACCCTTCCCCGAAGCCTGACCCTCAGCCGTCCCCTAATCCTAACCCGTACGCTGACACTAACCCGCGCCCTCACACGTACGCTCCCCCTAGAGCGTTGTCGTACCCTCACCTGGACCCTAAACCGTCCCCGTCCCCTAACCCTAACCCTAGCCCGAAGCCTAACCCTAACCCTTCCCCGAAGCCTGACCCTCAGCCGTCCCCTAATCCTAACCCGTACGCTGACACTAACCCGCGCCCTCACACGTACGCTCCCCCTAGAGCGTTGTCGTACCCTCACCTGGACCCTAAACCGTCCCCGTCCCCTAACCCTAACCCTAGCCCGAAGCCTAACCCTAACCCTTCCCCGAAGCCTGACCCTCAGCCGTCCCCTAATCCTAACCCGTACGCTGACACTAACCCGCGCCCTCACACGTACGCTCCCCCTAGAGCGTTGTCGTACCCTCACCTGGACCCTAAACCGTCCCCGTCCCCTAACCCTAACCCTAGCCCGAAGCCTAACCCTAACCCTTCCCCGAAGCCTGACCCTCAGCCGTCCCCTAATCCTAACCCGTACGCTGACACTAACCCGCGCCCTCACACGTACGCTCCCCCAGAGCGTTGTCGTACCCTCACCTGGACCCTAAACCGTCCCCGTCCCCTAACCCTAACCCTAGCCCGAAGCCTAACCCTAACCCTTCCCCGAAGCCTGACCCTCAGCCGTCCCCTAATCCTAACCCGTACGCTGACACTAACCCGCGCCCTCACACGTACGCTCCCCCTAGAGCGTTGTCGTACCCTCACCTGGACCCTAAACCGTCCCCGTCCCCTAACCCTAACCCTAGCCCGAACCCTAACCCTAACCCTTCCCCGAAGCCTGACCCTCAGCCGTCCCCTAATCCTAACCCGTACGCTGACACTAACCCGCGCCCTCACACGTACGCTCCCCCTAGAGCGTTGTCGTACCCTCACCTGGACCCTAAACCGTCCCCGTCCCCTAACCCTAACCCTAGCCCGAAGCCTAACCCTAAACCTTCTCCGAAGCCTGACCCTCACCCGTCCCCTAATCCTAACCCGTACGCTGACACTAACCCACGCCCTCACACGTACGCTCCCCCTAAAGCGTTGTCGTACCCTCACCTGGACCCTAAACCGTCCCCGTCCCCTAACCCTAACCCTAGCCCGAAGCCTAACCCTAACTCTTCCCCGAAGCCTGACCCTCAGCCGTCCCCTAATCCTAACCCGTACGCTGACACTAAACCGCGCCCTCACACGTACGCTCCCCCTAGAGCGTTGTCGTACCCTCACCTGGACCCTAAACCGTCCCCGTCCCCTAACCCTAACCCTAGCCCGAAGACTAACCCTAACACTTCCCCGAAGCCTGACCCTCACCCGTCCCCTAATCCTAACCCGTACGCTGACACTAACCCGCGCCCTCACACGTACGCTCCCCCTAAAGCGTTGTCGTACCCTCACCTGGACCCTAAACCGTCCCCGTCCCCTAACCCTAACCCTAGCCCGAACCCTAACCCTAACCCTTCCCCGAAGCCTGACCCTCACCCGTCCCCTAATCCTAACCCGTACGCTGACACTAACCCGCGCCCTCACACGTACGCTCCCCCTAAAGCGTTGTCGTACCCTCACCTGGACCCTAAACCATCCCCATTCCCTAACCCTAACCCTAGCCCGAACCCTAACCCTAAACCTTCTCCGAAGCCTGACCCTCACCCGTCCCCTAATCCTAACCCGTACGCTGACACTAACCCACGCCCTCACACGTACGCTCCCCCTAAAGCGTTGTCGTACCCTCACCTGGACCCTAAACCGTCCCCGTCCCCTAACCCTAACCCTAGCCCGAAGCCTAACCCTAACCCTTCCCCGAAGCCTGACCCTCAGCCGTCCCCTAATCCTAACCCGTACGCTGACACTAAACCGCGCCCTCACACGTACGCTCCCCCTAGAGCGTTGTCGTACCCTCACCTGGACCCTAAACCGTCCCCGTCCCCTAACCCTAACCCTAGCCCGAAGACTAACCCTAACACTTCCCCAAAGCCTGACCCTCAGCCGTCCCCTAATCCTAACCCGTACGCTGACACTAACCCGCGCCCTCACACGTACGCTCCCCCTAGAGCGTTGTCGTACCCTCACCTGGACCCTAAACCGTCCCCGTCCCCTAACCCTAACCCTAGCCCGAAGCCTAACCCTAACCCTTCCCCGAAGCCTGACCCTCAGCCGTCCCCTAATCCTAACCCGTACGCTGACACTAACCCGCGCCCTCACACGTACGCTCCCCCTAGAGCGTTGTCGTACCCTCACCTGGACCCTAAACCGTCCCCGTCCCCTAACCCTAACCCTAGCCCGAAGCCTAACCCTAACCCTTCCCCGAAGCCTGACCCTCAGCCGTCCCCTAATCCTAACCCGTACGCTGACACTAACCCGCGCCCTCACACGTACGCTCCCCCTAGAGCGTTGTCGTACCCTCACCTGGACCCTAAACCGTCCCCGTCCCCTAACCCTAACCCTAGCCCGAACCCTAACCCTAACCCTTCCCCGAAGCCTGACCCTCAGGCGTCCCCTAATCCTAACCCGTACGCTGACACTAACCCGCGCCCTCACACGTACGCTCCCCCTAGAGCGTTGTCGTACCCTCACCTGGACCCTAAACCGTCCCCGTCCCCTAACCCTAACCCTAGCCCGAACCCTAACCCTAACCCTTCCCCGAAGCCTGACCCTCAGCCGTCCCCTAATCCTAACCCGTACGCTGACACTAACCCGCGCCCTCACACGTACGCTCCCCCTAGAGCGTTGTCGTACCCTCACCTGGACCCTAAACCGTCCCCGTCCCCTAACCCTAAACCTAGCCCGAAGCCTAACCCTAACCCTTCCCCGAAGCCTGACCCTCACCCGTCCCTTAATCCTAACCCGTACGCTGACACTAACCCGCGCCCTCACACGTACGCTCCCCCTAGAGCGTTGTCGTACCCTCACCTGGACCCTAAACCGTCCCCGTCCCCTAACCCTAACCCTAGCCCGAAGCCTAACCCTAACCCTTCCCCGAAGCCTGACCCTCAGCCGTCCCCTAATCCTAACCCGTACGCTGACACTAACCCGCGCCCTCACACGTACGCTCCCCCTAGAGCGTTGTCGTACCCTCACCTGGACCCTAAACCGTCCCCATCCCCTAACCCTAACCCTAGCCCGAAGCCTAACCCTAACCCTTCCCCGAAGCCTGACCCTCAGCCGTCCCCTAATCCTAACCCGTACGCTGACACTAACCCGCGCCCTCACACGTACGCTCCCCCTAGAGCGTTGTCGTACCCTCACCTGGACCCTAAACCGTCCCCGTCCCCTAACCCTAACCCTAGCCCGAATCCTAACCCTAACCCTTCCCCGAAGCCTGACCCTCAGCCGTCCCCTAATCCTAACCCGTACGCTGACACTAAACCGCGCCCTCACACGTACGCTCCCCCTAGAGCGTTGTCGTACCCTCACCTGGACCCTAAACCGTCCCCGTCCCCTAACCCTAACCCTAGCCCGAAGCCTAACCCTAACCCTTCCCCGAAGCCTGACCCTCAGCCGTCCCCTAATCCTAACCCGTACGCTGACACTAACCCGCGCCCTCACACGTACGCTCCCCCTAGAGCGTTGTCGTACCCTCACCTGGACCCTAAACCGTCCCCGTCCCCTAACCCTAACCCTAGCCCGAAGCCTAACCCTAACCCTTCCCCGAAGCCTGACCCTCAGCCGTCCCCTAATCCTAACCCGTACGCTGACACTAACCCGCGCCCTCACACGTACGCTCCCCCTAGAGCGTTGTCGTACCCTCACCTGGACCCTAAACCGTCCCCGTCCCCTAACCCTTACCCTAGCCCGAAGCCTAACCCTAACCCTTCCCAGAAGCCTGACCCTCAGCCGTCCCCTAATCCTAACCCGTACGCTGACACTAACCCGCGCCCTCACACGTACGCTCCCCCTAGAGCGTTGTCGTACCCTCACCGGGACCCTAAACCGTCCCCGTCCCCTAACCCTAACCCTAGCCCGAACCCTAACCCTAACACTTCCCCGAAGCCTGACCCTCAGCCGTCCCCTAATCCTAACCCGTACGCTGACACTAACCCGCGCCCTCACACGTACGCTCCCCCTAGAGCGTTGTCGTACCCTCACCTGGACCCTAAACCGTCCCCGTCCCCTAACCCTAACCCTAGCCCGAAGCCTAACCCTAACCCTTCCCCGAAGCCTGACCCTCAGCCGTCCCCTAATCCTAACCCGTATCCTGACACTAACCCGCGCCCTCACACGTACGCTCCCCCTAGAGCGTTGTCGTACCCTCACCTGGACCCTAAACCGTCCCCGTCCCCTAACCCTAACCCTAGCCCGAAGCCTAACCCTAACCCTTCCCCGAAGCCTGACCCTCAGCCGTCCCCTAATCCTAACCCGTACGCTGACACTAACCCGCACCCTCACACGTACGCTCCCCCTAGAACGTTGTCGTGCCCTCACCTGGACCCTAAACCGTCCCCGTCCCCTAACCCTAACCCTAGCCCGAACCCTAACCCTAACCCTTCCCCGAAGCCTGACCCTCAGCCGTCCCCTAATCCTAACCCGAACGCTGACACTAACCCGCGCCCTCACACGTACGCTCCCCCTAGAGCGTTGTCGTACCCTCACCTGGACCCTAAACCGTCCCCGTCCCCTAACCCTAACCCTAGCCCAAACCCTAACCCTAACCCTTCCCCGAAGCCTGACCCTCAGCCGTCCCCTAATCCTAACCCGTACGCTGACACTAACCCGCGCCCTCACACGTACGCTCCCCCTAGAGCGTTGTCGTACCCTCACCTGGACCCTAAACCGTCCCCGTCCCCTAACCCTAACCCTTGCCCGAACCCTAACCCTAACCCTTCCCCGAAGCCTGACCCTCAGCCGTCCCCTAATCCTAACCCGTACGCTGACACTAACCCGCGCCCTCACACGTACGCTCCCCCTAGAGCGTTGTCGTACCCTCACCTGGACCCTAAACCGTCCCCGTCCCCTAACCCTAACCCTAGCCCGAACCCTAACCCTAACCCTTCCCCGAAGCCTGACCCTCAGCCGTCCCCTAATCCTAACCCGTACGCTGACACTAACCCGCGCCCTCACACGTACGCTCCCCCTAGAGCGTTGTCGTACCCTCACCTGGACCCTAAACCGTCCCCGTCCCCTAACCCTAACCCTAGCCCGAAGACTAACCCTAACCCTTCCCCGAAGCCTGACCCTCAGCCGTCCCCTAATCCTAACCCGTACGCTGACACTAACCCGCGCCCTCACACGTACGCTCCCCCTAGAGCGTTGTCGTACGCTCACCTGGACCCTAAACCGTCCCCGTCCCCTAACCCTAACCCTAGCCCGAAGCCTAACCCTAACCCTTCCCCGAAGCCTGACCCTCAGCCGTCCCCTAATCCTAACCCGTACGCTGACACTAACCCGCGCCCTCACACGTACGCTCCCCCTAGAGCGTTGTCGTACCCTCACCTGGACCCTAAACCGTCCCCGTCCCCTAACCCTAACCCTAGCCCGAAGCCTAACCCTAACCCTTCCCCGAAGCCTGACCCTCAGGCGTCCCCTAATCCTAACCCGTACGCTGACACTAACCCGCGCCCTCACACGTACGCTCCCCCTAGAGCGTTGTCGTACCCTCACCTGGACCCTAAACCGTCCCCGTCCCCTAACCCTAACCCTAGCCCGAACCCTAACCCTAACCCTTCCCCGAAGCCTGACCCTCAGCCGTCCCCTAATCCTAACCCGTACGCTGACACTAACCCGCGCCCTCACACGTACGCTCCCCCTAGAGCGTTGTCGTACCCTCACCTGGACCCTAAACCGTCCCCGTCCCCTAACCCTAACCCTAGCCCGAAGCCTAACCCTAACCCTTCCCCGAAGCCTGACCCTCAGCCGTCCCCTAATCCTAACCCGTACGCTGACACTAACCCGCGCCCTCACACGTACGCTCCCCCTAGAGCGTTGTCGTACCCTCACCTGGACCCTAAACCGTCCCCGTCCCCTAACCCTAACCCTAGCCCGAAGCCTAACCCTAACCCTTCCCCGAAGCCTGACCCTCAGCCGTCCCCTAATCCTAACCCGTACGCTGACACTAACCCGCGCCCTCACACGTACGCTCCCCCTAGAGCGTTGTCGTACCCTCACCTGGACCCTAAACCGTCCCCGTCCCCTAACCCTAACCCTAGCCCGAAGCCTAACCCTAACCCTTCCCCGAAGCCTGACCCTCAGCCGTCCCCTAATCCTAACCCGTACGCTGACACTAACCCGCGCCCTCACACGTACGCTCCCCCTAGAGCGTTGTCGTACCCTCACCTGGACCCTAAACCGTCCCCGTCCCCTAACCCTAACCCTAGCCCGAAGCCTAACCCTAACCCTTCCCCGAAGCCTGACCCTCAGCCGTCCCCTAATCCTAACCCGTACGCTGACACTAACCCGCGCCCTCACACGTACGCTCCCCCTAGAGCGTTGTCGTACCCTCACCTGGACCCTAAACCGTCCCCGTCCCCTAACCCTAACCCTAGCCCGAAGCCTAACCCTAACCCTTCCCCGAAGCCTGACCCTCAGCCGTCCCCTAATCCTAACCCGTACGCTGACACTAACCCGCGCCCTCACACGTACGCTCCCCCTAGAGCGTTGTCGTACCCTCACCTGGGCCCTAAACCGTCCCCGTCCCCTAACCCTAACCCTAGCCCGAAGCCTAACCCTAACCCTTCCCCGAAGCCTGACCCTCAGCCGTCCCCTAATCCTAACCCGTACGCTGACACTAACCCGCGCCCTCACACGTACGCTCCCCCTAGAGCGTTGTCGTACCCTCACCTGGACCCTAAACCGTCCCCGTCCCCTAACCCTAACCCTAGCCCGAAGCCTAACCCTAACCCTTCCCCGAAGCCTGACCCTCAGCCGTCCCCTAATCCTAACCCGTACGCTGACACTAACCCGCGCCCTCACACGTACGCTCCCCCTAGAGCGTTGTCGTACCCTCACCTGGACCCTAAACCGTCCCCGTCCCCTAACCCTAACCCTAGCCCGAAGCCTAACCCTAACCCTTCCCCGAAGCCTGACCCTCAGCCGTCCCCTAATCCTAACCCGTACGCTGACACTAACCCGCGCCCTCACACGTACGCTCCCCCTAGAGCGTTGTCGTACCCTCACCTGGACCCTAAACCGTCCCCGTCCCCTAACCCTAACCCTAGCCCGAAGCCTAACCCTAACCCTTCCCCGAAGCCTGACCCTCAGCCGTCCCCTAAACCTAACCCGTACGCTGACACTAACCCGCGCCCTCACACGTACGCTCCCCCTAGAGCGTTGTCGTACCCTCACCTGGACCCTAAACCGTCCCCGTCCCCTAACCCTAACCCTAGCCCGAAGCCTAACCCTAACCCTTCCCCGAAGCCTGACCCTCAGCCGTCCCCTAATCCTAACCCGTACGCTGACACTAACCCACGCCCTCACACGTACGCTCCCCTTAAAGCGTTGTCGTACCCTCACCTGGACCCTAAACCGTCCCCGTCCCCTAACCCTAACCCTAGCCCGAACCCTAACCCTAACCCTTCCCCGAAGCCTGACCCTCACCCGTCCCCTAATCCTAACCCGTACGCTGACACTAACCCGCGCTCTCACACGGACGCTCCCCCTGAAGCGTTGTCGTACCCTCACCTGGACCCTAAACCGTCCCCGTCCCCTAACCCTAACCCTAGCCCGAACCCTAAACCTTCCCCGAAGCCTGACCCTCACCCGTCCCCTAATCCTAACCCGTACGCTGACACTAACCCACGCCCTCACACGTACGCTCCCCCTAAAGCGTTGTCGTACCCTCACCTGGACCCTAAACCGTCCCCGTCCCCTAAACCTAACCCTAGACCGAACCCTAACCCTAACCCTTCCCCGAAGCCTGACGCTCACCCGTCCCCTAATCCTAACCCGTACGCTGACACTAACCCGCGCCCTCACACGTACGCTCCCCCTAAAGCGTTGTCGTACCCTCACCTGGACCCTAAACCGTCCCCGTCCCCTAACCCTAACCCTAGCCCGAACCCTAACCCTAACCCTTCCCCGAAGCCTGACCCTCACCCGTCCCCTAATCCTAACCCGTACGCTGACACTAACCCGCGCCCTCACACGTACGCTCCCCCTAAAGCGTTGTCGTACCCTCACCTGGACCCTAAACCGTCCCCGTCCCCTAACCCTAACCCTAGCCCGAACCCTAACCCTAACCCTTCCACGAAGCCTGACGCTCACCCGTCCCCTAATCCTAACCCGTACGCTGACACTAACCCGCGCCCTCACACGTACGCTCCCCCTAAAGCGTTGTCGTACCCTCACCTGGACCCTAAACCGTCCCCGTCCCCTAACCCTAACCCTAGCCCGAACCCTAACCCTAACCCTTCCCCGAAGCCTGACCCTCACCCGTCCCCTAATCCTAACCCGTACGCTGACACTAACCCGCGCCCTCACACGTACGCTCCCCCTAAAGCGTTGTCGTACCCTCACCTGGACCCTAAACCATCCCCGTCCCCTAACCCTAACCCTAGCCCGAACCCTAACCCTAAACCTTCCCCGAAGCCTGACCCTCACCCGTCCCCTAATCCTATCCCGTACGCTGACACTAACCCGCGCCCTCACACGTACGCTCCCCCTACAACGTTGTCGTACCCTCACCTGGACCCTAAACCGTCCCCGTTTCCTAACCCTAACCCTAGCCCGAACCCTAACCCTAACCCTTCCCCGAAGCCTGACCCTCACCCGTCCCCTAATCCTAACCCGTACGCTGACACTAACCCGCGCCCTCACACGTACGCTCCCCCTAGAGCGTTGTCGTACCCTCACCTGGACCCTAAACCGTCCCCGTCCCCTAACCCTAACCCTAGCCCGAAGCCTAAACCTAACCCTTCCCCGAAGCCTGACCCTCAGCCGTCCCCTAATCCTAACCCGTACGCTGACACTAACCCGCGCCCTCACACGTACGATCCCCCTAGAGCGTTGTCGTACCCTCACCTGGACCCTAAACCGTCCCTGTCCCCTAACCCTAACCCTAGCCCGAACCCTAACCCTAACCCTTCCCCGAAGCCTGACCCTCAGCCGTCCCCTAAACCCAACCCGTACGCTGACACTAACCCGCGCCCTCACACGTACGCTCCCCATAGAGCGTTGTCGTACCCTCACCTGGACACTAAACCGTCCCCGTCCCCTAACCCTAACCCTAGCCCGAACCTTAACCCTAACCCTTCCCCGAAGCCTGACCCTCACCCGTCCCCTAATCCTAACCCGTATGCTGACACTAACCCGCGCCCTCACACGTACGCTCCCCCTAAAGCGTTGTCGTACCCTCACCTGGACCCTAAACCGTCCCCGTCCCCTAACCCTAACCCTAGCCCGAACCCTAACCCTAACCCTTCCCCGAAGCCTGACCCTCACCCGTCCCCTAATCCTAACCCGTACGCTGACACTAACCCGCGCCATCACACGTACGCTCCCCCTACAACGTTGTCGTACCCTCACCTGGACCCTAAACCGTCCCCGTTTCCTAACCCTAACCCTAGCCCGAACCCTAACCCTAACCCTTCCCCGAAGCCTGACCCTCACCCGTCCCCTAATCCTAACCCGTACGCTGACACTAACCCGCGCCCTCACATGTACGCTCCCCCTAAAGCGTTGTCGTACCCTCACCTGGACCCTAAACCTTCCCCGTCCCCTAACCCTAACCCTAGCCCGAACCCTAACCCTAACCCTTCCCCGAAGCCTGACCCTCACCCGTCCCCTAATCCTAACCCGTACGCTGACACTAACCCGCGCCCTCACACGTACGCTCCCCCTAAAGCGTTGTCGTACCCTCACTTGGACCCTAAACCGTCCCCGTCCCCTAACCCTAAACCTAGCCCGAACCCTAACCCTAACCCTTCCCCGAAGCCTGACCCTCACCCGTCCCCTAATCCTAACCCGTACGCTGACACTAACCCGCGCCCTCACACGTACGCTCCCCCTAAAGCGTTGTCGTACCCTCACCTGGACCCTAAACCGTCCCCGTCCCCTAACCCTAACCCTAGCCCGAACCCTAACCCTAACCCTTCCCCGAAGCCTGACCCTCAGCCGTCCCCTAATCCTAACCCGTACGCTGACACTAACCCGCGCCCTCACACGTACGCTCCCCATAAAGGGTTGTCGTACCCTCACCTGGACCCTAAACCGTCCCCGTCCCCTAACCCTAACCCTAGCCCGAAGCCTAACCCTAACCCTTCCCCGAAGCCTGACCCTCAGCCGTCCCCTAATCCTAACCCGTACGCTGACACTAAACCGCGCCCTCACACGTACACTCCCCCTAGAGCGTTGTCGTACCCTCACCTGGACCCTAAACCGTCCCCGTCCCCTAATCCTAACCCTAGCCCGAAGCCTAACCCTAACACTTCCCCGAAGCCTGACCCTCAGCCGTCCCCTAATCCTAACCCGTACGCTGACACTAACCCGCGCCCTCACACGTACGCTCCCCCTAGAGCGTTGTCGTACCCTCACCTGGACCCTAAACCGTCCCCGTCCCCTAACCCTAACCCTAGCCCGAAGCCTAACCCTAACCCTTCCCCGAAGCCTGACCCTCAGCCGTCCCCTAATCCTAACACGTATGCTGACACTAACCCGTGCCCTCACACGTACGCTCCTCCTAGAGCGTTGTCGTACCCTCACCGGGACCCTAAACCGTCCCCGTCCCCTAACCCTAACCCTAGCCCGAACCCTAACCCTAACACTTCCCCGAAGCCTGACCCTCAGCCGTCCCCTAATCCTAACCCGTACGCTGACACTAACCCGCGCCCTCACACGTACGCTCCCCCTAGAGCGTTGTCGTACCCTCACCTGGACCCTAAACTGTCCCCGTCCCCTAACCCTAACCCTAGCCCGAAGCCTAACCCTAACCCTTCCCCGAAGCCTGACCCTCAGCCGTCCCCTAATCCTAACCCGTATCCTGACACTAACCCGCGCCCTCACACGTACGCTCCCCCTAGAGCGTTGTCGTACCCTCACCTGGACCCTAAACCGTCCCCGTCCCCTAACCCTAACCCTAGCCCAAAGCCTAACACTAACCCATCCCCGAAGCCTGACCCTCAGCCGTCCCCTAATCCTAACCCGTACGCTGACACTAACCCGCGCCCTCACACGTACGCTCCCCCTAGAACGTTGTCGTACCCTCACCTGGACCCTAAACCGTCCCCGTCCCCTAACCCTAACCCTAGCCCGAACCCTAACCCTAACCCTTCCCCGAAGCCTGACCCTCAGCCGTCCCCTAATCCTAACCCGAACGCTGACACTAACCCACGCCCTCACACGTACGCTCCCCCTAGAGCGTTGTCGTACCCTCACCTGGACCCTAAACCGTCCCCGTCCCCTAACCCTAACCCTAGCCCAAACCCTAACCCTAACCCTTCCCCGAAGCCTGACCCTCAGCCGTCCCCTAATCCTAACCCGTACGCTGACACTAACCCGCGCCCTCACACGTACGCTCCCCCTAGAGCGTTGTCGTACCCTCACCTGGACCCTAAACCGTCCCCGTCCCCTAACCCTAACCCTTGCCCGAACCCTAACCCTAACCCTTCCCCGAAGCCTGACCCTCAGCCGTCCCCTAATCCTAACCCGTACGCTGACACTAACCCGCGCCCTCACACGTACGCTCCCCCTAGAGCGTTGTCGTACCCTCACCTGGACCCTAAACCGTCCCCGTCCCCTAACCCTAACCCTAGCCCGAACCCTAACCCTAACCCTTCCCCGAAGCCTGACCCTCAGCCGTCCCCTAATCCTAACCCGTACGCTGACACTAACCCGCGCCCTCACACGTACGCTCCCCCTAGAGCGTTGTCGTACCCTCACCTGGACCCTAAACCGTCCCCGTCCCCTAACCCTAACCCTAGCCCGAAGCCTAACCCTAACACTTCCCCGAAGCCTGACCCTCAGCCGTCCCCTAATCCTAACCTGTACGCTGACACTAACCCGCGCCCTCACACGTACGCTCCCCCTAGAGCGTTGTCGTACCCTCACCTGGACCCTAAACCGTCCCCGTCCCCTAACCCTAACCCTAGCCCGAAGCCTAACCCTAACCCTTCCCCGAAGCCTGACCCTCAGCCGTCCCCTAATCCTAACCCGTACGCTGACACTAACCCGCGCCCTCACACGTACGCTCCCCCTAGAGCGTTGTCGTACCCTCACCTGGACCCTAAACCGTCCCCGTCCCCTAACCCTAACCCTAGCCCGAAGCCTAACCCTAACCCTTCCCCGAAGCCTGACCCTCAGGCGTCCCCTAATCCTAACCCGTACGCTGACACTAACCCGCGCCCTCACACGTACGCTCCCCCTAGAGCGTTGTCGTACCCTCACCTGGACCCTAAACCGTCCCCGTCCCCTAACCCTAACCCTAGCCCGAAGCCTAACCCTAACCCTTCCCCGAAGCCTGACCCTCAGCCGTCCCCTAATCCTAACCCGTACGCTGACACTAACCCACGCCCTCACACGTACGCTCCCCTTAAAGCGTTGTCGTACCCTCACCTGGACCCTAAACCGTCCCCGTCCCCTAACCCTAACCCTAGCCCGAACCCTAACCCTAACCCTTCCCCGAAGCCTGACCCTCACCCGTCCCCTAATCCTAACCCGTACGCTGACACTAACCCGCGCTCTCACACGGACGCTCCCCCTGAAGCGTTGTCGTACCCTCACCTGGACCCTAAACCGTCCCCGTCCCCTAACCCTAACCCTAGCCCGAACCCTAAACCTTCCCCGAAGCCTGACCCTCACCCGTCCCCTAATCCTAACCCGTACGCTGACACTAACCCACGCCCTCACACGTACGCTCCCCCTAAAGCGTTGTCGTACCCTCACCTGGACCCTAAACCGTCCCCGTCCCCTAAACCTAACCCTAGACCGAACCCTAACCCTAACCCTTCCCCGAAGCCTGACGCTCACCCGTCCCCTAATCCTAACCCGTACGCTGACACTAACCCGCGCCCTCACACGTACGCTCCCCCTAAAGCGTTGTCGTACCCTCACCTGGACCCTAAACCGTCCCCGTCCCCTAACCCTAACCCTAGCCCGAACCCTAACCCTAACCCTTCCCCGAAGCCTGACCCTCACCCGTCCCCTAATCCTAACCCGTACGCTGACACTAACCCGCGCCCTCACACGTACGCTCCCCCTAAAGCGTTGTCGTACCCTCACCTGGACCCTAAACCGTCCCCGTCCCCTAACCCTAACCCTAGCCCGAACCCTAACCCTAACCCTTCCACGAAGCCTGACGCTCACCCGTCCCCTAATCCTAACCCGTACGCTGACACTAACCCGCGCCCTCACACGTACGCTCCCCCTAAAGCGTTGTCGTACCCTCACCTGGACCCTAAACCGTCCCCGTCCCCTAACCCTAACCCTAGCCCGAACCCTAACCCTAACCCTTCCCCGAAGCCTGACCCTCACCCGTCCCCTAATCCTAACCCGTACGCTGACACTAACCCGCGCCCTCACACGTACGCTCCCCCTAAAGCGTTGTCGTACCCTCACCTGGACCCTAAACCATCCCCGTCCCCTAACCCTAACCCTAGCCCGAACCCTAACCCTAAACCTTCCCCGAAGCCTGACCCTCACCCGTCCCCTAATCCTATCCCGTACGCTGACACTAACCCGCGCCCTCACACGTACGCTCCCCCTACAACGTTGTCGTACCCTCACCTGGACCCTAAACCGTCCCCGTTTCCTAACCCTAACCCTAGCCCGAACCCTAACCCTAACCCTTCCCCGAAGCCTGACCCTCACCCGTCCCCTAATCCTAACCCGTACGCTGACACTAACCCGCGCCCTCACACGTACGCTCCCCCTAGAGCGTTGTCGTACCCTCACCTGGACCCTAAACCGTCCCCGTCCCCTAACCCTAACCCTAGCCCGAAGCCTAAACCTAACCCTTCCCCGAAGCCTGACCCTCAGCCGTCCCCTAATCCTAACCCGTACGCTGACACTAACCCGCGCCCTCACACGTACGATCCCCCTAGAGCGTTGTCGTACCCTCACCTGGACCCTAAACCGTCCCTGTCCCCTAACCCTAACCCTAGCCCGAACCCTAACCCTAACCCTTCCCCGAAGCCTGACCCTCAGCCGTCCCCTAAACCCAACCCGTACGCTGACACTAACCCGCGCCCTCACACGTACGCTCCCCATAGAGCGTTGTCGTACCCTCACCTGGACACTAAACCGTCCCCGTCCCCTAACCCTAACCCTAGCCCGAACCTTAACCCTAACCCTTCCCCGAAGCCTGACCCTCACCCGTCCCCTAATCCTAACCCGTATGCTGACACTAACCCGCGCCCTCACACGTACGCTCCCCCTAAAGCGTTGTCGTACCCTCACCTGGACCCTAAACCGTCCCCGTCCCCTAACCCTAACCCTAGCCCGAACCCTAACCCTAACCCTTCCCCGAAGCCTGACCCTCACCCGTCCCCTAATCCTAACCCGTACGCTGACACTAACCCGCGCCATCACACGTACGCTCCCCCTACAACGTTGTCGTACCCTCACCTGGACCCTAAACCGTCCCCGTTTCCTAACCCTAACCCTAGCCCGAACCCTAACCCTAACCCTTCCCCGAAGCCTGACCCTCACCCGTCCCCTAATCCTAACCCGTACGCTGACACTAACCCGCGCCCTCACATGTACGCTCCCCCTAAAGCGTTGTCGTACCCTCACCTGGACCCTAAACCTTCCCCGTCCCCTAACCCTAACCCTAGCCCGAACCCTAACCCTAACCCTTCCCCGAAGCCTGACCCTCACCCGTCCCCTAATCCTAACCCGTACGCTGACACTAACCCGCGCCCTCACACGTACGCTCCCCCTAAAGCGTTGTCGTACCCTCACTTGGACCCTAAACCGTCCCCGTCCCCTAACCCTAAACCTAGCCCGGACCCTAACCCTAACCCTTCCCCGAAGCCTGACCCTCACCCGTCCCCTAATCCTAACCCGTACGCTGACACTAACCCGCGCCCTCACACGTACGCTCCCCCTAAAGCGTTGTCGTACCCTCACCTGGACCCTAAACCGTCCCCGTCCCCTAACCCTAACCCTAGCCCGAACCCTAACCCTAACCCTTCCCCGAAGCCTGACCCTCAGCCGTCCCCTAATCCTAACCCGTACGCTGACACTAACCCGCGCCCTCACACGTACGCTCCCCATAAAGGGTTGTCGTACCCTCACCTGGACCCTAAACCGTCCCCGTCCCCTAACCCTAACCCTAGCCCGAAGCCTAACCCTAACCCTTCCCCGAAGCCTGACCCTCAGCCGTCCCCTAATCCTAACCCGTACGCTGACACTAAACCGCGCCCTCACACGTACACTCCCCCTAGAGCGTTGTCGTACCCTCACCTGGACCCTAAACCGTCCCCGTCCCCTAATCCTAACCCTAGCCCGAAGCCTAACCCTAACACTTCCCCGAAGCCTGACCCTCAGCCGTCCCCTAATCCTAACCCGTACGCTGACACTAACCCGCGCCCTCACACGTACGCTCCCCCTAGAGCGTTGTCGTACCCTCACCTGGACCCTAAACCGTCCCCGTCCCCTAACCCTAACCCTAGCCCGAAGCCTAACCCTAACCCTTCCCCGAAGCCTGACCCTCAGCCGTCCCCTAATCCTAACACGTATGCTGACACTAACCCGTGCCCTCACACGTACGCTCCTCCTAGAGCGTTGTCGTACCCTCACCGGGACCCTAAACCGTCCCCGTCCCCTAACCCTAACCCTAGCCCGAACCCTAACCCTAACACTTCCCCGAAGCCTGACCCTCAGCCGTCCCCTAATCCTAACCCGTACGCTGACACTAACCCGCGCCCTCACACGTACGCTCCCCCTAGAGCGTTGTCGTACCCTCACCTGGACCCTAAACTGTCCCCGTCCCCTAACCCTAACCCTAGCCCGAAGCCTAACCCTAACCCTTCCCCGAAGCCTGACCCTCAGCCGTCCCCTAATCCTAACCCGTATCCTGACACTAACCCGCGCCCTCACACGTACGCTCCCCCTAGAGCGTTGTCGTACCCTCACCTGGACCCTAAACCGTCCCCGTCCCCTAACCCTAACCCTAGCCCAAAGCCTAACACTAACCCTTCCCCGAAGCCTGACCCTCAGCCGTCCCCTAATCCTAACCCGTACGCTGACACTAACCCGCGCCCTCACACGTACGCTCCCCCTAGAACGTTGTCGTACCCTCACCTGGACCCTAAACCGTCCCCGTCCCCTAACCCTAACCCTAGCCCGAACCCTAACCCTAACCCTTCCCCGAAGCCTGACCCTCAGCCGTCCCCTAATCCTAACCCGAACGCTGACACTAACCCGCGCCCTCACACGTACGCTCCCCCTAGAGCGTTGTCGTACCCTCACCTGGACCCTAAACCGTCCCCGTCCCCTAACCCTAACCCTAGCCCAAACCCTAACCCTAACCCTTCCCCGAAGCCTGACCCTCAGCCGTCCCCTAATCCTAACCCGTACGCTGACACTAACCCGCGCCCTCACACGTACGCTCCCCCTAGAGCGTTGTCGTACCCTCACCTGGACCCTAAACCGTCCCCGTCCCCTAACCCTAACCCTTGCCCGAACCCTAACCCTAACCCTTCCCCGAAGCCTGACCCTCAGCCGTCCCCTAATCCTAACCCGTACGCTGACACTAACCCGCGCCCTCACACGTACGCTCCCCCTAGAGCGTTGTCGTACCCTCACCTGGACCCTAAACCGTCCCCGTCCCCTAACCCTAACCCTAGCCCGAACCCTAACCCTAACCCTTCCCCGAAGCCTGACCCTCAGCCGTCCCCTAATCCTAACCCGTACGCTGACACTAACCCGCGCCCTCACACGTACGCTCCCCCTAGAGCGTTGTCGTACCCTCACCTGGACCCTAAACCGTCCCCGTCCCCTAACCCTAACCCTAGCCCGAAGCCTAACCCTAACACTTCCCCGAAGCCTGACCCTCAGCCGTCCCCTAATCCTAACCCGTACGCTGACACTAACCCGCGCCCTCACACGTACGCTCCCCCTAGAGCGTTGTCGTACCCTCACCTGGACCCTAAACCGTCCCCGTCCCCTAACCCTAACCCTAGCCCGAAGCCTAACCCTAACCCTTCCCCGAAGCCTGACCCTCAGCCGTCCCCTAATCCTAACCCGTACGCTGACACTAACCCGCGCCCTCACACGTACGCTCCCCCTAGAGCGTTGTCGTACCCTCACCTGGACCCTAAACCGTCCCCGTCCCCTAACCCTAACCCTAGCCCGAACCCTAACCCTAACCCTTCCCCGAAGCCTGACCCTCAGGCGTCCCCTAATCCTAACCCGTACGCTGACACTAACCCGCGCCCTCACACGTACGCTCCCCCTAGAGCGTTGTCGTACCCTCACCTGGACCCTAAACCGTCCCCGTCCCCTAACCCTAACCCTAGCCCGAACCCTAACCCTAACCCTTCCCCGAAGCCTGACCCTCAGCCGTCCCCTAATCCTAACCCGTACGCTGACACTAACCCGCGCCCTCACACGTACGCTCCCCCTAGAGCGTTGTCGTACCCTCACCTGGACCCTAAACCGTCCCCGTCCCCTAACCCTAAACCTAGCCCGAAGCCTAACCCTAACCCTTCCCCGAAGCCTGACCCTCACCCGTCCCTTAATCCTAACCCGTACGCTGACACTAACCCGCGCCCTCACACGTACGCTCCCCCTAGAGCGTTGTCGTACCCTCACCTGGACTCTAAACCGTCCCCGTCCCCTAACCCTAACCCTAGCCCGAAGCCTAACCCTAACCCTTCCCCGAAGCCTGACCCTCAGCCGTCCCCTAATCCTAACCCGTACGCTGACACTAACCCGCGCCCTCACACGTACGCTCCCCCTAGAGCGTTGTCGTACCCTCACCTGGACCCTAAACCGTCCCCGTCCCCTAACCCTAACCCTAGCCCGAAGCCTAACCCTAACCCTTCCCCGAAGCCTGACCCTCAGCCGTCCCCTAATCCTAACCCGTACGCTGACACTAACCCGCGCCCTCACACGTACGCTCCCCCTAGAGCGTTGTCGTACCCTCACCTGGACCCTAAACCGTCCCCGTCCCCTAACCCTAACCCTAGCCCGAAGCCTAACCCTAACCCTTCCCCGAAGCCTGACCCTCAGCCGTCCCCTAATCCTAACCCGTACGCTGACACTAACCCGCGCCCTCACACGTACGCTCCCCCTAGAGCGTTGTCGTACCCTCACCTTGACCCTAAACCGTCCCCGTCCCCTAACCCTAACCCTAGCCCGAAGCCTAACCCTAAACCTTCCCCGAAGCCTGACCCTCAGCCGTCCCCTAATCCTAACCCGTACGCTGACACTAACCCGCGCCCTCACACGTACGCTCCCCCTAGAGCGTTGTCGTACCCTCACCTGGACCCTAAACCGTCCCCGTCCCCTAACCCTAACCCTAGCCCGAAGCCTAACCCTAACCCTTCCCCGAAGCCTGACCCTCAGCCGTCCCCTAATCCTAACCCGTACGCTGACACTAACCCGCGCCCTCACACGTACGCTCCCCCTAGAGCGTTGTCGTACCCTCACCTGGACCCTAAACCGTCCCCGTCCCCTAACCCTAACCCTAGCCCGAAGCCTAACCCTAACCCTTCCCCGAAGCCTGACCCTCAGCCGTCCCCTAATCCTAACCCGTACGCTGACACTAACCCGCGCCCTCACACGTACGCTCCCCCTAGAGCGTTGTCGTACCCTCACCGGGACCCTAAACCGTCCCCGTCCCCTAGCCCGAACCCTAACCCTAACACTTCCCCGAAGCCTGACCCTCAGCCGTCCCCTAATCCTAACCCGTACGCTGACACTAACCCGCGCCCTCACACGTACGCTCCCCCTAGAGCGTTGTCGTACCCTCACCTGGACCCTAAACCGTCCCCGTCCCCTAACCCTAACCCTAGCCCGAAGCCTAACCCTAACCCTTCCCCGAAGCCTGACCCTCAGCCGTCCCCTAATCCTAACCCGTATCCTGACACTAACCCGCGCCCTCACACGTACGCTCCCCCTAGAGCGTTGTCGTACCCTCACCTGGACCCTAAACCGTCCCCGTCCCCTAAACCTAACCCTAGCCCGAAGCCTAACCCTAACCCTTCCCCGAAGCCTGACCCTCAGCCGTCCCCTAATCCTAACCCGTACGCTGACACTAACCCGCGCCCTCACACGTACGCTCCCCCTAGAACATTGTCGTACCCTCACCTGGACCCTAAACCGTCCCCGTCCCCTAACCCTAACCCTAGCCCGAACCCTAACCCTAACCCTTCCCCGAAGCCTGACCCTCAGCCGTCCCCTAATCCTAACCCGAACGCTGACACTAACCCGCGCCCTCACACGTACGCTCCCCCTAGAGCGTTGTCGTACCCTCACCTGGACCCTAAACCGTCCCCGTCCCCTAACCCTAACCCTAGCCCAAACCCTAACCCTAACCCTTCCCCGAAGCCTGACCCTCAGCCGTCCCCTAATCCTAACCCGTACGCTGACACTAACCCGCGCCCTCACACGTACGCTCCCCCTAGAGCGTTGTCGTACCATCACCTGGACCCTAAACCGTCCCCGTCCCCTAACCCTAACCCTAGCCCAAACCCTAACCCTAACCCTTCCCCGAAGCCTGACCCTCAGCCGTCCCCTAATCCTAACCCGTACGCTGACACTAACCCGCGCCCTCACACGTACGCTCCCCCTAGAGCGTTGTCGTACCCTCACCTGGACCCTAAACCGTCCCCGTCCCCTAACCCTAACCCTAGCCCGAACCCTAACCCTAACCCTTCCCCGAAGCCTGACCCTCAGCCGTCCCCTAATCCTAACCCGTACGCTGACACTAACCCGCGCCCTCACACGTACGCTCCCCCTAGAGCGTTGTCGTACCCTCACCTGGACCCTAAACCGTCCCCGTCCCCTAACCCTAACCCTAGCCCGAACCCTAACCCTAACCCTTCCCCGAAGCCTGACCCTCAGCCGTCCCCTAATCCTAACCCGTACGCTGACACTAACCCGCGCCCTCACACGTACGCTCCCCCTAGAGCGTTGTCGTACCCTCACCTGGACCCTAAACCGTCCCCGTCCCCTAACCCTAACCCTAGCCCGAAGACTAACCCTAACCCTTCCCCGAAGCCTGACCCTCAGCCGTCCCCTAATCCTAACCCGTACGCTGACACTAACCCGCGCCCTCACACGTACGCTCCCCCTAGAGCGTTGTCGTACCCTCACCTGGACCCTAAACCGTCCCCGTCCCCTAACCCTAACCCTAGCCCGAAGCCTAACCCTAACCCTTCCCCGAAGCCTGACCCTCAGCCGTCCCCTAATCCTAACCCGTACGCTGACACTAACCCGCGCCCTCACACGTACGCTCCCCCTAGAGCGTTGTCGTACCCTCACCTGGACCCTAAACCGTCCCCGTCCCCTAACCCTAACCCTAGCCCGAAGCCTAACCCTAACCCTTCCCCGAAGCCTGACCCTCAGGCGTCCCCTAATCCTAACCCGTACGCTGACACTAACCCGCGCCCTCACACGTACGCTCCCCCTAGAGCGTTGTCGTACCCTCACCTGGACCCTAAACCGTCCCCGTCCCCTAACCCTAACCCTAGCCCGAACCCTAACCCTAACCCTTCCCCGAAGCCTGACCCTCAGCCGTCCCCTAATCCTAACCCGTACGCTGACACTAACCCGCGCCCTCACACGTACGCTCCCCCTAGAGCGTTGTCGTACCCTCACCTGGACCCTAAACCGTCCCCGTCCCCTAACCCTAACCCTAGCCCGAAGCCTAACCCTAACCCTTCCCCGAAGCCTGACCCTCAGCCGTCCCCTAATCCTAACCCGTACGCTGACACTAACCCGCGCCCTCACACGTACGCTCCCCCTAGAGCGTTGTCGTACCCTCACCTGGACCCTAAACCGTCCCCGTCCCCTAACCCTAACCCTAGCCCGAAGCCTAACCCTAACCCTTCCCCGAAGCCTGACCCTCAGCCGTCCCCTAATCCTAACCCGTACGCTGACACTAACCCGCGCCCTCACACGTACGCTCCCCCTAGAGCGTTGTCGTACCCTCACCTGGACCCTAAACCGTCCCCGTCCCCTAACCCTAACCCTAGCCCGAAGCCTAACCCTAACCCTTCCCCGAAGCCTGACCCTCAGCCGTCCCCTAATCCTAACCCGTACGCTGACACTAACCCGCGCCCTCACACGTACGCTCCCCCAGAGCGTTGTCGTACCCTCACCTGGACCCTAAACCGTCCCCGTCCCCTAACCCTAACCCTAGCCCGAAGCCTAACCCTAACCCTTCCCCGAAGCCTGACCCTCAGCCGTCCCCTAATCCTAACCCGTACGCTGACACTAACCCGCGCCCTCACACGTACGCTCCCCCTAGAGCGTTGTCGTACCCTCACCTGGGCCCTAAACCGTCCCCGTCCACTAACCCTAACCCTAACCCTAGCCAGAAGCCTAACCCTAACCCTTCCCCGAAGCCTGACCCTCAGCCGTCCCCTAATCCTAACCCGTACGCTGACACTAACCCGCGCCCTCACACGTACGCTCCCCCTAGAGCGTTGTCGTACCCTCACCTGGACCCTAAACCGTCCCCGTCCCCTAACCCTAACCCTAGCCCGAAGCCTAACCCTAACCCTTCCCCGAAGCCTGACCCTCAGCCGTGCCCTAATCCTAACCCGTACGCTGACACTAACCCGCGCCCTCACACGTACGCTCCCCCTAGAGCGTTGTCGTACCCTCACCTGGACCCTAAACCGTCCCCGTCCCCTAACCCTAACCCTAGCCCGAAGCCTAACCCTAACCCTTCCCCGAAGCCTGACCCTCAGCCGTCCCCTAATCCTAACCCGTACGCTGACACTAACCCGCGCCCTCACACGTACGCTCCCCCTAGAGCGTTGTCGTACCCTCACCTGGACCCTAAACCGTCCCCGTCCCCTAACCCTAACCCTAGCCCGAAGCCTAACCCTAACCCTTCCCCGAAGCCTGACCCTCAGCCGTCCCCTAATCCTAACCCGTACGCTGACACTAACCCGCGCCCTCACACGTACGCTCCCCCTAGAGCGTTGTCGTACCCTCACCTGGACCCTAAACCGTCCCCGTCCCCTAACCCTAACCCTAGCCCGAAGCCTAACCCTAACCCTTCCCCGAAGCCTGACCCTCAGCCGTCCCCTAATCCTAACCCGTACGCTGACACTAACCCGCGCCCTCACACGTACGCTCCCCCTAGAGCGTTGTCGTACCCTCACCTGGACCCTAAACCGTCCCCGTCCCCTAACCCTAACCCTAGCCCGAAGCCTAACCCTAACCCTTCCCCGAAGCCTGACCCTCAGCCGTCCCCTAATCCTAACCCGTACGCTGACACTAACCCGCGCCCTCACACGTACGCTCCCCCTAGAGCGTTGTCGTACCCTCACCTGGGCCCTAAACCGTCCCCGTCCCCTAACCCTAACCCTAGCCCGAAGCCTAACCCTAACCCTTCCCCGAAGCCTGACCCTCAGCCGTCCCCTAATCCTAACCCGTACGCTGACACTAACCCGCGCCCTCACACGTACGCTCCCCCTAGAGCGTTGTCGTACCCTCACCTGGACCCTAAACCGTCCCCGTCCCCTAACCCTAACCCTAGCCCGAAGCCTAACCCTAACCCTTCCCCGAAGCCTGACCCTCAGCCGTCCCCTAATCCTAACCCGTACGCTGACACTAACCCGCACCCTCACACGTACGCTCCCCCTAGAGCGTTGTCGTACCCTCACCTGGACCCTAAACCGTCCCCGTCCCCTAACCCTAACCCTAGACCGAAGCCTAACCCTAACCCTTCCCCGAAGCCTGACCCTCAGCCGTCCCCTAATCCTAACCCGTACGCTGACACTAACCCGCGCCCTCACACGTACGCTCCCCCTAGAGCGTTGTCGTACCCTCACCTGGACCCTAAACCGTCCCCGTCCCCTAACCCTAACCCTAGCCCGAAGCCTAACCCTAACCCTTCCCCGAAGCCTGACCCTCAGCCGTCCCCTAATCCTAACCCGTACGCTGACACTAACCCGCGCCCTCACACGTACGCTCCCCCTAGAGCGTTGTCGTACCCTCACCTGGACCCTAAACCGTCCCCGTCCCCTAACCCTAACCCTAGCCCGAAGCCTAACCCTAACCCTTCCCCGAAGCCTGACCCTCAACCGTCCCCTAATCCTAACCCGTACGCTGACACTAACCCACGCCCTCACACGTACGCTCCCCTTAAAGCGTTGTCGTACCCTCACCTGGACCCTAAACCGTCCCCGTCCCCTAACCCTAACCCTAGCCCGAACCCTAACCCTAACCCTTCCCCGAAGCCTGACCCTCAGCCGTCCCCTAATCCTAACCCGTACGCTGACACTAACCCGCGCTCTCACACGGACGCTCCCCCTGAAGCGTTGTCGTACCCTCACCTGGACCCTAAACCGTCCCCGTCCCCTAACCCTAACCCTAGCCCGAACCCTAAACCTTCCCCGAAGCCTGACCCTCACCCGTCCCCTAATCCTAACCCGTACGCTGACACTAACCCACGCCCTCACACGTACGCTCCCCCTAAAGCGTTGTCGTACCCTCACCTGGACCCTAAACCGTCCCCGTCCCCTAAACCTAACCCTAGACCGAACCCTAACCCTAACCCTTCCCCGAAGCCTGACGCTCACCCGTCCCCTAATCCTAACCCGTACGCTGACACTAACCCGCGCCCTCACACGTACGCTCCCCCTAAAGCGTTGTCGTACCCTCACCTGGACCCTAAACCGTCCCCGTCCCCTAACCCTAACCCTAGCCCGAACCCTAACCCTAACCCTTCCCCGAAGCCTGACCCTCACCCGTCCCCTAATCCTAACCCGTACGCTGACACTAACCCGCGCCCTCACACGTACGCTCCCCCTAAAGCGTTGTCGTACCCTCACCTGGACCCTAAACCGTCCCCGTCCCCTAACCCTAACCCTAGCCCGAACCCTAACCCTAACCCTTCCACGAAGCCTGACGCTCACCCGTCCCCTAATCCTAACCCGTACGCTGACACTAACCCGCGCCCTCACACGTACGCTCCCCCTAAAGCGTTGTCGTACCCTCACCTGGACCCTAAACCGTCCCCGTCCCCTAACCCTAACCCTAGCCCGAACCCTAACCCTAACCCTTCCCCGAAGCCTGACCCTCACCCGTCCCCTAATCCTAACCCGTACGCTGACACTAACCCGCGCCCTCACACGTACGCTCCCCCTAAAGCGTTGTCGTACCCTCACCTGAACCCTAAACCATCCCCGTCCCCTAACCCTAACCCTAGCCCGAACCCTAACCCTAAACCTTCCCCGAAGCCTGACCCTCACCCGTCCCCTAATCCTATCCCGTACGCTGACACTAACCCGCGCCCTCACACGTACGCTCCCCCTACAACGTTGTCGTACCCTCACCTGGACCCTAAACCGTCCCCGTTTCCTAACCCTAACCCTAGCCCGAACCCTAACCCTAACCCTTCCCCGAAGCCTGACCCTCACCCGTCCCCTAATCCTAACCCGTACGCTGACACTAACCCGCGCCCTCACACGTACGCTCCCCCTAGAGCGTTGTCGTACCCTCACCTGGACCCTAAACCGTCCCCGTCCCCTAACCCTAACCCTAGCCCGAAGCCTAAACCTAACCCTTCCCCGAAGCCTGACCCTCAGCCGTCCCCTAATCCTAACCCGTACGCTGACACTAACCCGCGCCCTCACACGTACGATCCCCCTAGAGCGTTGTCGTACCCTCACCTGGACCCTAAACCGTCCCTGTCCCCTAACCCTAACCCTAGCCCGAACCCTAACCCTAACCCTTCCCCGAAGCCTGACCCTCAGCCGTCCCCTAAACCCAACCCGTACGCTGACACTAACCCGCGCCCTCACACGTACGCTCCCCATAGAGCGTTGTCGTACCCTCACCTGGACACTAAACCGTCCCCGTCCCCTAACCCTAACCCTAGCCCGAACCTTAACCCTAACCCTTCCCCGAAGCCTGACCCTCACCCGTCCCCTAATCCTAACCCGTACGCTGACACTAACCCGCGCCCTCACACGTACGCTCCCCCTAAAGCGTTGTCGTACCCTCACCTGGACCCTAAACCGTCCCCGTCCCCTAACCCTAACCCTAGCCCGAACCCTAACCCTAACCCTTCCCCGAAGCCTGACCCTCACCCGTCCCCTAATCCTAACCCGTACGCTGACACTAACCCGCGCCATCACACGTACGCTCCCCCTACAACGTTGTCGTACCCTCACCTGGACCCTAAACCGTCCCCGTTTCCTAACCCTAACCCTAGCCCGAACCCTAACCCTAACCCTTCCCCGAAGCCTGACCCTCACCCGTCCCCTAATCCTAACCCGTACGCTGACACTAACCCGCGCCCTCACATGTACGCTCCCCCTAAAGCGTTGTCGTACCCTCACCTGGACCCTAAACCGTCCCCTAACCCTAACCCTAGCCCGAACCCTAACCCTAACCCTTCCCCGAAGCCTGACCCTCACCCGTCCCCTAATCCTAACCCGTACGCTGACACTAACCCGCGCCCTCACACGTACGCTCCCCCTAAAGCGTTGTCGTACCCTCACTTGGACCCTAAACCGTCCCCGTCCCCTAACCCTAAACCTAGCCCGAACCCTAACCCTAACCCTTCCCCGAAGCCTGACCCTCACCCGTCCCCTAATCCTAACCCGTACGCTGACACTAACCCGCGCCCTCACACGTACGCTCCCCCTAAAGCGTTGTCGTACCCTCACCTGGACCCTAAACCGTCCCCGTCCCCTAACCCTAACCCTAGCCCGAACCCTAACCCTAACCCTTCCCCGAAGCCTGACCCTCAGCCGTCCCCTAATCCTAACCCGTACGCTGACACTAACCCGCGCCCTCACACGTACGCTCCCCATAAAGGGTTGTCGTACCCTCACCTGGACCCTAAACCGTCCCCGTCCCCTAACCCTAACCCTAGCCCGAAGCCTAACCCTAACCCTTCCCCGAAGCCTGACCCTCAGCCGTCCCCTAATCCTAACCCGTACGCTGACACTAAACCGCGCCCTCACACGTACACTCCCCCTAGAGCGTTGTCGTACCCTCACCTGGACCCTAAACCGTCCCCGTCCCCTAATCCTAACCCTAGCCCGAAGCCTAACCCTAACACTTCCCCGAAGCCTGACCCTCAGCCGTCCCCTAATCCTAACCCGTACGCTGACACTAACCCGCGCCCTCACACGTACGCTCCCCCTAGAGCGTTGTCGTACCCTCACCTGGACCCTAAACCGTCCCCGTCCCCTAACCCTAACCCTAGCCCGAAGCCTAACCCTAACCCTTCCCCGAAGCCTGACCCTCAGCCGTCCCCTAATCCTAACCCGTATGCTGACACTAACCCGTGCCCTCACACGTACGCTCCTCCTAGAGCGTTGTCGTACCCTCACCGGGACCCTAAACCGTCCCCGTCCCCTAACCCTAACCCTAGCCCGAACCCTAACCCTAACACTTCCCCGAAGCCTGACCCTCAGCCGTCCCCTAATCCTAACCCGTACGCTGACACTAACCCGCGCCCTCACACGTACGCTCCCCCTAGAGCGTTGTCGTACCCTCACCTGGACCCTAAACTGTCCCCGTCCCCTAACCCTAACCCTAGCCCGAAGCCTAACCCTAACCCTTCCCCGAAGCCTGACCCTCAGCCGTCCCCTAATCCTAACCCGTATCCTGACACTAACCCGCGCCCTCACACGTACGCTCCCCCTAGAGCGTTGTCGTACCCTCACCTGGACCCTAAACCGTCCCCGTCCCCTAACCCTAACCCTAGCCCAAAGCCTAACACTTACCCTTCCCCGAAGCCTGACCCTCAGCCGTCCCCTAATCCTAACCCGTACGCTGACACTAACCCGCGCCCTCACACGTACGCTCCCCCTAGAACGTTGTCGTACCCTCACCTGGACCCTAAACCGTCCCCGTCCCCTAACCCTAACCCTAGCCCGAACCCTAACCCTAACCCTTCCCCGAAGCCTGACCCTCAGCCGTCCCCTAATCCTAACCCGAACGCTGACACTAACCCGCGCCCTCACACGTACGCTCCCCCTAGAGCGTTGTCGTACCCTCACCTGGACCCTAAACCGTCCCCGTCCCCTAACCCTAACCCTAGCCCAAACCCTAACCCTAACCCTTCCCCGAAGCCTGACCCTCAGCCGTCCCCTAATCCTAACCCGTACGCTGACACTAACCCGCGCCCTCACACGTACGCTCCCCCTAGAGCGTTGTCGTACCCTCACCTGGACCCTAAACCGTCCCCGTCCCCTAACCCTAACCCTTGCCCGAACCCTAACCCTAACCCTTCCCCGAAGCCTGACCCTCAGCCGTCCCCTAATCCTAACCCGTACGCTGACACTAACCCGCGCCCTCACACGTACGCTCCCCCTAGAGCGTTGTCGTACCCTCACCTGGACCCTAAACCGTCCCCGTCCCCTAACCCTAACCCTAGCCCGAACCCTAACCCTAACCCTTCCCCGAAGCCTGACCCTCAGCCGTCCCCTAATCCTAACCCGTACGCTGACACTAACCCGCGCCCTCACACGTACGCTCCCCCTAGAGCGTTGTCGTACCCTCACCTGGACCCTAAACCGTCCCCGTCCCCTAACCCTAACCCTAGCCCGAAGCCTAACCCTAACACTTCCCCGAAGCCTGACCCTCAGCCGTCCCCTAATCCTAACCCGTACGCTGACACTAACCCGCGCCCTCACACGTACGCTCCCCCTAGAGCGTTGTCGTACCCTCACCTGGACCCTAAACCGTCCCCGTCCCCTAACCCTAACCCTAGCCCGAAGCCTAACCCTAACCCTTCCCCGAAGCCTGACCCTCAGCCGTCCCCTAATCCTAACCCGTACGCTGACACTAACCCGCGCCCTCACACGTACGCTCCCCCTAGAGCGTTGTCGTACCCTCACCTGGACCCTAAACCGTCCCCGTCCCCTAACCCTAACCCTAGCCCGAACCCTAACCCTAACCCTTCCCCGAAGCCTGACCCTCAGGCGTCCCCTAATCCTAACCCGTACGCTGACACTAACCCGCGCCCTCACACGTACGCTCCCCCTAGAGCGTTGTCGTACCCTCACCTGGACCCTAAACCGTCCCCGTCCCCTAACCCTAACCCTAGCCCGAACCCTAACCCTAACCCTTCCCCGAAGCCTGACCCTCAGCCGTCCCCTAATCCTAACCCGTACGCTGACACTAACCCGCGCCCTCACACGTACGCTCCCGCTAGAGCGTTGTCGTACCCTCACCTGGACCCTAAACCGTCCCCGTCCCCTAACCCTAAACCTAGCCCGAAGCCTAACCCTAACCCTTCCCCGAAGCCTGACACTCACCCGTCCCTTAATCCTAACCCGTACGCTGACACTAACCCGCGCCCTCACACGTACGCTCCCCCTAGAGCGTTGTCGTACCCTCACCTGGACTCTAAACCGTCCCCGTCCCCTAACCCTAACCCTAGCCCGAAGCCTAACCCTAACCCTTCCCCGAAGCCTGACCCTCAGCCGTCCCCTAATCCTAACCCGTACGCTGACACTAACCCGCGCCCTCACACGTACGCTCCCCCTAGAGCGTTGTCGTACCCTCACCTGGACCCTAAACCGTCCCCGTCCCCTAACCCTAACCCTAGCCCGAAGCCTAACCCTAACCCTTCCCCGAAGCCTGACCCTCAGCCGTCCCCTAATCCTAACCCGTACGCTGACACTAACCCGCGCCCTCACACGTACGCTCCCCCTAGAGCGTTGTCGTACCCTCACCTGGACCCTAAACCGTCCCCGTCCCCTAACCCTAACCCTAGCCCGAAGCCTAACCCTAACCCTTCCCCGAAGCCTGACCCTCAGCCGTCCCCTAATCCTAACCCGTACGCTGACACTAACCCGCGCCCTCACACGTACGCTCCCCCTAGAGCGTTGTCGTACCCTCACCTTGACCCTAAACCGTCCCCGTCCCCTAACCCTAACCCTAGCCCGAAGCCTAACCCTAAACCTTCCCCGAAGCCTGACCCTCAGCCGTCCCCTAATCCTAACCCGTACGCTGACACTAACCCGCGCCCTCACACGTACGCTCCCCCTAGAGCGTTGTCGTACCCTCACCTGGACCCTAAACCGTCCCCGTCCCCTAACCCTAACCCTAGCCCGAAGCCTAACCCTAACCCTTCCCCGAAGCCTGACCCTCAGCCGTCCCCTAATCCTAACCCGTACGCTGACACTAACCCGCGCCCTCACACGTACGCTCCCCCTAGAGCGTTGTCGTACCCTCACCTGGACCCTAAACCGTCCCCGTCCCCTAACCCTAACCCTAGCCCGAAGCCTAACCCTAACCCTTCCCCGAAGCCTGACCCTCAGCCGTCCCCTAATCCTAACCCGTACGCTGACACTAACCCGCGCCCTCACACGTACGCTCCCCCTAGAGCGTTGTCGTACCCTCACCGGGACCCTAAACCGTCCCCGTCCCCTAGCCCGAACCCTAACCCTAACACTTCCCCGAAGCCTGACCCTCAGCCGTCCCCTAATCCTAACCCGTACGCTGACACTAACCCGCGCCCTCACACGTACGCTCCCCCTAGAGCGTTGTCGTACCCTCACCTGGACCCTAAACCGTCCCCGTCCCCTAACCCTAACCCTAGCCCGAAGCCTAACCCTAACCCTTCCCCGAAGCCTGACCCTCAGCCGTCCCCTAATCCTAACCCGTATCCTGACACTAACCCGCGCCCTCACACGTACGCTCCCCCTAGAGCGTTGTCGTACCCTCACCTGGACCCTAAACCGTCCCCGTCCCCTAACCCTAACCCTAGCCCGAACCCTAACCCTAACCCTTCCCCGAAGCCTGACCCTCAGCCGTCCCCTAATCCTAACCCGAACGCTGACACTAACCCGCGCCCTCACACGTACGCTCCCCCTAGAGCGTTGTCGTACCCTCACCTGGACCCTAAACCGTCCCCGTCCCCTAACCCTAACCCTAGCCCAAACCCTAACCCTAACCCTTCCCCGAAGCCTGACCCTCAGCCGTCCCCTAATCCTAACCCGTACGCTGACACTAACCCGCGCCCTCACACGTACGCTCCCCCTAGAGCGTTGTCGTACCCTCACCTGGACCCTAAACCGTCCCCGTCCCCTAACCCTAACCCTAGCCCGAACCCTAACCCTAACCCTTCCCCGAAGCCTGACCCTCAGCCGTCCCCTAATCCTAACCCGTACGCTGACACTAACCCGCGCCCTCACACGTACGCTCCCCCTAGAGCGTTGTCGTACCCTCACCTGGACCCTAAACCGTCCCCGTCCCCTAACCCTAACCCTAGCCCGAACCCTAACCCTAACCCTTCCCCGAAGCCTGACCCTCAGCCGTCCCCTAATCCTAACCCGTACGCTGACACTAACCCGCGCCCTCACACGTACGCTCCCCCTAGAGCGTTGTCGTACCCTCACCTGGACCCTAAACCGTCCCCGTCCCCTAACCCTAACCCTAGCCCGAAGACTAACCCTAACCCTTCCCCGAAGCCTGACCCTCAGCCGTCCCCTAATCCTAACCCGTACGCTGACACTAACCCGCGCCCTCACACGTACGCTCCCCCTAGAGCGTTGTCGTACCCTCACCTGGACCCTAAACCGTCCCCGTCCCCTAACCCTAACCCTAGCCCGAAGCCTAACCCTAACCCTTCCCCGAAGCCTGACCCTCAGCCGTCCCCTAATCCTAACCCGTACGCTGACACTAACCCGCGCCCTCACACGTACGCTCCCCCTAGAGCGTTGTCGTACCCTCACCTGGACCCTAAACCGTCCCCGTCCCCTAACCCTAACCCTAGCCCGAAGCCTAACCCTAACCCTTCCCCGAAGCCTGACCCTCAGGCGTCCCCTAATCCTAACCCGTACGCTGACACTAACCCGCGCCCTCACACGTACGCTCCCCCTAGAGCGTTGTCGTACCCTCACCTGGACCCTAAACCGTCCCCGTCCCCTAACCCTAACCCTAGCCCGAACCCTAACCCTAACCCTTCCCCGAAGCCTGACCCACAGCCGTCCCCTAATCCTAACCCGTACGCTGACACTAACCCGCGCCCTCACACGTACGCTCCCCCTAGAGCGTTGTCGTACCCTCACCTGGACCCTAAACCGTCCCCGTCCCCTAACCCTAACCCTAGCCCGAAGCCTAACCCTAACCCTTCCCCGAAGCCTGACCCTCAGCCGTCCCCTAATCCTAACCCGTACGCTGACACTAACCCGCGCCCTCACACGTACGCTCCCCCTAGAGCGTTGTCGTACCCTCACCTGGACCCTAAACCGTCCCCGTCCCCTAACCCTAACCCTAGCCCGAAGCCTAACCCTAACCCTTCCCCGAAGCCTGACCCTCAGCCGTCCCCTAATCCTAACCCGTACGCTGACACTAACCCGCGCCCTCACACGTACGCTCCCCCTAGAGCGTTGTCGTACCCTCACCTGGACCCTAAACCGTCCCCGTCCCCTAACCCTAACCCTAGCCCGAAGCCTAACCCTAACCCTTCCCCGAAGCCTGACCCTCAGCCGTCCCCTAATCCTAACCCGTACGCTGACACTAACCCGCGCCCTCACACGTACGCTCCCCCAGAGCGTTGTCGTACCCTCACCTGGACCCTAAACCGTCCCCGTCCCCTAACCCTAACCCTAGCCCGAAGCCTAACCCTAACCCTTCCCCGAAGCCTGACCCTCAGCCGTCCCCTAATCCTAACCCGTACGCTGACACTAACCCGCGCCCTCACACGTACGCTCCCCCTAGAGCGTTGTCGTACCCTCACCTGGGCCCTAAACCGTCCCCGTCCACTAACCCTAACCCTAACCCTAGCCAGAAGCCTAACCCTAACCCTTCCCCGAAGCCTGACCCTCAGCCGTCCCCTAATCCTAACCCGTACGCTGACACTAACCCGCGCCCTCACACGTACGCTCCCCCTAGAGCGTTGTCGTACCCTCACCTGGACCCTAAACCGTCCCCGTCCCCTAACCCTAACCCTAGCCCGAAGCCTAACCCTAACCCTTCCCCGAAGCCTGACCCTCAGCCGTGCCCTAATCCTAACCCGTACGCTGACACTAACCCGCGCCCTCACACGTACGCTCCCCCTAGAGCGTTGTCGTACCCTCACCTGGACCCTAAACCGTCCCCGTCCCCTAACCCTAACCCTAGCCCGAAGCCTAACCCTAACCCTTCCCCGAAGCCTGACCCTCAGCCGTCCCCTAATCCTAACCCGTACGCTGACACTAACCCGCGCCCTCACACGTACGCTCCCCCTAGAGCGTTGTCGTACCCTCACCTGGACCCTAAACCGTCCCCGTCCCCTAACCCTAACCCTAGCCCGAAGCCTAACCCTAACCCTTCCCCGAAGCCTGACCCTCAGCCGTCCCCTAATCCTAACCCGTACGCTGACACTAACCCGCGCCCTCACACGTACGCTCCCCCTAGAGCGTTGTCGTACCCTCACCTGGACCCTAAACCGTCCCCGTCCCCTAACCCTAACCCTAGCCCGAAGCCTAACCCTAACCCTTCCCCGAAGCCTGACCCTCAGCCGTCCCCTAATCCTAACCCGTACGCTGACACTAACCCACGCCCTCACACGTACGCTCCCCTTAAAGCGTTGTCGTACCCTCACCTGGACCCTAAACCGTCCCCGTCCCCTAACCCTAACCCTAGCCCGAACCCTAACCCTAACCCTTCCCCGAAGCCTGACCCTCACCCGTCCCCTAATCCTAACCCGTACGCTGACACTAACCCGCGCCCTCACACGGACGCTCCCCCTGAAGCGTTGTCGTACCCTCACCTGGACCCTAAACCGTCCCCGTCCCCTAACCCTAACCCTAGCCCGAACCCTAAACCTTCCCCGAAGCCTGACCCTCACCCGTCCCCTAATCCTAACCCGTACGCTGACACTAACCCGCGCCCTCACACGTACGCTCCCCCTAAAGGGTTGTCGTACCCTCACCTGGACCCTAAACCGTCCCCGTCCCCTAACCCTAACCCTAGCCCGAACCCTAACCCTAACCCTTCCCCGAAGCCTGACCCTCACCCGTCCCCTAATCCTAACCCGTACGCTGACACTAACCCGCGCCCTCACACGTACGCTCCCCCTAAAGCGTTGTCGTACCCTCACCTGGACCCTAAACCGTCCCCGTCCCCTAACCCTAACCCTAGCCCGAACCCTAAACCTAACCCTTCCCCGAAGCCTGACCCTCACCCGTCCCCTAATCCTAACCCGTACGCTGACACTAACCCGCGCCCTCACACGTACGCTCCCCCTAAAGCGTTGTCGTACCCTCACCTGGACCCTAAACCGTCCCCGTCCCCTAACCCTAACCCTAGCCCGAACCCTAACCCTAACCCTTCCCCGAAGCCTGACCCTCACCCGTCCCCTAATCCTAACCCGTACGCTGACACTAACCCGCGCCCTCACACGTACGCTCCCCCTAAAGCGTTGTCGTACCCTCACCTGGACCCTAAACCGTCCCCGTCCCCTAACCCTAACCCTAGCCCGAACCCTAACCCTAACCCTTCCCCGAAGCCTGACCCTCACCCGTCCCCTAATCCTAACCCGTACGCTGACACTAACCCGCGCCCTCACACGTACGCTCCCCCTAAAGCGTTGTCGTACCCTCACCTGGACCCTAAACCGTCCCCGTCCCCTAACCGTAACCCTAGCCCGAACTCTAACCCTAACCCTTCCCCGAAGCCTGACCGTCACCCGTCCCCTAATCCTAACCCGTACGCTGACACTAACCCGCGCCCTCACACGTACGCTCCCCCTACAACGTTGTCGTACCCTCACCTGGACCCTAAACCGTCCCCGTTTCCTAACCCTAACCCTAGCCCGAACCCTAACCCTAACCCTTCCCCGAAGCCTGACCCTCACCCGTCCCCTAATCCTAACCCGTACGCTGACACTAACCCGCGCCCTCACACGTACGCTCCCCCTAAAGGGTTGTCGTACCCTCACCTGGACCCTAAACCGTCCCCGTCCCCTAACCCTAACCCTAGCCCGAACCCTAACCCTAACCCTTCCCCGAAGCCTGACCCTCACCCGTCCCCTAATCCTAACCCGTACGCTGACACTAACCCGCGCCCTCACACGTACGCTCCCCCTAAAGCGTTGTCGTACCCTCACCTGGACCCTAAACCGTCCCCGTCCCCTAACCCTAACCCTAGCCCGAACCCTAACCCTAACCCTTCCCCGAAGCCTGACCCTCACCCGTCCCCTAATCCTAAACCGTACGCTGACACTAACCCACGCCCTCACACGTACGCTCCCCCTAAAGGGTTGTCGTACCCTCACCTGGACCCTAAACCGTCCCCGTCCCCTAACCCTAACCCTAGCCCGAACCCTAACCCTAACCCTTCCCCGAAGCCTGACCCTCACCCGTCCCCTAATCCTAACCCGTACGCTGACACTAACCCGCGCCCTCACACGTACGCTCCCCCTAAAGCGTTGTCGTACCCTCACCTGGACCCTAAACCGTCCCCGTCCCCTAACCCTAACCCTAGCCCGAACCCTAACCCTAACCCTTCCCCGAAGCCTGACCCTCACCCGTCCCCTAATCCTAACCCGTACGCTGACACTAACCCGCGCCCTCACACGTACGCTCCCCCTAAAGCGTTGTCGTACCCTCACCTGGACCCTAAACCGTCCCCGTCCCCTAACCCTAACCCTAGCCCGAACCCTAACCCTAACCCTTCCCCGAAGCCTGACCCTCACCCGTCCCCTAATCCTAACCCGTACGCTGACACTAACCCGCGCCCTCACACGTACGCTCCCCCTAAAGCGTTGTCGTACCCTCACCTGGACCCTAAACCGTCCCCGTCCCCTAACCCTAACCCTAGCCCGAACCCTAACCCTAACCCTTCCCCGAAGCCTGACCCTCACCCGTCCCCTAATCCTAACCCGTACGCTGACACTAACCCGCGCCCTCACACGTACGCACCCCCTAAAGCGTTGTCGTACCCTCACCTGGACCCTAAACCGTCCCCGTCCCCTAACCCTAACCCTAGCCCGAACCCTAACCCTAACCCTTCCCCGAAGCCTGACCCTCACCCGTCCCCTAATCCTAACCCGTACGCTGACACTAACCCGCGCCCTCACACGTACGCTCCCCCTACAACGTTGTCGTACCCTCACCTGGACCCTAAAACGTCCCTGTTTCCTAACCCTAACCCTAGCCCGAACCCTAACCCTAACGCTTCCCCGAAGCCTGACCCTCACCCGTCCCCTAATCCTAACCCGTACGCTGACACTAACCCGCGCCCTCACACGTACGCTCCCCCTAAAGCGTTGTCGTACCCTCACCTGGACCCTAAACCGTCCCCGTCCCCTAACCCTAACCCTAGCCCGAACCCTAACCCTAACCCTTCCCCGAAGCCTGACCCTCACCCGTCCCCTAATCCTAACCCGTACGCTGACACTAACCCGCGCCCTCACACGTACGCTCCCCGTAAAGCGTTGTCGTACCCTCACCTGGACCCTAAACCGTCCCCGTCCCCTAACCCTAACCCTAGCCCGAACCCTAACCCTAACCCTTCCCCGAAGCCTGACCCTCACCCGTCCCCTAATCCTAACCCGTACGCTGACACTAACCCGCGCCCTCACACGTACGCTCCCCCTAAAGCGTTGTCGTACCCTCACCTGGACCCTAAACCGTCCCCGTCCCCTAACCCTAACCCTAGCCCGAACCCTAACCCTAACACTTCCCCGAAGCCTGACCGTCACCCGTCCCCTAATCCTAACCCGTACGCTGACACTAACCCGCGCCCTCACACGTACGCTCCCCCTAAAGGGTTGTCGTACCCTCACCTGGACCCTAAACCGTCCCCGTCCCCTAACCCTAACCCTAGCCCGAACCCTAACCCTAACCCTTCCCCGAAGCCTGACCCTCACCCGTCCCCTAATCCTAACCCGTACGCTGACACTAACCCGCGCCCTCACACGTACGCTCCCCCTAAAGCGTTGTCGTACCCTCACCTGGACCCTAAACCGTCCCCGTCCCCTAACCCTAACCCTAGACCGAACCCTAACCCTAACACTTCACCAAAGCCTGACCCTCACCCGTCCCCTAATCCTAACCCGTACGCTGACACTAACCCGCGCCCTCACACGTACGCTCCCCCTAAAGCGTTGTCGTACCCTCACCTGGACCCTAAACCGTCCCCGTCCCCTAACCCTAACCCTAGCCCGAACCCTAACCCTAACCCTTCCCCGAAGCCTGACCCTCACCCGTCCCCAATCCTAACCCGTACGCTGACACTAAGCCGCGCCCTCACACGTACGCTCCCCCTAAAGCGTTGTCGTACCCTCACCTGGACCCTAAATCGTCCCCGTCCCCTAACCCTAACCCTAGCCCGAACCCTAACCCTACCCTTCCCCGAAGCCTGACCCTCACCCGTCCCCTAATCCTAACCCGTATGCTGACACTAACCCGCGCCCTCACACGTACGCTCCCCCTAAAGCGTTGTCGTACCCTCACCTGGACCCTAAACCGTCCCCGTCCCCTAACCCTAACCCTAGCCCGAACCCTAACCCTAACCCTTCCCCGAAGCCTGACCCTCACCCGTCCCCTAATCCTAACCCGTACGCTGACACTAACCCGCGCCCTCACACGTACGCTCCCCCTAAAGCGTTGTCGTACCCTCACCTGGACCCTAAACCGTCCCCGTCCCCTAACCCTAACCCTAGCCCGAACCCTAACCCTAACCCTTCCCCGAAGCCTGACCCTCACCCGTCCCCAATCCTAACCCGTACGCTGACACTAACCCGCGCCCTCACACGTACGCTCCCCCTAAAGCGTTGTCGTACCCTCACCTGGACCCTAAATCGTCCCCGTCCCCTAACCCTAACCCTAGCCCGAACCCTAACCCTAACCCTTCCCCGAAGCCTGACCCTCACCCGTCCCCTAATCCTAACCCGTACGCTGACACTAACCCGCGCCCTCACACGTACGCTCCCCCTAGAGCGTTGTCGTACCCTCACCTGGACCCTAAACCGTCCCCGTCCCCTAACCCTAACCCTAGCCCGAACCCTAACCCTAACCCTTCCCCGAAGCCTGACCCTCACCCGTCCCCTAATCCTAACCCGTACGCTTACACTAACCCGCGCCCTCACACGTACGCTCCCCCTAAAGGGTTGTCGTACCCTCACCTGGACCCTAAACCGTCCCCGTCCCCTAACCCTAACCCTAGCCCGAACCCTAACCCTAACCCTTCCCCGAAGCCTGACCCTCAACCATCCCCTAATCCTAACCCGTACGCTGACACTAACCCGCGCCCTCACACGTACGCTCCCCCTAAAGCGTTGTCGTACCCTCACCTGGACCCTAAACCGTCCCCGTCCCCTAACCCTAACCCTAGCCCGAACCCTAACCCTAACACTTCACCAAAGCCTGACCCTCACCTGTCCCCTAATCCTAACCCGTACGCTGACACTAACCCGCGCCCTCACACGTACGCTCCCCCTAAAGCGTTGTCGTACCCTCACCTGGACCCTAAACCGTCCCCGTCCCCTAACCCTAACCCTAGCCCGAACCCTAACCCTAACCCTTCCCCGAAGCCTGACCCTCACCCGTCCCCAATCCTAACCCGTACGCTGACACTAACCCGCGCCCTCACACGTACGCTCCCCCTAAAGCGTTGTCGTACCCTCACCTGGACCCTAAATCGTCCCCGTCCCCTAACCCTAACCCTAGCCCGAACCCTAACCCTAACCCTTCCCCGAAGCCTGACCCTCACCCGTCCCCTAATCCTAACCCGTACGCTGACACTAACCCACGCCCTCACACGTACGCTCCCCCTAAAGCGTTGTCGTACTCTCACCTGGACCCTAAACCGTCCCCGTCCCCTAACCCTAACCCTAGCCCGAACCCTAACCCTAACCCTTCCCCGAAGCCTGACCCTCACCCGTCCACTAATCCTAACCCGTACGCTGACACTAACCCGCGCCCTCACACGTACGCTCCCCCTAAAGCGTTGTCGTACCCTCACCTGGACCCTAAACCGTCCCCGTCCCCTAACCCTAACCCTAGCCCGAACCCTAACCCTAACCCTTCCCCGAAGCCTGACCCTCACCCGTCCCCAATCCTAACCCGTACGCTGACACTAACCCGCGCCCTCACACGTACGCTCCCCCTAAAGCGTTGTCGTACCCTCACCTGGACCCTAAATCGTCCCCGTCCCCTAACCCTAACCCTAGCCCGAACCCTAACCCTAACCCTTCCCCGAAGCCTGACCCTCACCCGTCCCCTAATCCTAACCCGTACGCTGACACTAACCCGCGCCCTCACACGTACGCTCCCCCTAAAGCGTTGTCGTACCCTCACCTGGACCCTAAACCGTCCCCGTCCCCTAACCCTATCCCTAGCCCGAACCCTAACCCTAACCCTTCCCCGAAGCCTGACCCTCACCCGTCCCCTAATCCTAACCCGTACGCTGACACTAACCCGCGCCCTCACACGTACGCTCCCCCTAAAGCGTTGTCGTACCCTCACCTGGACCCTAAACCGTGCCCGTCCCCTAACCCTAACCCTAGCCCGAACCCTAACCCTAACCCTTCCCCGAAGCCTGACCCTCACCCGTCCCCTAATCCTAACCCGTACGCTGACACTAACCCGCGCCCTCACACGTACGCTCCCCCTAAAGCATTGTCGTACCCTCACCTGGACCCTAAACCGTCCCCGTCCCCTAACCCTAACCCTAGCCCGAACCCTAACCCTAACCCTTCCCCGAAGCCTGACCCTCACCCGTCCCCTAATCCTAACCCGTACGCTGACACTAACCCGCGCCCTCACACGTACGCTCCCCCTAAAGCGTTGTCGTACCCTCACCTGGACCCTAAACCGTCCCCGTCCCCTAACCCTAACCCTAGCCCGAACCCTAACCCTAACCCTTCCCCGAAGCCTGACCCTCACCCGTCCCCTAATCCTAACCCGTACGCTGACACTAACCCGCGCCCTCACACGTACGCACCCCCTAAAGCGTTGTCGTACCCTCACCTGGACCCTAAACCGTCCCCGTCCCCTAACCCTAACCCTAGCCCGAACCCTAACCCTAACCCTTCCCCGAAGCCTGACCCTCACCCGTCCCCTAATCCTAACCCGTACGCTGACACTAACCCGCGCCCTCACACGTACGCTCCCCCTACAACGTTGTCGTACCCTCACCTGGACCCTAAAACGTCCCTGTTTCCTAACCCTAACCCTAGCCCGAACCCTAACCCTAACGCTTCCCCGAAGCCTGACCCTCACCCGTCCCCTAATCCTAACCCGTACGCTGACACTAACCCGCGCCCTCACACGTACGCTCCCCCTAAAGCGTTGTCGTACCCTCACCTGGACCCTAAACCGTCCCCGTCCCCTAACCCTAACCCTAGCCCGAACCCTAACCCTAACCCTTCCCCGAAGCCTGACCCTCACCCGTCCCCTAATCCTAACCCGTACGCTGACACTAACCCGCGCCCTCACACGTACGCTCCCCGTAAAGCGTTGTCGTACCCTCACCTGGACCCTAAACCGTCCCCGTCCCCTAACCCTAACCCTAGCCCGAACCCTAACCCTAACCCTTCCCCGAAGCCTGACCCTCACCCGTCCCCTAATCCTAACCCGTACGCTGACACTAACCCGCGCCCTCACACGTACGCTCCCCCTAAAGCGTTGTCGTACCCTCACCTGGACCCTAAACCGTCCCCGTCCCCTAACCCTAACCCTAGCCCGAACCCTAACCCTAACCCTTCCCCGAAGCCTGACCCTCACCCGTCCCCTAATCCTAACCCGTACGCTGACACTAACCCGCGCCCTCACACGTACGCTCCCCCTAAAGCGTTGTCGTACCCTCACCTGGACCCTAAACCGTCCCCGTCCCCTAACCCTAACCCTAGCCCGAACCCTAACCCTAACACTTCCCCGAAGCCTGACCGTCACCCGTCCCCTAATCCTAACCCGTACGCTGACACTAACCCGCGCCCTCACACGTACGCTCCCCCTAAAGGGTTGTCGTACCCTCACCTGGACCCTAAACCGTCCCCGTCCCCTAACCCTAACCCTAGCCCGAACCCTAAGCCTAACCCTTCCCCGAAGCCTGACCCTCACCCGTCCCCTAATCCTAACCCGTACGCTGACACTAACCCGCGCCCTCACACGTACGCTCCCCCTAAAGCGTTGTCGTACCCTCACCTGGACCCTAAACCGTCCCCGTCCCCTAACCCTAACCCTAGACCGAACCCTAACCCTAACACTTCACCAAAGCCTGACCCTCACCCGTCCCCTAATCCTAACCCGTACGCTGACACTAACCCGCGCCCTCACACGTACGCTCCCCCTAAAGCGTTGTCGTACCCTCACCTGGACCCTAAACCGTCCCCGTCCCCTAACCCTAACCCTAGCCCGAACCCTAACCCTAACCCTTCCCCGAAGCCTGACCCTCACCCGTCCCCAATCCTAACCCGTACGCTGACACTAACCCGCGCCCTCACACGTACGCTCCCCCTAAAGCGTTGTCGTACCCTCACCTGGACCCTAAATCGTCCCCGTCCCCTAACCCTAACCCTAGCCCGAACCCTAACCCTACCCTTCCCCGAAGCCTGACCCTCACCCGTCCCCTAATCCTAACCCGTATGCTGACACTAACCCGCGCCCTCACACGTACGCTCCCCCTAAAGCGTTGTCGTACCCTCACCTGGACCCTAAACCGTCCCCGTCCCCTAACCCTAACCCTAGCCCGAACCCTAACCCTAACCCTTCCCCGAAGCCTGACCCTCACCCGTCCCCTAATCCTAACCCGTACGCTGACACTAACCCGCGCCCTCACACGTACGCTCCCCCTAAAGCGTTGTCGTACCCTCACCTGGACCCTAAACCGTCCCCGTCCCCTAACCCTAACCCTAGCCCGAACCCTAACCCTAACCCTTCCCCGAAGCCTGACCCTCACCCGTCCCCAATCCTAACCCGTACGCTGACACTAACCCGCGCCCTCACACGTACGCTCCCCCTAAAGCGTTGTCGTACCCTCACCTGGACCCTAAATCGTCCCCGTCCCCTAACCCTAACCCTAGCCCGAACCCTAACCCTAACCCTTCCCCGAAGCCTGACCCTCACCCGTCCCCTAATCCTAACCCGTACGCTGACACTAACCCGCGCCCTCACACGTACGCTCCCCCTAAAGCGTTGTCGTACCCTCACCTGGACCCTAAACCGTCCCCGTCCCCTAACCCTAACCCTAGCCCGAACCCTAACCCTAACCCTTCCCCGAAGCCTGACCCTCACCCGTCCCCTAATCCTAACCCGTACGCTTACACTAACCCGCGCCCTCACACGTACGCTCCCCCTAAAGGGTTGTCGTACCCTCACCTGGACCCTAAACCGTCCCCGTCCCCTAACCCTAACCCTAGCCCGAACCCTAACCCTAACCCTTCCCCGAAGCCTGACCCTCAACCATCCCCTAATCCTAACCCGTACGCTGACACTAACCCGCGCCCTCACACGTACGCTCCCCCTAAAGCGTTGTCGTACCCTCACCTGGACCCTAAACCGTCCCCGTCCCCTAACCCTAACCCTAGCCCGAACCCTAACCCTAACACTTCACCAAAGCCTGACCCTCACCTGTCCCCTAATCCTAACCCGTACACTGACACTAACCCGCGCCCTCACACGTACGCTCCCCCTAAAGCGTTGTCGTACCCTCACCTGGACCCTAAACCGTCCCCGTCCCCTAACCCTAACCCTAGCCCGAACCCTAACCCTAACCCTTCCCCGAAGCCTGACCCTCACCCGTCCCCAATCCTAACCCGTACGCTGACACTAACCCGCGCCCTCACATGTACGCTCCCCCTAAAGCGTTGTCGTACCCTCACCTGGACCCTAAATCGTCCCCGTCCCCTAACCCTAACCCTAGCCCGAACCCTAACCCTAACCCTTCCCCGAAGCCTGACCCTCACCCGTCCCCTAATCCTAACCCGTACGCTGACACTAACCCACGCCCTCACACGTACGCTCCCCCTAAAGCGTTGTCGTACCCTCACCTGGACCCTAAACCGTCCCCGTCCCCTAACCCTAACCCTAGCCCGAACCCTAACCCTAACCCTTCCCCGAAGCCTGACCCTCACCCGTCCCCTAATCCTAACCCGTACGCTGACACTAACCCGCGCCCTCACACGTACGCTCCCCCTAAAGCGTTGTCGTACCCTCACCTGGACCCTAAACCGTCCCCGTCCCCTAACCCTAACCCTAGCCCGAACCCTAACCCTAACCCTTCCCCGAAGCCTGACCCTCACCCGTCCCCAATCCTAACCCGTACGCTGACACTAACCCGCGCCCTCACACGTACGCTCCCCCTAAAGCGTTGTCGTACCCTCACCTGGACCCTAAATCGTCCCCGTCCCCTAACCCTAACCCTAGCCCGAACCCTAACCCTAACCCTTCCCCGAAGCCTGACCCTCACCCGTCCCCTAATCCTAACCCGTACGCTGACACTAACCCGCGCCCTCACACGTACGCTCCCCCTAAAGCGTTGTCGTACCCTCACCTGGACCCTAAACCGTCCCCGTCCCCTAACCCTAACCCTAGCCCGAACCCTAACCCTAACCCTTCCCCGAAGCCTAACCCTCACCCGTCCCCTAATCCTAACCCGTACGCTGACACTAACCCGCGCCCTCACACGTATGCTCCCCCTAAAGCGTTGTCGTACCCTCACCTGGACCCTAAACCGTCCCCGTCCCCTAACCCTAACCCTAGCCCGAACCCTAACCCTAACCCTTCCCCGAAGCCTGACCCTCACCCGTCCCCTAATCCTAACCCGTACGCTGACACTAACCCGCGCCCTCACACGTACGCTCCCCCTAAAGCGTTGTCGTACCCTCACCTGGACCCTAAACCGTCCCCGTCCCCTAACCCTAACCCTAGCCCGAACCCTAACCCTAACACTTCCCCGAAGCCTGACCCTCACCCGTCCCCTAATCCTAACCCGTACGCTGACACTAACCCGCACCCTCACACGTACGCTCCCCCTAAAGCGTTGTCGTACCCTCACCTGGACCCTAAACCGTCCCCGTCCCCTAACCCTAACCCTAGCCCGTACCCTAACCCTAACCCTTCCCCGAAGCCTGACCCTCACCCGTCCCCTAATCCTAACCCGTACGCTGACACTAACCCGCGCCCTCACACGTACGCTCCCCCTAAAGCGTTGTCGTACCCTCACCTGGACCCTAAACCGTCCCCGTCCCCTAACCCTATCCCTAGCCCGAACCCTAACCCTAACCCTTCCCCGAAGCCTGACCCTCACCCGTCCCCTAATCCTAACCCGTACGCTGACACTAACCCGCGCCCTCACACGTACGCTCCCCCTAAAGCGTTGTCGTACCCTCACCTGGACCCTAAACCGTGCCCGTCCCCTAACCCTAACCCTAGCCCGAACCCTAACCCTAACCCTTCCCCGAAGCCTGACCCTCACCCGTCCCCTAATCCTAACCCGTACGCTGACACTAACCCGCGCCCTCACACGTACGCTCCCCCTAAAGCGTTGTCGTACCCTCACCTGGACCCTAAACCGTCCCCGTCCCCTAACCCTAACCCTAGCCCGAACCCTAACCCTAACCCTTCCCCGAAGCCTGACCCTCACCCGTCCCCTAATCCTAACCCGTACGCTGACACTAACCCGCGCCCTCACACATACGCTCCCCCTAAAGCGTTGTCGTACCCTCACCTGGACCCTAAACCGTCCCCGTCCCCTAACCCTATCCCTAGCCCGAACCCTAACCCTAACCCTTCCCCGAAGCCTGACCCTCACCCGTCCCCTAATCCTAACCCGTACGCTGACACTAACCCGCGCACTCACACGTACGCTCCCCCTGAAGCGTTGTCGTACCCTCACCTGGACCCTAAACCGTCCCCGTCCCCTAACCCTAACCCTAGCCCGAACCCTAACCCTAACCCTTCCCCGAAGCCTGACCCTCACCCGTCCCCTAATCCTAACCCGTACGCTGACACTAACCCGCGCCCTCACACGTACGCTCCCCTTAAAGCGTTGTCGTACCCTCACCTGGACCCTAAACCGTCCCCGTCCCCTAACCCTAACCCTAGCCCGAACCCTAACCCTAACCCTTCCCCGAAGCCTGACCCTCACCCGTCCCCTAATCCTAACCCGTACGTTGACACTAACCCGCGCCCTCACACGTACGCTCCCCCTAAAGCGTTGTCGTACCCTCACCTGGACCCTAAACCGTCCCCGTCCCCTAACCCTAACCCTAGCCCGAACCCTAACCCTAACCCTTCCCCGAAGCCTGACCCTCACCCGTCCCCTAATCCTAACCCGTACGCTGACACTAAGCCGCGCCCTCACACGTATGCTCCCCCTAAAGCGTTGTCGTACCCTCACCTGGAACCTAAACCGTCCCCGTCCCCTAACCCTAACCCTAGCCCGAACCCTAACCCTAACCCTTCCCCGAAGCCTGACCCTCACCCATCCCCTAATCCTATCCCGTACGCTGACACTAACCCGCGCCCTCACACGTACGCTCCCCCTACAACGTTGTCGTACCCTCACCTGGACCCTAAACCGTCCCCGTTTCCTAAACCTAACCCTAGCCCGAACCCTAACCCTAACCCTTCCCCGAAGCCTGACCCTCACCCGTCCCCTATTCCTAACCCGTACGCTGACACTAACCCGCGCCCTCACACGTACGCTCCCCCTACAGCGTTGTCGTAACCTCACCTGGACCCTAAACCGTCCCCGTCCCCTAACCCTAACCCTAGCCCGAAGCCTAACCATAACCCTTCCGCGAAGCCTGACCCTCAGCCGTCCCCTAATCCTAACCCGTACGCTTACACTAACCCGCGCCCTCACACGTACGATCCCCCTAGAGCGTTGTCGTACCCTCACCTGGACCCTAAACCGTCCCTGTCCCCTAACCCTAACCCTAGCCCGAACCCTAACCCTAACCCTTCCCCGAAGCCTGACCCTCAGCCGTCCCCTAAACCTAACCCGTACGCTGACACTAACCCGCGCCCTCACACGTACACTCCCCATAGAGCATTGTCGTACCCTCACCTGGACCCTAAACCGTCCCCGTCCCCTAACCCTAACCCTAGCCCGAAGCCTAACCCTAACCCTTCCCCGAAGCCTGACCCTCAGCCGTCCCCTAATCCTAACCCGTATGCTGACACTAACCCGCGCCCTCACACGTACGCTCCCCCTAGAGCGTTGTCGTACCCTCACCTGGACCCTAAACCGTCCCCGTCCCCTAACCCTAACCCTAGCCCGAAGCCTAACCCTAACCCTTCCCCGAAGCCTGACCCTCAGCCGTCCCCTAATCCTAACCCGTACGCTGACACTAACCCACGCCCTCACACGTACGCTCCCCTTAAAGCGTTGTCGTACCCTCACCTGGACCCTAAACCGTCCCTGTCCCCTAACCCTAACCCTAACCCGAACCCTAACCCTAACCCTTCCCCGAAGCCTGACCCTCACCCGTCCCCTAATCCTAACCCGTACGCTGACACTAACCCGCGCCCTCACACGGACGCTCCCCCTGAAGCGTTGTCGTACCCTCAGCTGGACCCTAAACCGTCCCCGTCCCCTAACCCTAACCCTAGCCCGAACCCTAACCCTAACACTTCCGCGAAGCCTGACACTCACCCGTCCCCTAATCCTAACCCGTACGCTGACACTAACCCGCGCCCTCACACGTACGCTCCCCCTAAAGCGTTGTCGTACCCTCACCTGGACCCTAAACCGTCCCCGTCCCCTAACCCTAACCCTAGCCCGAACCATAACCCTAACCCTTCCCCGAAGCGTGACCAACAACTGTCCCCTAATCCTAACGCGTATGCTGACACTAACCCGTGCCCTCACACGTACGCTCCCCCTAAAGCGTTGTCGTACCCTCACCTGGACCCTAAACCGTCCCCGTCCCCTAACCCTAACCCGAACCCTAACCCTATCCCTTCCCCGAAGCCTGACCCTCACCCGTCCCCTAATCCTAACCCGTACTCTGACACTAACCCGCGCCCTCACATGTACGCTCCCCCTAAAGCGTTGTCGTACCCTCACCTGGACCCTAAACCGTCCCCGTCCCCTAACCCTAACCCTAGCCCGAACCCTAACCCTAACCCTTCCCCGAAGCCTGACGCTCACCCGTCCCCTAATCCTAACCCGTACGCTGACACTAAACCGCGCCCTCACACGTACGCTCCCCCTAAAGCGTTGTCGTACCCTCACCTGGACCCTAAACCGTCCCCGTCCCCTAACCCTAACCCTAGCCCGAACCCTAACCCTAACCCTTCCCCGAAGCCTGACCCTCAGCCGTCCCCTTATTCTAAACCGTACGCTGACACTAACCCACGCCCTCACACGTACGCTCCCCCTAAAGGGTTGTCGTACCCTCACCTGGACCCTAAACCGTCCCCGTCCCCTAACCCTAACCCTAGCCCGAACCCTAACCCTAACCCTTCCCCGAAGCCTGACCCTCACCTGTCCCCTAATCCTAACCCGTACAGTGACACTAACCCGCGCCCTCACACGTACGCTACCCCTAAAGCGTTGTCGTACCCTCACCTGGACCCTAAACCGTCCCCGTCCCCTAACCCTAACCCTAGCCCGAACCCTAACCCTAACCCTTCCCCGAAGCCTGACCCTCACCCGTCCCCTAATCCTAACCCGTACGCTGACACTAACCCGCGTCCTCACACGTACCCACCCCCTAAAGCGTTGTCGTACCCTCACCTGGACCCTAAACCGTCCCCGTCCCCTAACCCTAACCCTAGCCCGACCCCTAACCCTAACCCTTCCCCGAAGCCTGACACTCACCCGTCCCCTAATCCTAACCCGTACGCTGACACTAACCCGCGCCCTCACACGTACGCTCCCCCTAAAGCGTTGTCGTACCCTCACCTGGACCCTAAACCGTCCCCGTCCCCTAACCCTAACCCTAGCCCGAACCCTAACCCTAACCCTTCCCCGAAGCCTGTCCCTCACCCGTCCCCTAATCCTAACCCGTACGCTGACATTAACCCGCGCCCTCACACGTACGCTCCCCCTAAAGCGTTGTCGTACCCTCACCTGGACCCTAAACAGTCCCCGTCCCCTAACCCTAACCCTAGCCCGAACCCTAAACCTAACCCTTCCCCGAAGCCTGACACTCACCCGTCCCCTAATCCTAACCCGTACGCTGACACTAACCCGCGCCCTCACACGTACGCTCCCCCTAAAGCGTTGTCGTACCCTCACCTGGACCCTAAACCGTCCCCGTCCCCTAACCCTAACCCTAGCCCGAACCCTAACCCTAACCCTTCCCCGAAGCCTGACCCTCACCCGTCCCCTAATCCTAACCCGTACGCTGACACTAACCCGCGCCCTCACAGGTACGCTCCCCCTAAAGCGTTGTCGTACCCTCACCTGGACCCTAAACCGTCCCCGTCCCCTAACCCTAACCCTAGCCCGAACCCTAACCCTAACCCTTCCCCGAAGCCTGACCCTCACCCGTCCCCAATCCTAACCCGTACGCTGACACTAACCCGCGCCCTCACACGTACGCTCCCCCTAAAGCGTTGTCGTACCCTCACCTGGACTCTAAACCGTCCCCGTTTCCTAACCCTAACCCTAGCCCGAACCCTAACCCTAACCCTTCCCCGAAGCCTGACCCTCACCCGTCCCCTAATCCTAACCCGTACGCTGACACTAACCCGCGCCCTCACACGTACGCTGCCCCTAAAGCATTGTCGTACCCTCACCTGGACCCTAAACCGTCCCCGTCCCCTAACCCTAACCCTAGCCCGAACCCTAACCCTAACCCTTCCCCGATGCCTGACCCTCACCCGTCACCTAATCCTAACCCGTACGCTGACACTAACCCGCGCCCTCACACGTACGCTCCCCCTAAAGCGTTGCCGTACCCTCACCTGGACCCTAAACCGTCCCCGTCCCCTAACCCTAACCCTAGCCCGAACCCTAACCCTAACCCTTCCCCGAAGCCTGACCCTCAGCCGTCCCCTAATCCTAACCCGTACGCTGACACTAACCCGCGCCCTCACACGTACGCTCCCCCTAGAGCGTTGTCGTACCCTCACCTGGACCCTAAACCGTCCCCGTCCCCTAACCCTAACCCTAGCCCAAAGCCTAACCCTAACCCTTCCCCGAAGCCTGACCCTCAGCCGTCCCCTAATCCTAACCCGTACGCTGACACTAACCCGCGCCCTCACACGTACGCTCCCCCTAGAGCGTTGTCGTACCCTCACCTGGACCCTAAACCGTCCCCGTCCCCTAACCCTAACCCTAGCCCGAAGCCTAACCCTAACCCTTCCCCGAAGCCTGACCCTCAGCCGTCCCCTAATCCTAACCCGTACGCTGACACTAACCCGCGCCCTCACACGTACGCTCCCCCTAGAGCGTTGTCGTACCCTCACCTGGACCCTAAACCGTCCCCGTCCCCTAACCCTAACCCTAGCCCGAACCCTAACCCTAACCCTTCCCCGAAGCCTGACCCTCAGGCGTCCCCTAATCCTAACCCGTACGCTGACACTAACCCGCGCCCTCACACGTACGCTCCCCCTAGAGCGTTGTCGTACCCTCACCTGGACCCTAAACCGTCCCCGTCCCCTAACCCTAACCCTAGCCCGAACCCTAACCCTAACCCTTCCCCGAAGCCAGACCCTCAGCCGTCCCCTAATCCTAACCCGTACGCTGACACTAACCCGCGCCCTCACACGTACGCTCCCCCTAGAGCGTTGTCGTACCCTCACCTGGACCCTAAACCGTCCCCGTCCCCTAACCCTAAACCTAGCCCGAAGCCTAACCCTAACCCTTCCCCGAAGCCTGACCCTCACCCGTCCCTTAATCCTAACCCGTACGCTGACACTAACCCGCGCCCTCACACGGACGCTCCCCCTGAAGCGTTGTCGTACCCTCAGCTGGACCCTAAACCGTCCCCGTCCCCTAACCCTAACCCTAGCCAAAACCCTAACCCTAACACTTCCGCGAAGCCTGACACTCACCCGTCCCCTAATCCTAACCCGTACGCTGACACTAACCCGCGCCCTCACATGTACGCTCCCCCTAAAGCGTTGTCGTACCCTCACCTGGACCCTAAACCGTCCCCGTCCCCTAACCCTAACCCTAGCCCGAACCATAACCCTAACCCTTCCCCGAAGCGTGACCAACAACTGTCCCCTAATCCTAACGCGTATGCTGACACTAACCCGTGCCCTCACACGTACGCTCCCCCTAAAGCGTTGTCGTACCCTCACCTGGACCCTAAACCGTCCCCGTCCCCTAACCCTAACCCGAACCCTAACCCTATCACTTCCCCGAAGCCTGACCCTCACCCGTCCCCTAATCCTAACCCGTACTCTGACACTAACCCGCGCCCTCACATGTACGCTCCCCCTAAAGCGTTGTCGTACCCTCACCTGGACCCTAAACCGTCCCCGTCCCCTAACCCTAACCCTAGCCCGAACCCTAACCCTAACCCTTCCCCGAAGCCTGACGCTCACCCGTCCCCTAATCCTAACCCGTACGCTGACACTAACCCGCGCCCTCACACGTACGCTCCCCCTAAAGCGTTGTCGTACCCTCACCTGGACCCTAAACCGTCCCCGTCCCCTAACCCTAACCCTAGCCCGAACCCTAACCCTAACCCTTCCCCGAAGCCTGACCCTCAGCCGTCCCCTTATTCTAAACCGTACGCTGACACTAACCCACGCCCTCACACGTACGCTCCCCCTAAAGGGTTGTCGTACCCTCACCTGGACCCTAAACCGTCCCCGTCCCCTAACCCTAACCCTAGCCCGAACCCTAACCCTAACCCTTCCCCGAAGCCTGACCCTCACCTGTCCCCTAATCCTAACCCGTACAGTGACACTAACCCGCGCCCTCACACGTACGCTACCCCTAAAGCGTTGTCGTACCCTCACCTGGACCCTAAACCGTCCCCGTCCCCTAACCGTAACCCTAGCCCGAACCCTAACCCTAACCCTTCCCCGAAGCCTGACCCTCACCCGTCCCCTAATCCTAACCCGTACGCTGACACTAACCCGCGTCCTCACACGTACCCACCCCCTAAAGCGTTGTCGTACCCTCACCTGGACCCTAAACCGTCCCCGTCCCCTAACCCTAACCCTAGCCCGAACCCTAACCCTAACCCTTCCCCGAAGCCTGACCCTCACCCGTCCCCTAATCCTAACCCGTACGGTGACACTAACCCGCGCCCTCACACGTACGCTCCCCCTAAAGCGTTGTCGTACCCTCACCTGGACCCTAAACCGTCCCCGTCCCCTAACCCTAACCCTAGCCCGAACCCTAACCCTAACCCTTCCCCGAAGCCTGACCCTCACACGTCCCCTAATCCTAACCCGTACGCTGACACTAACCCGCGCCCTCACACGTACGCTCCCCCTAAAGCGTTGTCGTACCCTCACCTGGACCCTAAACCGTCCCTGTACCCTAACCCTAACCCTAGCCCGACCCCTAACCCTAACCCTTCCCCGAAGCCTGACACTCACCCGTCCCCTAATCCTAACCCGTACGCTGACACTAACCCGCGCCCTCACACGTACGCTCCCCCTAAAGCGTTGTCGTACCCTCACCTGGACCCTAAACCGTCCCCGTCCCCTAACCCTAACCCTAGCCCGAACCCTAACCCTAACCCTTCCCCGAAGCCTGACGCTCACCCGTCCCCTAATCCTAACCCGTACGCTGACACTAACCCGCGCCCTCACACGTACGCTCCCCCTAAAGCGTTGTCGTACCCTCACCTGGACCCTAAACCGTCCCCGTCCCCTAACCCTAACCCTAGCCCGAACCCTAACCCTAACCCTTCCCCGAAGCCTGTCCCTCACCCGTCCCCTAATCCTAACCCGTACGCTGACATTAACCCGCGCCCTCACACGTACGCTCCCCCTAAAGCGTTGTCGTACCCTCACCTGGACCCTAAACAGTCCCCGTCCCCTAACCCTAACCCTAGCCCGAACCCTAAACCTAACCCTTCCCCGAAGCCTGACACTCACCCGTCCCCTAATCCTAACCCGTACGCTGACACTAACCCGCGCCCTCACACGTACGCTCCCCCTAAAGCGTTGTCGTACCCTCACCTGGACCCTAAACCGTCCCCGTCCCCTAACCCTAACCCTAGCCCGAACCCTAACCCTAACCCTTCCCCGAAGCCTGACCCTCACCCGTCCCCTAATCCTAACCCGTACGCTGACACTAACCCGCGCCCTCACAGGTACGCTCCCCCTAAAGCGTTGTCGTACCCTCACCTGGACCCTAAACCGTCCCCGTCCCCTAACCCTAACCCTAGCCCGAACCCTAACCCTAACCCTTCCCCGAAGCCTGACCCTCACCCGTCCCCAATCCTAACCCGTACGCTGACACTAACCCGCGCCCTCACACGTACGCTCCCCCTAAAGCGTTGTCGTACCCTCACCTGGACTCTAAACCGTCCCCGTTTCCTAACCCTAACCCTAGCCCGAACCCTAACCCTAACCCTTCCCCGAAGCCTGACCCTCACCCGTCCCCTAATCCTAACCCGTACGCTGACACTAACCCGCGCCCTCACACGTACGCTGCCCCTAAAGCATTGTCGTACCCTCACCTGGACCCTAAACCGTCCCCGTCCCCTAACCCTAACCCTAGCCCGAACCCTAACCCTAACCCTTCCCCGATGCCTGACCCTCACCCGTCACCTAATCCTAACCCGTACGCTGACACTAACCCGCGCCCTCACACGTACGCTCCCCCTAAAGCGTTGCCGTACCCTCACCTGGACCCTAAACCGTCCCCGTCCCCTAACCCTAACCCTAGCCCGAACCCTAACCCTAACCCTTCCCCGAAGCCTGACCCTCAGCCGTCCCCTAATCCTAACCCGTACGCTGACACTAACCCGCGCCCTCACACGTACGCTCCCCCTAGAGCGTTGTCGTACCCTCACCTGGACCCTAAACCGTCCCCGTCCCCTAACCCTAACCCTAGCCCGAAGCCTAACCCTAACCCTTCCCCGAAGCCTGACCCTCAGCCGTCCCCTAATCCTAACCCGTACGCTGACACTAACCCGCGCCCTCACACGTACGCTCCCCCTAGAGCGTTGTCGTACCCTCACCTGGACCCTAAACCGTCCCCGTCCCCTAACCCTAACCCTAGCCCGAAGCCTAACCCTAACCCTTCCCCGAAGCCTGACCCTCAGCCGTCCCCTAATCCTAACCCGTACGCTGACACTAACCCGCGCCCTCACACGTACGCTCCCCCTAGAGCGTTGTCGTACCCTCACCTGGACCCTAAACCGTCCCCGTCCCCTAACCCTAACCCTAGCCCGAACCCTAACCCTAACCCTTCCCCGAAGCCTGACCCTCAGGCGTCCCCTAATCCTAACCCGTACGCTGACACTAACCCGCGCCCTCACACGTACGCTCCCCCTAGAGCGTTGTCGTACCCTCACCTGGACCCTAAACCGTCCCCGTCCCCTAACCCTAACCCTAGCCCGAACCCTAACCCTATCCCTTCCCCGAAGCCTGACCCTCAGCCGTCCCCTAATCCTAACCCGTACGCTGACACTAACCCGCGCCCTCACACGTACGCTCCCCCTAGAGCGTTGTCGTACCCTCACCTGGACCCTAAACCGTCCCCGTCCCCTAACCCTAAACCTAGCCCGAAGCCTAACCCTAACCCTTCCCCGAAGCCTGACCCTCACCCGTCCCTTAATCCTAACCCGTACGCTGACACTAACCCGCGCCCTCACACGTACGCTCCCCCTAGAGCGTTGTCGTACCCTCACCTGGACTCTAAACCGTCCCCGTCCCCTAACCCTAACCCTAGCCCGAAGCCTAACCCTAACCCTTCCCCGAAGCCTGACCCTCAGCCGTCCCCTAATCCTAACCCGTACGCTGACACTAACCCGCGCCCTCACACGTACGCTCCCCCTAGAGCGTTGTCGTACCCTCACCTGGACCCTAAACCGTCCCCGTCCCCTAACCCTAACCCTAGCCCGAACCCTAACCCTAACCCTTCCCCGAAGCCTGACCCTCAGCCGTCCCCTAATCCTAACCCGTACGCTGACACTAACCCGCGCCCTCACACGTACGCTCCCCCTAGAGCGTTGTCGTACCCTCACCTGGACCCTAAACCGTCCCCGTCCCCTAACCCTAACCCTAGCCCGAAGCCTAACCCTAACCCTTCCCCGAAGCCTGACCCTCAGCCGTCCCGTAATCCTAACCCGTACGCTGACACTAACCCGCGCCCTCACACGTACGCTCCCCCTAGAGCGTTGTCGTACCCTCACCTTGACCCTAAACCGTCCCCGTCCCCTAACCCTAACCCTAGCCCGAAGCCTAACCCTAAACCTTCCCCGAAGCCTGACCCTCAGCCGTCCCCTAATCCTAACCCGTACGCTGACACTAACCCGCGCCCTCACACGTACGCTCCCCCTAGAGCGTTGTCGTACCCTCACCTGGACCCTAAACCGTCCCCGTCCCCTAACCCTAACCCTAGCCCGAAGCCTAACCCTAACCCTTCCCCGAAGCCTGACCCTCAGCCGTCCCCTAATCCTAACCCGTACGCTGACACTAACCCGCGCCCTCACACGTACGCTCCCCCTAGAGCGTTGTCGTACCCTCACCTGGACCCTAAACCGTCCCCGTCCCCTAACCCTAACCCTAGCCCGAAGCCTAACCCTAACCCTTCCCCGAAGCCTGACCCTCAGCCGTCCCCTAATCCTAACCCTTACGCTGACACTAACACGCGCCCTCACACGTACGCTCCCCCTAGAGCGTTGTCGTACCCTCACCGGGACCCTAAACCGTCCCCGTCCCCTAGCCCGAACCCTAACCCTAACACTTCCCCGAAGCCTGACCCTCAGCCGTCCCCTAATCCTAACCCGTACGCTGACACTAACCCGCGCCCTCACACGTACGCTCCCCCTAGAGCGTTGTCGTACCCTCACCTGGACCCTAAACCGTCCCCGTCCCCTAACCCTAACCCTAGCCCGAAGCCTAACCCTAACCCTTCCCCGAAGCCTGACCCTCAGCCGTCCCCTAATCCTAACCCGTATCCTGACACTAACCCGCGCCCTCACACGTACGCTCCCCCTAGAGCGTTGTCGTACCCTCACCTGGACCCTAAACCGTCCCCGTCCCCTAAACCTAACCCTAGCCCGAAGCCTAACCCTAACCCTTCCCCGAAGCCTGACCCTCAGCCGTCCCCTAATCCTAACCCGTACGCTGACACTAACCCGCGCCCTCACACGTACGCTCCCCCTAGAACATTGTCGTACCCTCACCTGGACCCTAAACCGTCCCCGTCCCCTAACCCTAACCCTAGCCCGAACCCTAACCCTAACCCTTCCCCGAAGCCTGACCCTCAGCCGTCCCCTAATCCTAACCCGAACGCTGACACTAACCCGCGCCCTCACACGTACGCTCCCCCTAGAGCGTTGTCGTACCCTCACCTGGACCCTAAACCGTCCCCGTCCCCTAACCCTAACCCTAGCCCAAACCCTAACCCTAACCCTTCCCCGAAGCCTGACCCTCAGCCGTCCCCTAATCCTAACCCGTACGCTGACACTAACCCGCGCCCTCACACGTACGCTCCCCCTAGAGCGTTGTCGTACCCTCACCTGGACCCTAAACCGTCCCCGTCCCCTAACCCTAACCCTAGCCCGAACCCTAACCCTAACCCTTCCCCGAAGCCTGACCCTCAGCCGTCCCCTAATCCTAACCCGTACGCTGACACTAACCCGCGCCCTCACACGTACGCTCCCCCTAGAGCGTTGTCGTACCCTCACCTGGACCCTAAACCGTCCCCGTCCCCTAACCCTAACCCTAGCCCGAACCCTAACCCTAACCCTTCCCCGAAGCCTGACCCTCAGCCGTCCCCTAATCCTAACCCGTACGCTGACACTAACCCGCGCCCTCACACGTACGCTCCCCCTAGAGCGTTGTCGTACCCTCACCTGGACCCTAAACCGTCCCCGTCCCCTAACCCTAACCCTAGCCCGAAGACTAACCCTAACCCTTCCCCGAAGCCTGACCCTCAGCCGTCCCCTAATCCTAACCCGTACGCTGACACTAACCCGCGCCCTCACACGTACGCTCCCCCTAGAGCGTTGTCGTACCCTCACCTGGACCCTAAACCGTCCCCGTCCCCTAACCCTAACCCTAGCCCGAAGCCTAACCCTAACCCTTCCCCGAAGCCTGACCCTCAGCCGTCCCCTAATCCTAACCCGTACGCTGACACTAACCCGCGCCCTCACACGTACGCTCCCCCTAGAGCGTTGTCGTACCCTCACCTGGACCCTAAACCGTCCCCGTCCCCTAACCCTAACCCTAGCCCGAAGCCTAACCCTAACCCTTCCCCGAAGCCTGACCCTCAGGCGTCCCCTAATCCTAACCCGTACGCTGACACTAACCCGCGCCCTCACACGTACGCTCCCCCTAGAGCGTTGTCGTACCCTCACCTGGACCCTAAACCGTCCCCGTCCCCTAACCCTAACCCTAGCCCGAACCCTAACCCTAACCCTTCCCCGAAGCCTGACCCTCAGCCGTCCCCTAATCCTAACCCGTACGCTGACACTAACCCGCGCCCTCACACGTACGCTCCCCCTAGAGCGTTGTCGTACCCTCACCTGGACCCTAAACCGTCCCCGTCCCCTAACCCTAACCCTAGCCCGAAGCCTAACCCTAACCCTTCCCCGAAGCCTGACCCTCAGCCGTCCCCTAATCCTAACCCGTACTCTGACACTAACCCGCGCCCTCACACGTACGCTCCCCCTAGAGCGTTGTCGTACCCTCACCTGGACCCTAAACCGTCCCCGTCCCCTAACCCTAACCCTAGCCCGAAGCCTAACCCTAACCCTTCCCCGAAGCCTGACCCTCAGCCGTCCCCTAATCCTAACCCGTACGCTGACACTAACCCGCGCCCTCACACGTACGCTCCCCCTAGAGCGTTGTCGTACCCTCACCTGGACCCTAAACCGTCCCCGTCCCCTAACCCTAACCCTAGCCCGAAGCCTAACCCTAACCCTTCCCCGAAGCCTGACCCTCAGCCGTCCCCTAATCCTAACCCGTACGCTGACACTAACCCGCGCCCTCACACGTACGCTCCCCCAGAGCGTTGTCGTACCCTCACCTGGACCCTAAACCGTCCCCGTCCCCTAACCCTAACCCTAGCCCGAAGCCTAACCCTAACCCTTCCCCGAAGCCTGACCCTCAGCCGTCCCCTAATCCTAACCCGTACGCTGACACTAACCCGCGCCCTCACACGTACGCTCCCCCTAGAGCGTTGTCGTACCCTCACCTGGACCCCAAACCGTCCCCGTCCCCTAACCCTAAACCTAGCCCGAAGCCTAACCCTAACCCTTCCCCGAAGCCTGACCCTCACCCGTCCCTTAATCCTAACCCGTACGCTGACACTAACCCGCGCCCTCACACGTACGCTCCCCCTGAAGCGTTGTCGTACCCTCAGCTGGACCCTAAACCGTCCCCGTCCCCTAACCCTAACCCTAGCCCGAACCCTAACCCTAACACTTCCGCGAAGCCTGACACTCACCCGTCCCCTAATCCTAACCCGTACGCTGACACTAACCTGCGCCCTCACACGTACGCTCCCCCTAAAGCGTTGTCGTACCCTCACCTGGACCCTAAACCGTCCCCGTCCCCTAACCCTAACCCTAGCCCGAACCATAACCCTAACCCTTCCCCGAAGCGTGACCAACAACTGTCCCCTAATCCTAACGCGTATGCTGACACTAACCCGTGCCCTCACACGTACGCTCCCCCTAAAGCGTTGTCGTACCCTCACCTGGACCCTAAACCGTCCCCGTCCCCTAACCCTAACCCGAACCCTAACCCTATCCCTTCCCCGAAGCCTGACCCTCACCCGTCCCCTAATCCTAACCCGTACTCTGACACTAACCCGCGCCCTCACATGTACGCTCCCCCTAAAGCGTTGTCGTACCCTCACCTGGACCCTAAACCGTCCCCGTCCCCTAACCCTAACCCTAGCCCGAACCCTAACCCTAACCCTTCCCCGAAACCTGACGCTCACCCGTCCCCTAATCCTAACCCGTACGCTGACACTAACCCGCGCCCTCACACGTACGCTCCCCCTAAAGCGTTGTCGTACCCTCACCTGGACCCTAAACCGTCCCCGTCCCCTAACCCTAACCCTAGCCCGAACCCTAACCCTAACCCTTCCCCGAAGCCTGACCCTCAGCCGTCCCCTTATTCTAAACCGTACGCTGACACTAACCCACGCCCTCACACGTACGCTCCCCCTAAAGGGTTGTCGTACCCTCACCTGGACCCTAAACCGTCCCCGTCCCCTAACCCTAACCCTAGCCCGAACCCTAACCCTAACCCTTCCCCGAAGCCTGACCCTCACCTGTCCCCTAATCCTAACCCGTACAGTGACACTAACCCGCGCCCTCACACGTACGCTACCCCTAAAGCGTTGTCGTACCCTCACCTGGACCCTAAACCGTCCCCGTCCCCTAACCCTAACCCTAGCCCGAACCCTAACCCTAACCCTTCCCCGAAGCCTGACCCTCACCCGTCCCCTAATCCTAACCCGTACGCTGACACTAACCCGCGTCCTCACACGTACCCACCCCCTAAAGCGTTGTCGTACCCTCACCTGGACCCTAAACCGTCCCCGTCCCCTAACCCTAACCCTAGCCCGAACCCTAACCCTAACCCTTCCCCGAAGCCTGACCCTCACCCGTCCCCTAATCCTAACCCGTACGGTGACACTAACCCGCGCCCTCACACGTACGCTCCCCCTAAAGCGTTGTCGTACCCTCACCTGGACCCTAAACCGTCCCCGTCCCCTAACCCTAACCCTAGCCCGAACCCTAACCCTAACCCTTCCCCGAAGCCTGACCCTCACACGTCCCCTAATCCTAACCCGTACGCTGACACTAACCCGCGCCCTCACACGTACGCTCCCCCTAAAGCGTTGTCGTACCCTCACCTGGACCCTAAACCGTCCCTGTACCCTAACCCTAACCCTAGCCCGACCCCTAACCCTAACCCTTCCCCGAAGCCTGACACTCACCCGTCCCCTAATCCTAACCCGTACGCTGACACTAACCCGCGCCCTCACACGTACGCTCCCCCTAAAGCGTTGTCGTACCCTCACCTGGACCCTAAACCGTCCCCGTCCCCTAACCCTAACCCTAGCCCGAACCCTAACCCTAACCCTTCCCCGAAGCCTGACGCTCACCCGTCCCCTAATCCTAACCCGTACGCTGACACTAACCCGCGCCCTCACACGTACGCTCCCCCTAAAGCGTTGTCGTACCCTCACCTGGACCCTAAACCGTCCCCGTCCCCTAACCCTAACCCTAGCCCGAACCCTAACCCTAACCCTTCCCCGAAGCCTGTCCCTCACCCGTCCCCTAATCCTAACCCGTACGCTGACATTAACCCGCGCCCTCACACGTACGCTCCCCCTAAAGCGTTGTCGTACCCTCACCTGGACCCTAAACAGTCCCCGTCCCCTAACCCTAACCCTAGCCCGAACCCTAAACCTAACCCTTCCCCGAAGCCTGACACTCACCCGTCCCCTAATCCTAACCCGTACGCTGACACTAACCCGCGCCCTCACACGTACGCTCCCCCTAAAGCGTTGTCGTACCCTCACCTGGACCCTAAACCGTCCCCGTCCCCTAACCCTAACCCTAGCCCGAACCCTAACCCTAACACTTCCCCGAAGCCTGACCCTCACCCGTCCCCTAATCCTAACCCGTACGCTGACACTAACCCGCGCCCTCACAGGTACGCTCCCCCTAAAGCGTTGTCGTACCCTCACCTGGACCCTAAACCGTCCCCGTCCCCTAACCCTAACCCTAGCCCGAACCCTAACCCTAACCCTTCCCCGAAGCCTGACCCTCACCCGTCCCCAATCCTAACCCGTACGCTGACACTAACCCGCGCCCTCACACGTACGCTCCCCCTAAAGCGTTGTCGTACCCTCACCTGGACTCTAAACCGTCCCCGTTTCCTAACCCGAACCCTAACCCTAACCCTTCCCCGAAGCCTGACCCTCACCCGTCCCCTAATCCTAACCCGTACGCTGACACTAACCCGCGCCCTCACACGTACGCTGCCCCTAAAGCATTGTCGTACCCTCACCTGGACCCTAAACCGTCCCCGTCCCCTAACCCTAACCCTAGCCCGAACCCTAACCCTAACCCTTCCCCGAAGCCTGACCCTCACCCGTCACCTAATCCTAACCCGTACGCTGACACTAACCCGCGCCCTCACACGTACGCTCCCCCTAAAGCGTTGCCGTACCCTCACCTGGACCCTAAACCGTCCCCGTCCCCTAACCCTAACCCTAGCCCGAACCCTAACCCTAACCCTTCCCCGAAGCCTGACCCTCAGCCGTCCCCTAATCCTAACCCGTACGCTGACACTAACCCGCGCCCTCACACGTACGCTCCCCCTAGAGCGTTGTCGTACCCTCACCTGGACCCTAAACCGTCCCCGTCCCCTAACCCTAACCCTAGCCCGAAGCCTAACCCTAACCCTTCCCCGAAGCCTGACCCTCAGCCGTCCCCTAATCCTAACCCGTACGCTGACACTAACCCGCGCCCTCACACGTACGCTCCCCCTAGAGCGTTGTCGTACCCTCACCTGGACCCTAAACCGTCACCGTCCCCTAACCCTAACCCTAGCCCGAAGCCTAACCCTAACCCTTCCCCGAAGCCTGACCCTCAGCCGTCCCCTAATCCTAACCCGTACGCTGACACTAACCCGCGCCCTCACACGTACGCTCCCCCTAGAGCGTTGTCGTACCCTCACCTGGACCCTAAACCGTCCCCGTCCCCTAACCCTAACCCTAGCCCGAACCCTAACCCTAACCCTTCCCCGAAGCCTGACCCTCAGGCGTCCCCTAATCCTAACCCGTACGCTGACACTAACCCGCGCCCTCACACGTACGCTCCCCCTAGAGCGTTGTCGTACCCTCACCTGGACCCTAAACCGTCCCCGTCCCCTAACCCTAACCCTAGCCCGAACCCTAACCCTAACCCTTCCCCGAAGCCTGACCCTCAGCCGTCCCCTAATCCTAACCCGTACGCTGACACTAACCCGCGCCCTCACACGTACGCTCCCCCTAGAGCGTTGTCGTACCCTCACCTGGACCCTAAACCGTCCCCGTCCCCTAACCCTAAACCTAGCCCGAAGCCTAACCCTAACCCTTCCCCGACGCCTGACCCTCACCCGTCCCTTAATCCTAACCCGTACGCTGACACTAACCCGCGCCCTCACACGTACGCTCCCCCTAGAGCGTTGTCGTACCCTCACCTGGACTCTAAACCGTCCCCGTCCCCTAACCCTAACCCTAGCCCGAAGCCTAACCCTAACCCTTCCCCGAAGCCTGACCCTCAGCCGTCCCCTAATCCTAACCCGTACGCTGACACTAACCCGCGCCCTCACACGTACGCTCCCCCTAGAGCGTTGTCGTACCCTCACCTGGACCCTAAACCGTCCCCGTCCCCTAACCCTAACCCTAGCCCGAAGCCTAACCCTAACCCTTCCCCGAAGCCTGACCCTCAGCCGTCCCCTAATCCTAACCCGTACGCTGACACTAACCCGCGCCCTCACACGTACGCTCCCCCTAGAGCGTTGTCGTACCCTCACCTGGACCCTAAACCGTCCCCGTCCCCTAACCCTAACCCTAGCCCGAAGCCTAACCCTAACCCTTCCCCGAAGCCTGACCCTCAGCCGTCCCGTAATCCTAACCCGTACGCTGACACTAACCCGCGCCCTCACACATACGCTCCCCCTAGAGCGTTGTCGTACCCTCACCTGGACCCTAAACCGTCCCCGTCCCCTAACCCTAACCCTAGCCCGAAGCCTAACCCTAACCCTTCCCCGAAGCCTGACCCTCAGCCGTCCCCTAATCCTAACCCTTACGCTGACACTAACACGCGCCCTCACACGTACGCTCCCCCTAGAGCGTTGTCGTACCCTCACCGGGACCCTAAACCGTCCCCGTCCCCTAGCCCGAACCCTAACCCTAACACTTCCCCGAAGCCTGACCCTCAGCCGTCCCCTAATCCTAACCCGTACGCTGACACTAACCCGCGCCCTCACACGTACGCTCCCCCTAGAGCGTTGTCGTACCCTCACCTGGACCCTAAACCGTCCCCGTCCCCTAACCCTAACCCTAGCCCGAAGCCTAACCCTAACCCTTCCCCGAAGCCTGACCCTCAGCCGTCCCCTAATCCTAACCCGTATCCTGACACTAACCCGCGCCCTCACACGTACGCTCCCCCTAGAGCGTTGTCGTACCCTCACCTGGACCCTAAACCGTCCCCGTCCCCTAAACCTAACCCTAGCCCGAAGCCTAACCCTAACCCTTCCCCGAAGCCTGACCCTCAGCCGTCCCCTAATCCTAACCCGTACGCTGACACTAACCCGCGCCCTCACACGTACGCTCCCCCTAGAACATTGTCGTACCCTCACCTGGACCCTAAACCGTCCCCGTCCCCTAACCCTAACCCTAGCCCGAACCCTAACCCTAACCCTTCCCCGAAGCCTGACCCTCAGCCGTCCCCTAATCCTAACCCGAACGCTGACACTAACCCGCGCCCTCACACGTACGCTCCCCCTAGAGCGTTGTCGTACCCTCACCTGGACCCTAAACCGTCCCCGTCCCCTAACCCTAACCCTAGCCCAAACCCTAACCCTAACACTTCCCCGAAGCCTGACCCTCAGCCGTCCCCTAATCCTAACCCGTACGCTGACACTAACCCGCGCCCTCACACGTACGCTCCCCCTAGAGCGTTGTCGTACCCTCACCTGGACCCTAAACCGTCCCCGTCCCCTAACCCTAACCCTAGCCCGAACCCTAACCCTAACCCTTCCCCGAAGCCTGACCCTCAGCCGTCCCCTAATCCTAACCCGTACGCTGACACTAACCCGCGCCCTCACACGTACGCTCCCCCTAGAGCGTTGTCGTACCCTCACCTGGACCCTAAACCGTCCCCGTCCCCTAACCCTAACCCTAGCCCGAACCCTAACCCTAACCCTTCCCCGAAGCCTGACCCTCAGCCGTCCCCTAATCCTAACCCGTACGCTGACACTAACCCGCGCCCTCACACGTACGCTCCCCCTAGAGCGTTGTCGTACCCTCACCTGGACCCTAAACCGTCCCCGTCCCTTAACCCTAACCCTAGCCCGAAGACTAACCCTAACCCTTCCCCGAAGCCTGACCCTCAGCCGTCCCCTAATCCTAACCCGTACGCTGACACTAACCCGCGCCCTCACACGTACGCTCCCCCTAGAGCGTTGTCGTACCCTCACCTGGACCCTAAACCGTCCCCGTCCCCTAACCCTAACCCTAGCCCGAAGCCTAACCCTAACCCTTCCCCGAAGCCTGACCCTCAGCCGTCCCCTAATCCTAACCCGTACGCTGACACTAACCCGCGCCCTCACACGTACGCTCCCCCTAGAGCGTTGTCGTACCCTCACCTGGACCCTAAACCGTCCCCGTCCCCTAACCCTAACCCTAGCCCGAAGCCTAACCCTAACCCTTCCCCGAAGCCTGACCCTCAGGCGTCCCCTAATCCTAACCCGTACGCTGACACTAACCCGCGCCCTCACACGTACGCTCCCCCTAAAGCGTTGTCGTACCCTCACCTGGACCCTAAACCGTCCCTGTACCCTAACCCTAACCCTAGCCCGACCCCTAACCCTAACCCTTCCCCGAAGCCTGACACTCACCCGTCCCCTAATCCTAACCCGTACGCTGACACTAACCCGCGCCCTCACACGTACGCTCCCCCTAAAGCGTTGTCGTACCCTCACCTGGACCCTAAACCGTCCCCGTCCCCTAACCCTAACCCTAGCCCGAACCCTAACCCTAACCCTTCCCCGAAGCCTGACGCTCACCCGTCCCCTAATCCTAACCCGTACGCTGACACTAACCCGCGCCCTCACACGTACGCTCCCCCTAAAGCGTTGTCGTACCCTCACCTGGACCCTAAACCGTCCCCGTCCCCTAACCCTAACCCTAGCCCGAACCCTAACCCTAACCCTTCCCCGAAGCCTGTCCCTCACCCGTCCCCTAATCCTAACCCGTACGCTGACATTAACCCGCGCCCTCACACGTACGCTCCCCCTAAAGCGTTGTCGTACCCTCACCTGGACCCTAAACAGTCCCCGTCCCCTAACCCTAACCCTAGCCCGAACCCTAAACCTAACCCTTCCCCGAAGCCTGACACTCACCCGTCCCCTAATCCTAACCCGTACGCTGACACTAACCCGCGCCCTCACACGTACGCTCCCCCTAAAGCGTTGTCGTACCCTCACCTGGACCCTAAACCGTCCCCGTCCCCTAACCCTAACCCTAGCCCGAACCCTAACCCTAACCCTTCCCCGAAGCCTGACCCTCACCCGTCCCCTAATCCTAACCCGTACGCTGACACTAACCCGCGCCCTCACAGGTACGCTCCCCCTAAAGCGTTGTCGTACCCTCACCTGGACCCTAAACCGTCCCCGTCCCCTAACCCTAACCCTAGCCCGAACCCTAACCCTAAGCCTTCCCCGAAGCCTGACCCTCACCCGTCCCCAATCCTAACCCGTACGCTGACACTAACCCGCGCCCTCACACGTACGCTCCCCCTAAAGCGTTGTCGTACCCTCACCTGGACTCTAAACCGTCCCCGTTTCCTAACCCTAACCCTAGCCCGAACCCTAACCCTAACCCTTCCCCGAAGCCTGACCCTCACCCGTCCCCTAATCCTAACCCGTACGCTGACACTAACCCGCGCCCTCACACGTACGCTGCCCCTAAAGCATTGTCGTACCCTCACCTGGACCCTAAACCGTCCCCGTCCCCTAACCCTAACCCTAGCCCGAACCCTAACCCTAACCCTTCCCCGATGCCTGACCCTCACCCGTCACCTAATCCTAACCCGTACGCTGACACTAACCCGCGCCCTCACACGTACGCTCCCCCTAAAGCGTTGCCGTACCCTCACCTGGACCCTAAACCGTCCCCGTCCCCTAACCCTAACCCTAGCCCGAACCATAACCCTAACCCTTCCCCGAAGCCTGACCCTCAGCCGTCCCCTAATCCTAACCCGTACGCTGACACTAACCCGCGCCCTCACACGTACGCTCCCCCTAGAGCGTTGTCGTACCCTCACCTGGACCCTAAACCGTCCCCGTCCCCTAACCCTAACCCTAGCCCGAAGCCTAACCCTAACCCTTCCCCGAAGCCTGACCCTCAGCCGTCCCCTAATCCTAACCCGTACGCTGACACTAACCCGCGCCCTCACACGTACGCTCCCCCTAGAGCGTTGTCGTACCCTCACCTGGACCCTAAACCGTCACCGTCCCCTAACCCTAACCCTAGCCCGAAGCCTAACCCTAACCCTTCCCCGAAGCCTGACCCTCAGCCGTCCCCTAATCCTAACCCGTACGCTGACACTAACCCGCGCCCTCACACGTACGCTCCCCCTAGAGCGTTGTCGTACCCTCACCTGGACCCTAAACCGTCCCCGTCCCCTAACCCTAACCCTAGCCCGAACCCTAACCCTAACCCTTCCCCGAAGCCTGACCCTCAGGCGTCCCCTAATCCTAACCCGTACGCTGACACTAACCCGCGCCCTCACACGTACGCTCCCCCTAGAGCGTTGTCGTACCCTCACCTGGACCCTAAACCGTCCCCGTCCCCTAACCCTAACCCTAGCCCGAACCCTAACCCTAACCCTTCCCCGAAGCCTGACCCTCAGCCGTCCCCTAATCCTAACCCGTACGCTGACACTAACCCGCGCCCTCACACGTACGCTCCCCCTAGAGCGTTGTCGTACCCTCACCTGGACCCTAAACCGTCCCCGTCCCCTAACCCTAAACCTAGCCCGAAGCCTAACCCTAACCCTTCCCCGAAGCCTGACCCTCACCCGTCCCTTAATCCTAACCCGTACGCTGACACTAACCCGCGCCCTCACACGTACGCTCCCCCTAGAGCGTTGTCGTACCCTCACCTGGACTCTAAACCGTCCCCGTCCCCTAACCCTAACCCTAGCCCGAAGCCTAACCCTAACCCTTCCCCGAAGCCTGACCCTCAGCCGTCCCCTAATCCTAACCCGTACGCTGACACTAACCCGCGCCCTCACACGTACGCTCCCCCTAGAGCGTTGTCGTACCCTCACCTGGACCCTAAACCGTCCCCGTCCCCTAACCCTAACCCTAGCCCGAAGCCTAACCCTAACCCTTCCCCGAAGCCTGACCCTCAGCCGTCCCCTAATCCTAACCCGTACGCTGACACTAACCCGCGCCCTCACACGTACGCTCCCCCTAGAGCGTTGTCGTACCCTCACCTGGACCCTAAACCGTCCCCGTCCCCTAACCCTAACCCTAGCCCGAAGCCTAACCCTAACCCTTCCCCGAAGCCTGACCCTCAGCCGTCCCGTAATCCTAACCCGTACGCTGACACTAACCCGCGCCCTCACACGTACGCTCCCCCTAGAGCGTTGTCGTACCCTCACCTTGACCCTAAACCGTCCCCGTCCCCTAACCCTAACCCTAGCCCGAAGCCTAACCCTAAACCTTCCCCGAAGCCTGACCCTCAGCCGTCCCCTAATCCTAACCCGTACGCTGACACTAACCCGCGCCCTCACACGTACGCTCCCCCTAGAGCGTTGTCGTACCCTCACCTGGACCCTAAACCGTCCCCGTCCCCTAACCCTAACCCTAGCCCGAAGCCTAACCCTAACCCTTCCCCGAAGCCTGACCCTCAGCCGTCCCCTAATCCTAACCCGTACGCTGACACTAACCCGCGCCCTCACACGTACGCTCCCCCTAGAGCGTTGTCGTACCCTCACCTGGACCCTAAACCGTCCCCGTCCCCTAACCCTAACCCTAGCCCGAAGCCTAACCCTAACCCTTCCCCGAAGCCTGACCCTCAGCCGTCCCCTAATCCTAACCCTTACGCTGACACTAACACGCGCCCTCACACGTACGCTCCCCCTAGAGCGTTGTCGTACCCTCACCTGGACCCTAAACCGTCCCCGTCCCCTAAACCTAACCCTAGCCCGAAGCCTAACCCTAACCCTTCCCCGAAGCCTGACCCTCAGCCGTCCCCTAATCCTAACCCGTATCCTGACACTAACCCGCGCCCTCACACGTACGCTCCCCCTAGAGCGTTGTCGTACCCTCACCTGGACCCTAAACCGTCCCCGTCCCCTAAACCTAACCCTAGCCCGAAGCCTAACCCTAACCCTTCCCCGAAGCCTGACCCTCAGCCGTCCCCTAATCCTAACCCGTACGCTGACACTAACCCGCGCCCTCACACGTACGCTCCCCCTAGAACATTGTCGTACCCTCACCTGGACCCTAAACCGTCCCCGTCCCCTAACCCTAACCCTAGCCCGAACCCTAACCCTAACCCTTCCCCGAAGCCTGACCCTCAGCCGTCCCCTAATCCTAACCCGAACGCTGACACTAACCCGCGCCCTCACACGTACGCTCCCCCTAGAGCGTTGTCGTACCCTCACCTGGACCCTAAACCGTCCCCGTCCCCTAACCCTAACCCTAGCCCAAACCCTAACCCTAACCCTTCCCCGAAGCCTGACCCTCAGCCGTCCCCTAATCCTAACCCGTACGCTGACACTAACCCGCGCCCTCACACGTACGCTCCCCCTAGAGCGTTGTCGTACCCTCACCTGGACCCTAAACCGTCCCCGTCCCCTAACCCTAACCCTAGCCCGAACCCTAACCCTAACCCTTCCCCGAAGCCTGACCCTCAGCCGTCCCCTAATCCTAACCCGTACGCTGACACTAACCCGCGCCCTCACACGTACGCTCCCCCTAGAGCGTTGTCGTACCCTCACCTGGACCCTAAACCGTCCCCGTCCCCTAACCCTAACCCTAGCCCGAACCCTAACCCTAACCCTTCCCCGAAGCCTGACCCTCAGCCGTCCCCTAATCCTAACCCGTACGCTGACACTAACCCGCGCCCTCACACGTACGCTCCCCCTAGAGCGTTGTCGTACCCTCACCTGGACCCTAAACCGTCCCCGTCCCCTAACCCTAACCCTAGCCCGAAGACTAACCCTAACCCTTCCCCGAAGCCTGACCCTCAGCCGTCCCCTAATCCTAACCCGTACGCTGACACTAACCCGCGCCCTCACACGTACGCTCCCCCTAGAGCGTTGTCGTACCCTCACCTGGACACTAAACCGTCCCCGTCCCCTAACCCTAACCCTAGCCCGAAGCCTAACCCTAACCCTTCCCCGAAGCCTGACCCTCAGCCGTCCCCTAATCCTAACCCGTACGCTGACACTAACCCGCGCCCTCACACGTACGCTCCCCCTAGAGCGTTGTCGTACCCTCACCTGGACCCTAAACCGTCCCCGTCCCCTAACCCTAACCCTAGCCCGAACCCTAACCCTAACCCTTCCCCGAAGCCTGACCCTCAGCCGTCCCCTAATCCTAACCCGTACGCTGACACTAACCCACGCCCTCACACGTACGCTCCCCCTAGAGCGTTGTCGTACCCTCACCTGGACCCTAAACCGTCCCCGTCCCCTAACCCTAACCCTAGCCCGAAGCCTAACCCTAACCCTTCCCCGAAGCCTGACCCTCAGCCGTCCCCTAATCCTAACCCGTACGCTGACACTAACCCGCGCCCTCACACGTACGCTCCCCCTAGAGCGTTGTCGTACCCTCACCTGGACCCTAAACCGTCCCCGTCCCCTAACCCTAACCCTAGCCCGAAGCCTAACCCTAACCCTTCCCCGAAGCCTGACCCTCAGCCGTCCCCTAATCCTAACCCGTACGCTGACACTAACCCGCGCCCTCACACGTACGCTCCCCCTAGAGCGTTGTCGTACCCTCACCTGGACCCTAAACCGTCCCCGTCCCCTAACCCTAACCCTAGCCCGAAGCCTAACCCTAACCCTTCCCCGAAGCCTGACCCTCAGCCGTCCCCTAATCCTAACCCGTACGCTGACACTAACCCGCGCCCTCACACGTACGCTCCCCCAGAGCGTTGTCGTACCCTCACCTGGACCCTAAACCGTCCCCGTCCCCTAACCCTAACCCTAGCCCGAAGCCTAACCCTAACCCTTCCCCGAAGCCTGACCCTCAGCCGTCCCCTAATCCTAACCCGTACGCTGACACTAACCCGCGCCCTCACACGTACGCTCCCCCTAGAGCGTTGTCGTACCCTCACCTGGACCCTAAACCGTCCCCGTCCCCTAACCCTAACCCTAGCCCGAAGCCTAACCCTAACCCTTCCCCGAAGCCTGACCCTCAGCCGTCCCCTAATCCTAACCCGTACGCTGACACTAACCCGCGCCCTCACACGTACGCTCCCCCTAGAGCGTTGTCGTACCCTCACCTGGGCCCTAAACCGTCCCCGTCCACTAACCCTAACCCTAACCCTAGCCAGAAGCCTAACCCTAACCCTTCCCCGAAGCCTGACCCTCAGCCGTCCCCTAATCCTAACCCGTACGCTGACACTAACCCGCGCCCTCACACGTACGCTCCCCCTAGAGCGTTGTCGTACCCTCACCTGGACCCTAAACCGTCCCCGTCCCCTAACCCTAACCCTAGCCCGAAGCCTAACCCTAACCCTTCCCCGAAGCCTGACCCTCAGCCGTCCCCTAATCCTAACCCGTACGCTGACACTAACCCGCGCCCTCACACGTACGCTCCCCCTAGAGCGTTGTCGTACCCTCACCTGGACCCTAAACCGTCCCCGTCCCCTAACCCTAACCCTAGCCCGAAGCCTAACCCTAACCCTTCCCCGAAGCCTGACCCTCAGCCGTCCCCTAATCCTAACCCGTACGCTGACACTAACCCGCGCCCTCACACGTACGCTCCCCCTAGAGCGTTGTCGTACCCTCACCTGGACCCTAAACCGTCCCCGTCCCCTAACCCTAACCCTAGCCCGAAGCCTAACCCTAACCCTTCCCCGAAGCCTGACCCTCAGCCGTCCCCTAATCCTAACCCGTACGCTGACACTAACCCGCGCCCTCACACGTACGCTCCCCCTAGAGCGTTGTCGTACCCTCACCTGGACCCTAAACCGTCCCCGTCCCCTAACCCTAACCCTAGCCCGAAGCCTAACCCTAACCCTTCCCCGAAGCCTGACCCTCAGCCGTCCCCTAATCCTAACCCGTACGCTGACACTAACCCGCGCCCTCACACGTACGCTCCCCCTAGAGCGTTGTCGTACCCTCACCTGGACCCTAAACCGTCCCCGTCCCCTAACCCTAACCCTAGCCCGAAGCCTAACCCTAACCCTTCCCCGAAGCCTGACCCTCAGCCGTCCCCTAATCCTAACCCGTACGCTGACACTAACCCACGCCCTCACACGTACGCTCCCCTTAAAGCGTTGTCGTACCCTCACCTGGACCCTAAACCGTCCCCGTCCCCTAACCCTAACCCTAGCCCGAACCCTAACCCTAACCCTTCCCCGAAGCCTGACCCTCACCCGTCCCCTAATCCTAACCCGTACGCTGACACTAACCCGCGCCCTCACACGGACGCTCCCCCTGAAGCGTTGTCGTACCCTCACCTGGACCCTAAACCGTCCCCGTCCCCTAACCCTAACCCTAGCCCGAACCCTAAACCTTCCCCGAAGCCTGACCCTCACCCGTCCCCTAATCCTAACCCGTACGCTGACACTAACCCGCGCCCTCACACGTACGCTCCCCCTACAACGTTGTCGTACCCTCACCTGGACCCTAAACCGTCCCCGTTTCCTAACCCTAACCCTAGCCCGAACCCTAACCCTAACCCTTCCCCGAAGCCTGACCCTCACCCGTCCCCTAATCCTAACCCGTACGCTGACACTAACCCGCGCCCTCACACGTACGCTCCCCCTAAAGGGTTGTCGTACCCTCACCTGGACCCTAAACCGTCCCCGTCCCCTAACCCTAACCCTAGCCCGAACCCTAACCCTAACCCTTCCCCGAAGCCTGACCCTCACCCGTCCCCTAATCCTAACCCGTACGCTGACACTAACCCGCGCCCTCACACGTACGCTCCCCCTAAAGCGTTGTCGTACCCTCACCTGGACCCTAAACCGTCCCCGTCCCCTAACCCTAACCCTAGCCCGAACCCTAACCCTAACCCTTCCCCGAAGCCTGACCCTCACCCGTCCCCTAATCCTAAACCGTACGCTGACACTAACCCACGCCCTCACACGTACGCTCCCCCTAAAGGGTTGTCGTACCCTCACCTGGACCCTAAACCGTCCCCGTCCCCTAACCCTAACCCTAGCCCGAACCCTAACCCTAACCCTTCCCCGAAGCCTGACCCTCACCCGTCCCCTAATCCTAACCCGTACGCTGACACTAACCCGCGCCCTCACACGTACGCTCCCCCTAAAGCGTTGTCGTACCCTCACCTGGACCCTAAACCGTCCCCGTCCCCTAACCCTAACCCTAGCCCGAACCCTAACCCTAACCCTTCCCCGAAGCCTGACCCTCACCCGTCCCCTAATCCTAACCCGTACGCTGACACTAACCCGCGCCCTCACACGTACGCTCCCCCTAAAGCGTTGTCGTACCCTCACCTGGACCCTAAACCGTCCCCGTCCCCTAACCCTAACCCTAGCCCGAACCCTAACCCTAACCCTTCCCCGAAGCCTGACCCTCACCCGTCCCCTAATCCTAACCCGTACGCTGACACTAACCCGCGCCCTCACACGTACGCTCCCCCTAAAGCGTTGTCGTACCCTCACCTGGACCCTAAACCGTCCCCGTCCCCTAACCCTAACCCTAGCCCGAACCCTAACCCTAACCCTTCCCCGAAGCCTGACCCTCACCCGTCCCCTAATCCTAACCCGTACGCTGACACTAACCCGCGCCCTCACACGTACGCACCCCCTAAAGCGTTGTCGTACCCTCACCTGGACCCTAAACCGTCCCCGTCCCCTAACCCTAACCCTAGCCCGAACCCTAACCCTAACCCTTCCCCGAAGCCTGACCCTCACCCGTCCCCTAATCCTAACCCGTACGCTGACACTAACCCGTGCCCTCACACGTACGCTCCCCCTACAACGTTGTCGTACCCTCACCTGGACCCTAAAACGTCCCTGTTTCCTAACCCTAACCCTAGCCCGAACCCTAACCCTAACGCTTCCCCGAAGCCTGACCCTCACCCGTCCCCTAATCCTAACCCGTACGCTGACACTAACCCGCGCCCTCACACGTACGCTCCCCCTAAAGCGTTGTCGTACCCTCACCTGGACCCTAAACCGTCCCCGTCCCCTAACCCTAACCCTAGCCCGAACCCTAACCCTAACCCTTCCCCGAAGCCTGACCCTCACCCGTCCCCTAATCCTAACCCGTACGCTGACACTAACCCGCGCCCTCACACGTACGCTCCCCGTAAAGCGTTGTCGTACCCTCACCTGGACCCTAAACCGTCCCCGTCCCCTAACCCTAACCCTAGCCCGAACCCTAACCCTAACCCTTCCCCGAAGCCTGACCCTCACCCGTCCCCTAATCCTAACCCGTACGCTGACACTAACCCGCGCCCTCACACGTACGCTCCCCCTAAAGCGTTGTCGTACCCTCACCTGGACCCTAAACCGTCCCCGTCCCCTAACCCTAACCCTAGCCCGAACCCTAACCCTAACCCTTCCCCGAAGCCTGACCCTCACCCGTCCCCTAATCCTAACCCGTACGCTGACACTAACCCGCGCCCTCACACGTACGCTCCCCCTAAAGCGTTGTCGTACCCTCACCTGGACCCTAAACCGTCCCCGTCCCCTAACCCTAACCCTAGCCCGAACCCTAACCCTAACACTTCCCCGAAGCCTGACCGTCACCCGTCCCCTAATCCTAACCCGTACGCTGACACTAACCCGCGCCCTCACACGTACGCTCCCCCTAAAGGGTTGTCGTACCCTCACCTGGACCCTAAACCGTCCCCGTCCCCTAACCCTAACCCTAGCCCGAACCCTAACCCTAACCCTTCCCCGAAGCCTGACCCTCACCCGTCCCCTAATCCTAACCCGTACGCTGACACTAACCCGCGCCCTCACACGTACGCTCCCCCTAAAGCGTTGTCGTACCCTCACCTGGACCCTAAACCGTCCCTGTCCCCTAACCCTAACCCTAGACCGAACCCTAACCCTAACACTTCACCAAAGCCTGACCCTCACCCGTCCCCTAATCCTAACCCGTACGCTGACACTAACCCGCGCCCTCACACGTACGCTCCCCCTAAAGCGTTGTCGTACCCTCACCTGGACCCTAAACCGTCCCCGTCCCCTAACCCTAACCCTAGCCCGAACCCTAACCCTAACCCTTCCCCGAAGCCTGACCCTCACCCGTCCCCAATCCTAACCCGTACGCTGACACTAAGCCGCGCCCTCACACGTACGCTCCCCCTAAAGCGTTGTCGTACCCTCACCTGGACCCTAAATCGTCCCCGTCCCCTAACCCTAACCCTAGCCCGAACCCTAACCCTACCCTTCCCCGAAGCCTGACCCTCACCCGTCCCCTAATCCTAACCCGTATGCTGACACTAACCCGCGCCCTCACACGTACGCTCCCCCTAAAGCGTTGTCGTACCCTCACCTGGACCCTAAACCGTCCCCGTCCCCTAACCCTAACCCTAGCCCGAACCCTAACCCTAACCCTTCCCCGAAGCCTGACCCTCACCCGTCCCCTAATCCTAACCCGTACGCTGACACTAACCCGCGCCCTCACACGTACGCTCCCCCTAAAGCGTTGTCGTACCCTCACCTGGACCCTAAACCGTCCCCGTCCCATAACCCTAACCCTAGCCCGAACCCTAACCCTAACCCTTCCCCGAAGCCTGACCCTCACCCGTCCCCAATCCTAACCCGTACGCTGACACTAACCCGCGCCCTCACACGTACGCTCCCCCTAAAGCGTTGTCGTACCCTCACCTGGACCCTAAATCGTCCCCGTCCCCTAACCCTAACCCTAGCCCGAACCCTAACCCTAACCCTTCCCCGAAGCCTGACCCTCACCCGTCCCCTAATCCTAACCCGTACGCTGACACTAACCCGCGCCCTCACACGTACGCTCCCCCGAAAGCGTTGTCGTACCCTCACCTGGACCCTAAACCGTCCCCGTCCCCTAACCCTAACCCTAGCCCGAACCCTAACCCTAACCCTTCCCCGAAGCCTGACCCTCACCCGTCCCCAATCCTAACCCGTACGCTGACACTAACCCGCGCCCTCACACGTACGCTCCCCCTAAAGCGTTGTCGTACCCTCACCTGGACCCTAAATCGTCCCCGTCCCCTAACCCTAACCCTAGCCCGAACCCTAACCCTAACCCTTCCCCGAAGCCTGACCCTCACCCGTCCCCTAATCCTAACCCGTACGCTGACACTAACCCGCGCCCTCACACGTACGCTCCCCCTAAAGCGTTGTCGTACCCTCACCTGGACCCTAAACCGTCCCCGTCCCCTAACCCTAACCCTAGCCCGAACCCTAACCCTAACCCTTCCCCGAAGCCTAACACTCACCCGTCCCCTAATCCTAACCCGTACGCTGACACTAACCCGCGCCCTCACACGTATGCTCCCCCTAAAGCGTTGTCGTACCCTCACCTGGACCCTAAACCGTCCCCGTCCCCTAACCCTAACCCTAGCCCGAACCCTAACCCTAACCCTTCCCCGAAGCCTGACCCTCACCCGTCCCCTAATCCTAACCCGTACGCTGACACTAACCCGCGCCCTCACACGTACGCTCCCCCTAAAGCGTTGTCGTACCCTCACCTGGACCCTAAACCGTCCCCGTCCCCTAACCCTAACCCTAGCCCGAACCCTAACCCTAACACTTCCCCGAAGCCTGACCCTCACCCGTCCCCTAATCCTAACCCGTACGCTGACACTAACCCGCACCCTCACACGTACGCTCCCCCTAAAGCGTTGTCGTACCCTCACCTGGACCCTAAACCGTCCCCGTCCCCTAACCCTAACCCTAGCCCGTACCCTAACCCTAACCCTTCCCCGAAGCCTGACCCTCACCCGTCCCCTAATCCTAACCCGTACGCTGACACTAACCCGCGCCCTCACACGTACGCTCCCCCTAAAGCGTTGTCGTACCCTCACCTGGACCCTAAACCGTCCCCGTCCCCTAACCCTATCCCTAGCCCGAACCCTAACCCTAACCCTTCCCCGAAGCCTGACCCTCACCCGTCCCCTAATCCTAACCCGTACGCTGACACTAACCCGCGCCCTCACACGTACGCTCCCCCTAAAGCGTTGTCGTACCCTCACCTGGACCCTAAACCGTGCCCGTCCCCTAACCCTAACCCTAGCCCGAACCCTAACCCTAACCCTTCCCCGAAGCCTGACCCTCACCCGTCCCCTAATCCTAACCCGTACGCTGACACTAACCCGCGCCCTCACACGTACGCTCCCCCTAAAGCGTTGTCGTACCCTCACCTGGACCCTAAACCGTCCCCGTCCCCTAACCCTAACCCTAGCCCGAACCCTAACCCTAACCCTTCCCCGAAGCCTGACCCTCACCCGTCCCCTAATCCTAACCCGTACGCTGACACTAACCCGCGCCCTCACACATACGCTCCCCCTAAAGCGTTGTCGTACCCTCACCTGGACCCTAAACCGTCCCCGTCCCCTAACCCTATCCCTAGCCCGAACCCTAACCCTAACCCTTCCCCGAAGCCTGACCCTCACCCGTCCCCTAATCCTAACCCGTACGCTGACACTAACCAGCGCACTCACACGTACGCTCCCCCTGAAGCGTTGTCGTACCCTCACCTGGACCCTAAACCGTCCCCGTCCCCTAACCCTAACCCTAGCCCGAACCCTAACCCTAACCCTTCCCCGAAGCCTGACCCTCACCCTTCCCCTAATCCTAACCCGTACGCTGACACTAACCCGCGCCCTCACACGTACGCTCCCCCTAAAGCGTTGTCGTACCCTCACCTGGACCCTAAACCGTCCCCGTCCCCTAACCCTAACCCTAGCCCGAACCCTAACCCTAACCCTTCCCCGAAGCCTGACCCTCACCCGTCCCCTAATCCTAACCCGTACGCTGACACTAACCCGCGCCCTCACACGTACGCTCCCCTTAAAGCGTTGTCGTACCCTCACCTGGACCCTAAACCGTCCCCGTCCCCTAACCCTAACCCTAGCCCGAACCCTAACCCTAACCCTTCCCCGAAGCCTGACCCTCACCCGTCCCCTAATCCTAACCCGTACGTTGACACTAACCGGCGCCCTCACACGTACGCTCCCCCTAAAGCGTTGTCGTACCCTCACCTGGACCCTAAACCGTCCCCGTCCCCTAACCCTAACCCTAGCCCGAACCCTAACCCTAACCCTTCCCCGAAGCCTGACCCTCACCCGTCCCCTAATCCTAACCCGTACGCTGACACTAAGCCGCGCCCTCACACGTACGCTCCCCCTAAAGCGTTGTCGTACCCTCACCTGGACCCTAAACCGTCCCCGTCCCCTAACCCTAACCCTAGCCCGAACCCTAACCCTAACCCTTCCCCGAAGCCTGACCCTCACCCGTCCCCTAATCCTATCCCGTACGCTGACAATAACCCGCGCCCTCACACGTACGCTCCCCCTACAACGTTGTCGTACCCTCACCTGGACCCTAAACCGTCCCCGTTTCCTAAACCTAACCCTAGCCCGAACCCTAACCCTAACCCTTCCGCGAAGCCTGACCCTCAGCCGTCCCCTAATCCTAACCCGTACGCTTACACTAACCCGCGCCCTCACACGTACGATCCCCCTAGAGCGTTGTCGTACCCTCACCTGGACCCTAAACCGTCCCTGTCCCCTAACCCTAACCCTAGCCCGAACCCTAACCCTAACCCTTCCCCGAAGCCTGACCCTCAGCCGTCCCCTAAACCTAACCCGTACGCTGACACTAACCCGCGCCCTCACACGTACACTCCCCATAGAGCATTGTCGTACCCTCACCTGGACCCTAAACCGTCCCCGTCCCCTAACCCTAACCCTAGCCCGAAGCCTAACCCTAACCCTTCCCCGAAGCCTGACCCTCAGCCGTCCCCTAATCCTAACCCGTATGCTGACACTAACCCGCGCCCTCACACGTACGCTCCCCCTAGAGCGTTGTCGTACCCTCACCTGGACCCTAAACCGTCCCCGTCCCCTAACCCTAACCCTAGCCCGAAGCCTAACCCTAACCCTTCCCCGAAGCCTGACCCTCAGCCGTCCCCTAATCCTAACCCGTACGCTGACACTAACCCACGCCCTCACACGTACGCTCCCCTTAAAGCGTTGTCGTACCCTCACCTGGACCCTAAACCGTCCCTGTCCCCTAACCCTAACCCTAACCCGAACCCTAACCCTAACCCTTCCCCGAAGCCTGACCCTCACCCGTCCCCTAATCCTAACCCGTACGCTGACACTAACCCGCGCCCTCACACGTACGCTCCCCCTAAAGCGTTGTCGTACCCTCACCTGGACCCTAAACCGTCCCCGTCCCCTAACCCTAACCCTAGCCCGAACCCTAACCCTAACACTTCCCCGAAGCCTGACCGTCACCCGTCCCCTAATCCTAACCCGTACGCTGACACTAACCCGCGCCCTCACACGTACGCTCCCCCTAAAGGGTTGTCGTACCCTCACCTGGACCCTAAACCGTCCCCGTCCCCTAACCCTAACCCTAGCCCGAACCCTAACCCTAACCCTTCCCCGAAGCCTGACCCTCACCCGTCCCCTAATCCTAACCCGTACGCTGACACTAACCCGCGCCCTCACACGTACGCTCCCCCTAAAGCGTTGTCGTACCCTCACCTGGACCCTAAACCGTCCCCGTCCCCTAACCCTAACCCTAGACCGAACCCTAACCCTAACACTTCACCAAAGCCTGACCCTCACCCGTCCCCTAATCCTAACCCGTACGCTGACACTAACCCGCGCCCTCACACGTACGCTCCCCCTAAAGCGTTGTCGTACCCTCACCTGGACCCTAAACCGTCCCCGTCCCCTAACCCTAACCCTAGCCCGAACCCAAACCCTAACCCTTCCCCGAAGCCTGACCCTCACCCGTCCCCAATCCTAACCCGTACGCTGACACTAAGCCGCGCCCTCACACGTACGCTCCCCCTAAAGCGTTGTCGTACCCTCACCTGGACCCTAAATCGTCCCCGTCCCCTAACCCTAACCCTAGCCCGAACCCTAACCCTACCCTTCCCCGAAGCCTGACCCTCACCCGTCCCCTAATCCTAACCCGTATGCTGACACTAACCCGCGCCCTCACACGTACGCTCCCCCTAAAGCGTTGTCGTACCCTCACCTGGACCCTAAACCGTCCCCGTCCCCTAACCCTAACCCTAGCCCGAACCCTAACCCTAACCCTTCCCCGAAGCCTGACCCTCACCCGTCCCCTAATCCTAACCCGTACGCTGACACTAACCCGCGCCCTCACACGTACGCTCCCCCTAAAGCGTTGTCGTACCCTCACCTGGACCCTAAACCGTCCCCGTCCCCTAACCCTAACCCTAGCCCGAACCCTAACCCTAACCCTTCCCCGAAGCCTGACCCTCACCCGTCCCCAATCCTAACCCGTACGCTGACACTAACCCGCGCCCTCACACGTACGCTCCCCCTAAAGCGTTGTCGTACCCTCACCTGGACCCTAAATCGTCCCCGTCCCCTAACCCTAACCCTAGCCCGAACCCTAACCCTAACCCTTCCCCGAAGCCTGACCCTCACCCGTCCCCTAATCCTAACCCGTACGCTGACACTAACCCGCGCCCTCACACGTACGCTCCCCCTAAAGCGTTGTCGTACCCTCACCTGGACCCTAAACCGTCCCCGTCCCCTAACCCTAACCCTAGCCCGAACCCTAACCCTAACCCTTCCCCGAAGCCTGACCCTCACCCGTCCCCTAATCCTAACCCGTACGCTTACACTAACCCGCGCCCTCACACGTACGCTCCCCCTAAAGGGTTGTCGTACCCTCACCTGGACCCTAAACCGTCCCCGTCCCCTAACCCTAACCCTAGCCCGAACCCTAACCCTAACCCTTCCCCGAAGCCTGACCCTCAACCATCCCCTAATCCTAACCCGTACGCTGACACTAACCCGCGCCCTCACACGTACGCTCCCCCTAAAGCGTTGTCGTACCCTCACCTGGACCCTAAACCGTCCCCGTCCCCTAACCCTAACCCTAGCCCGAACCCTAACCCTAACACTTCACCAAAGCCTGACCCTCACCTGTCCCCTAATCCTAACCCGTACGCTGACACTAACCCGCGCCCTCACACGTACGCTCCCCCTAAAGCGTTGTCGTACCCTCACCTGGACCCTAAACCGTCCCCGTCCCCTAACCCTAACCCTAGCCCGAACCCTAACCCTAACCCTTCCCCGAATCCTGACCCTCACCCGTCCCCAATCCTAACCCGTACGCTGACACTAACCCGCGCCCTCACACGTACGCTCCCCCTAAAGCGTTGTTGTACCCTCACCTGGACCCTAAATCGTCCCCGTCCCCTAACCCTAACCCTAGCCCGAACCCTAACCCTAACCCTTCCCCGAAGCCTGACCCTCACCCGTCCCCTAATCCTAACCCGTACGCTGACACTAACCCACGCCCTCACACGTACGCTCCCCCTAAAGCGTTGTCGTACCCTCACCTGGACCCTAAACCGTCCCCGTCCCCTAACCCTAACCCTAGCCCGAACCCTAACCCTAACCCTTCCCCGAAGCCTGACCCTCACCCGTCCCCTAATCCTAACCCGTACGCTGACACTAACCCGCGCCCTCACACGTACGCTCCCCCTAAAGCGTTGTCGTACCCTCACCTGGACCCTAAACCGTCCCCGTCCCCTAACCCTAACCCTAGCCCGAACCCTAACCCTAACCCTTCCCCGAAGCCTGACCCTCACCCGTCCCCAATCCTAACCCGTACGCTGACACTAACCCGCGCCCTCACACGTACGCTCCCCCTAAAGCGTTGTCGTACCCTCACCTGGACCCTAAATCGTCCCCGTCCCCTAACCCTAACCCTAGCCCGAACCCTAACCCTAACCCTTCCCCGAAGCCTGACCCTCACCCGTCCCCTAATCCTAACCCGTACGCTGACACTAACCCGCGCCCTCACACGTACGCTCCCCCTAAAGCGTTGTCGTACCCTCACCTGGACCCTAAACCGTCCCCGTCCCCTAACCCTAACCCTAGCCCAAACCCTAACCCTAACCCTTCCCCGAAGCCTAACCCTCACCCGTCCCCTAATCCTAACCCGTACGCTGACACTAACCCGCGCCCTCACACGTATGCTCCCCCTAAAGCGTTGTCGTACCCTCACCTGGACCCTAAACCGTCCCCGTCCCCTAACCCTAACCCTAGCCCGAACCCTAACCCTAACCCTTCCCCGAAGCCTGACCCTCACCCGTCCCCTAATCCTAACCCGTACGCTGACACTAACCCGCGCCCTCACACGTACGCTCCCCCTAAAGCGTTGTCGTACCCTCACCTGGACCCTAAACCGTCCCCGTCCCCTAACCCTATCCCTAGCCCGAACCCTAACCCTAACCCTTCCCCGAAGCCTGACCCTCACCCGTCCCCTAATCCTAACCCGTACGCTGACACTAACCCGCGCCCTCACACGTACGCTCCCCCTAAAGCGTTGTCGTACCCTCACCTGGACCCTAAACCGTGCCCGTCCCCTAACCCTAACCCTAGCCCGAACCCTAACCCTAACCCTTCCCCGAAGCCTGACCCTCACCCGTCCCCTAATCCTAACCCGTACGCTGACACTAACCCGCGCCCTCACACGTACGCTCCCCCTAAAGCGTTGTCGTACCCTCACCTGGACCCTAAACCGTCCCCGTCCCCTAACCCTAACCCTAGCCCGAACCCTAACCCTAACCCTTCCCCGAAGCCTGACCCTCACCCGTCCCCTAATCCTAACCCGTACGCTGACACTAACCCGCGCCCTCACACATACGCTCCCCCTAAAGCGTTGTCGTACCCTCACCTGGACCCTAAACCGTCCCCGTCCCCTAACCCTATCCCTAGCCCGAACCCTAACCCTAACCCTTCCCCGAAGCCTGACCCTCACCCGTCCCCTAATCCTAACCCGTACGCTGACACTAACCAGCGCACTCACACGTACGCTCCCCCTGAAGCGTTGTCGTACCCTCACCTGGACCCTAAACCGTCCCCGTCCCCTAACCCTAACCCTAGCCCGAACCCTAACCCTAACCCTTCCCCGAAGCCTGACCCTCACCCTTCCCCTAATCCTAACCCGTACGCTGACACTAACCCGCGCCCTCACACGTACGCTCCCCCTAAAGCGTTGTCGTACCCTCACCTGGACCCTAAACCGTCCCCGTCCCCTAACCCTAACCCTAGCCCGAACCCTAACCCTAACCCTTCCCCGAAGCCTGACCCTCACCCGTCCCCTAATCCTAACCCGTACGCTGACACTAACCCGCGCCCTCACACGTACGCTCCCCTTAAAGCGTTGTCGTACCCTCACCTGGACCCTAAACCGTCCCCGTCCCCTAACCCTAACCCTAGCCCGAACCCTAACCCTAACCCTTCCCCGAAGCCTGACCCTCACCCGTCCCCTAATCCTAACCCGTACGTTGACACTAACCCGCGCCCTCACACGTACGCTCCCCCTAAAGCGTTGTCGTACCCTCACCTGGACCCTAAACCGTCCCCGTCCCCTAACCCTAACCCTAGCCCGAACCCTAACCCTAACCCTTCCCCGAAGCCTGACCCTCACCCGTCCCCTAATCCTAACCCGTACGCTGACACTAAGCCGCGCCCTCACACGTACGCTCCCCCTAAAGCGTTGTCGTACCCTCACCTGGACCCTAAACCGTCCCCGTCCCCTAACCCTAACCCTAGCCCGAACCCTAACCCTAACCCTTCCCCGAAGCCTGACCCTCACCCGTCCCCTAATCCTATCCCGTACGCTGACAATAACCCGCGCCCTCACACGTACGCTCCCCCTACAACGTTGTCGTACCCTCACCTGGACCCTAAACCGTCCCCGTTTCCTAAACCTAACCCTAGCCCGAACCCTAACCCTAACCCTTCCCCGAAGCCTGACCCTCACCCGTCCCCTATTCCTAACCCGTACGCTGACACTAACCCGCGCCCTCACACGTACGCTCCCCCTACAGCGTTGTCGTAACCTCACCTGGACCCTAAACCGTCCCCGTCCCCTAACCCTAACCCTAGCCCGAAGCCTAACCATAACCCTTCCGCGAAGCCTGACCCTCAGCCGTCCCCTAATCCTAACCCGTACGCTTACACTAACCCGCGCCCTCACACGTACGATCCCCCTAGAGCGTTGTCGTACCCTCACCTGGACCCTAAACCGTCCCTGTCCCCTAACCCTAACCCTAGCCCGAACCCTAACCCTAACCCTTCCCCGAAGCCTGACCCTCAGCCGTCCCCTAAACCTAACCCGTACGCTGACACTAACCCGCGCCCTCACACGTACACTCCCCATAGAGCATTGTCGTACCCTCACCTGGACCCTAAACCATCCCCGTCCCCTAACCCTAACCCTAGCCCGAAGCCTAACCCTAACCCTTCCCCGAAGCCTGACCCTCAGCCGTCCCCTAATCCTAACCCGTATGCTGACACTAACCCGCGCCCTCACACGTACGCTCCCCCTAGAGCGTTGTCGTACCCTCACCTGGACCCTAAACCGTCCCCGTCCCCTAACCCTAACCCTAGCCCGAAGCCTAACCCTAACCCTTCCCCGAAGCCTGACCCTCAGCCGTCCCCTAATCCTAACCCGTACGCTGACACTAACCCACGCCCTCACACGTACGCTCCCCTTAAAGCGTTGTCGTACCCTCACCTGGACCCTAAACCGTCCCTGTCCCCTAACCCTAACCCTAACCCGAACCCTAACCCTAACCCTTCCCCGAAGCCTGACCCTCACCCGTCCCCTAATCCTAACCCGTACGCTGACACTAACCCGCGCCCTCACACGGACGCTCCCCCTGAAGCGTTGTCGTACCCTCAGCTGGACCCTAAACCGTCCCCGTCCCCTAACCCTAACCCTAGCCCGAACCCTAACCCTAACACTTCCGCGAAGCCTGACTCTCACCCGTCCCCTAATCCTAACCCGTACGCTGACACTAACCCGCGCCCTCACACGTACGCTCCCCCTAAAGCGTTGTCGTACCCTCACCTGGACCCTAAACCGTCCCCGTCCCCTAACCCTAACCCTAGCCCGAACCATAACCCTAACCCTTCCCCGAAGCGTGACCAACAACTGTCCCCTAATCCTAACGCGTATGCTGACACTAACCCGTGCCCTCACACGTACGCTCCCCCTAAAGCGTTGTCGTACCCTCACCTGGACCCTAAACCGTCCCCGTCCCCTAACCCTAACCCGAACCCTAACCCTATCCCTTCCCCGAAGCCTGACCCTCACCCGTCCCCTAATCCTAACCCGTACTCTGACACTAACCCGCGCCCTCACATGTACGCTCCCCCTAAAGCGTTGTCGTACCCTCACCTGGACCCTAAACCGTCCCCGTCCCCTAACCCTAACCCTAGCCCGAACCCTAACCCTAACCCTTCCCCGAAGCCTGACGCTCACCCGTCCCCTAATCCTAACCCGTACGCTGACACTAACCCGCGCCCTCACACGTACGCTCCCCCTAAAGCGTTGTCGTACCCTCACCTGGACCCTAAACCGTCCCCGTCCCCTAACCCTAACCCTAGCCCGAACCCTAACCCTAACCCTTCCCCAAAGCCTGACCCTCAGCCGTCCCCTTATTCTAAACCGTACGCTGACACTAACCCACGCCCTCACACGTACGCTCCCCCTAAAGGGTTGTCGTACCCTCACCTGGACCCTAAACCGTCCCCGTCCCCTAACCCTAACCCTAGCCCGAACCCTAACCCTAACCCTTCCCCGAAGCCTGACCCTCACCTGTCCCCTAATCCTAACCCGTACAGTGACACTAACCCGCGCCCTCACACGTACGCTACCCCTAAAGCGTTGTCGTACCCTCACCTGGACCCTAAACCGTCCCCGTCCCCTAACCCTAACCCTAGCCCGAACCCTAACCCTAACCCTTCCCCGAAGCCTGACCCTCACCCGTCCCCTAATCCTAACCCGTACGCTGACACTAACCCGCGCCCTCACACGTACGCTCCCCTTAAAGCGTTGTCGTACCCTCACCTGGACCCTAAACCGTCCCCGTCCCCTAACCCTAACCCTAGCCCGAACCCTAACCCTAACCCTTCCCCGAAGCCTGACCCTCACCCGTCCCCTAATCCTAACCCGTACGTTGACACTAACCCGCGCCCTCACACGTACGCTCCCCCTAAAGCGTTGTCGTACCCTCACCTGGACCCTAAACCGTCCCCGTCCCCTAACCCTAACCCTAGCCCGAACCCTAACCCTAACCCTTCCCCGAAGCCTGACCCTCACCCGTCCCCTAATCCTAACCCGTACGCTGACACTAAGCCGCGCCCTCACACGTACGCTCCCCCTAAAGCGTTGTCGTACCCTCACCTGGACCCTAAACCGTCCCCGTCCCCTAACCCTAACCCTAGCCCGAACCCTAACCCTAACCCTTCCCCGAAGCCTGACCCTCACCCGTCCCCTAATCCTATCCCGTACGCTGACAATAACCCGCGCCCTCACACGTACGCTCCCCCTACAACGTTGTCGTACCCTCACCTGGACCCTAAACCGTCCCCGTTTCCTAAACCTAACCCTAGCCCGAACCCTAACCCTAACCCTTCCCCGAAGCCTGACCCTCACCCGTCCCCTATTCCTAACCCGTACGCTGACACTAACCCGCGCCCTCACACGTACGCTCCCCCTACAGCGTTGTCGTAACCTCACCTGGACCCTAAACCGTCCCCGTCCCCTAACCCTAACCCTAGCCCGAAGCCTAACCATAACCCTTCCGCGAAGCCTGACCCTCAGCCGTCCCCTAATCCTAACCCGTACGCTTACACTAACCCGCGCCCTCACACGTACGATCCCCCTAGAGCGTTGTCGTACCCTCACCTGGACCCTAAACCGTCCCTGTCCCCTAACCCTAACCCTAGCCCGAACCCTAACCCTAACCCTTCCCCGAAGCCTGACCCTCAGCCGTCCCCTAAACCTAACCCGTACGCTGACACTAACCCGCGCCCTCACACGTACACTCCCCATAGAGCATTGTCGTACCCTCACCTGGACCCTAAACCGTCCCCGTCCCCTAACCCTAACCCTAGCCCGAAGCCTAACCCTAACCCTTCCCCGAAGCCTGACCCTCAGCCGTCCCCTAATCCTAACCCGTATGCTGACACTAACCCGCGCCCTCACACGTACGCTCCCCCTAGAGCGTTGTCGTACCCTCACCTGGACCCTAAACCGTCCCCGTCCCCTAACCCTAACCCTAGCCCGAAGCCTAACCCTAACCCTTCCCCGAAGCCTGACCCTCAGCCGTCCCCTAATCCTAACCCGTACGCTGACACTAACCCACGCCCTCACACGTACGCTCCCCTTAAAGCGTTGTCGTACCCTCACCTGGACCCTAAAACGTCCCTGTCCCCTAACCCTAACCCTAACCCGAACCCTAACCCTAACCCTTCCCCGAAGCCTGACCCTCACCCGTCCCCTAATCCTAACCCGTACGCTGACACTAACCCGCGCCCTCACACGGACGCTCCCCCTGAAGCGTTGTCGTACCCTCAGCTGGACCCTAAACCGTCCCCGTCCCCTAACCCTAACCCTAGCCCGAACCCTAACCCTAACACTTCCGCGAAGCCTGACTCTCACCCGTCCCCTAATCCTAACCCGTACGCTGACACTAACCCGCGCCCTCACACGTACGCTCCCCCTAAAGCGTTGTCGTACCCTCACCTGGACCCTAAACCGTCCCCGTCCCCTAACCCTAACCCTAGCCCGAACCATAACCCTAACCCTTCCCCGAAGCGTGACCAACAACTGTCCCCTAATCCTAACGCGTATGCTGACACTAACCCGTGCCCTCACACGTACGCTCCCCCTAAAGCGTTGTCGTACCCTCACCTGGACCCTAAACCGTCCCCGTCCCCTAACCCTAACCCGAACCCTAACCCTATCCCTTCCCCGAAGCCTGACCCTCACCCGTCCCCTAATCCTAACCCGTACTCTGACACTAACCCGCGCCCTCACATGTACGCTCCCCCTAAAGCGTTGTCGTACCCTCACCTGGACCCTAAACCGTCCCCGTCCCCTAACCCTAACCCTAGCCCGAACCCTAACCCTAACCCTTCCCCGAAGCCTGACGCTCACCCGTCCCCTAATCCTAACCCGTACGCTGACACTAACCCGCGCCCTCACACGTACGCTCCCCCTAAAGCGTTGTCGTACCCTCACCTGGACCCTAAACCGTCCCCGTCCCCTAACCCTAACCCTAGCCCGAACCCTAACCCTAACCCTTCCCCAAAGCCTGACCCTCAGCCGTCCCCTTATTCTAAACCGTACGCTGACACTAACCCACGCCCTCACACGTACGCTCCCCCTAAAGGGTTGTCGTACCCTCACCTGGACCCTAAACCGTCCCCGTCCCCTAACCCTAACCCTAGCCCGAACCCTAACCCTAACCCTTCCCCGAAGCCTGACCCTCACCTGTCCCCTAATCCTAACCCGTACAGTGACACTAACCCGCGCCCTCACACGTACGCTACCCCTAAAGCGTTGTCGTACCCTCACCTGGACCCTAAACCGTCCCCGTCCCCTAACCCTAACCCTAGCCCGAACCCTAACCCTAACCCTTCCCCGAAGCCTGACCCTCACCCGTCCCCTAATCCTAACCCGTACGCTGACACTAACCCGCGCCCTCACACGTACGCTCCCCTTAAAGCGTTGTCGTACCCTCACCTGGACCCTAAACCGTCCCCGTCCCCTAACCCTAACCCTAGCCCGAACCCTAACCCTAACCCTTCCCCGAAGCCTGACCCTCACCCGTCCCCTAATCCTAACCCGTACGTTGACACTAACCCGCGCCCTCACACGTACGCTCCCCCTAAAGCGTTGTCGTACCCTCACCTGGACCCTAAACCGTCCCCGTCCCCTAACCCTAACCCTAGCCCGAACCCTAACCCTAACCCTTCCCCGAAGCCTGACCCTCACCCGTCCCCTAATCCTAACCCGTACGCTGACACTAAGCCGCGCCCTCACACGTACGCTCCCCCTAAAGCGTTGTCGTACCCTCACCTGGACCCTAAACCGTCCCCGTCCCCTAACCCTAACCCTAGCCCGAACCCTAACCCTAACCCTTCCCCGAAGCCTGACCCTCACCCGTCCCCTAATCCTATCCCGTACGCTGACAATAACCCGCGCCCTCACACGTACGCTCCCCCTACAACGTTGTCGTACCCTCACCTGGACCCTAAACCGTCCCCGTTTCCTAAACCTAACCCTAGCCCGAACCCTAACCCTAACCCTTCCCCGAAGCCTGACCCTCACCCGTCCCCTATACCTAACCCGTACGCTGACACTAACCCGCGCCCTCACACGTACGCTCCCCCTACAGCGTTGTCGTAACCTCACCTGGACCCTAAACCGTCCCCGTCCCCTAACCCTAACCCTAGCCCGAAGCCTAACCATAACCCTTCCGCGAAGCCTGACCCTCAGCCGTCCCCTAATCCTAACCCGTACGCTTACACTAACCCGCGCCCTCACACGTACGATCCCCCTAGAGCGTTGTCGTACCCTCACCTGGACCCTAAACCGTCCCTGTCCCCTAACCCTAACCCTAGCCCGAACCCTAACCCTAACCCTTCCCCGAAGCCTGACCCTCAGCCGTCCCCTAAACCTAACCCGTACGCTGACACTAACCCGCGCCCTCACACGTACACTCCCCATAGAGCATTGTCGTACCCTCACCTGGACCCTAAACCGTCCCCGTCCCCTAACCCTAACCCTAGCCCGAAGCCTAACCCTAACCCTTCCCCGAAGCCTGACCCTCAGCCGTCCCCTAATCCTAACCCGTATGCTGACACTAACCCGCGCCCTCACACGTACGCTCCCCCTAGAGCGTTGTCGTACCCTCACCTGGACCCTAAACCGTCCCCGTCCCCTAACCCTAACCCTAGCCCGAAGCCTAACCCTAACCCTTCCCCGAAGCCTGACCCTCAGCCGTCCCCTAATCCTAACCCGTACGCTGACACTAACCCACGCCCTCACACGTACGCTCCCCTTAAAGCGTTGTCGTACCCTCACCTGGACCCTAAACCGTCCCTGTCCCCTAACCCTAACCCTAACCCGAACCCTAACCCTAACCCTTCCCCGAAGCCTGACCCTCACCCGTCCCCTAATCCTAACCCGTACGCTGACACTAACCCGCACCCTCACACGGACGCTCCCCCTGAAGCGTTGTCGTACCCTCAGCTGGACCCTAAACCGTCCCCGTCCCCTAACCCTAACCCTAGCCCGAACCCTAACCCTAACACTTCCGCGAAGCCTGACTCTCACCCGTCCCCTAATCCTAACCCGTACGCTGACACTAACCCGCGCCCTCACACGTACGCTCCCCCTAAAGCGTTGTCGTACCCTCACCTGGACCCTAAACCGTCCCCGTCCCCTAACCCTAACCCTAGCCCGAACCATAACCCTAACCCTTCCCCGAAGCGTGACCAACAACTGTCCCCTAATCCTAACGCGTATGCTGACACTAACCCGTGCCCTCACACGTACGCTCCCCCTAAAGCGTTGTCGTACCCTCACCTGGACCCTAAACCGTCCCCGTCCCCTAACCCTAACCCGAACCCTAACCCTATCCCTTCCCCGAAGCCTGACCCTCACCCGTCCCCTAATCCTAACCCGTACTCTGACACTAACCCGCGCCCTCACATGTACGCTCCCCCTAAAGCGTTGTCGTACCCTCACCTGGACCCTAAACCGTCCCCGTCCCCTAACCCTAACCCTAGCCCGAACCCTAACCCTAACCCTTCCCCGAAGCCTGACGCTCACCCGTCCCCTAATCCTAACCCGTACGCTGACACTAACCCGCGCCCTCACACGTACGCTCCCCCTAAAGCGTTGTCGTACCCTCACCTGGACCCTAAACCGTCCCCGTCCCCTAACCCTAACCCTAGCCCGAACCCTAACCCTAACCCTTCCCCGAAGCCTGACCCTCAGCCGTCCCCTTATTCTAAACCGTACGCTGACACTAACCCACGCCCTCACACGTACGCTCCCCCTAAAGGGTTGTCGTACCCTCACCTGGACCCTAAACCGTCCCCGTCCCCTAACCCTAACCCTAGCCCGAACCCTAACCCTAACCCTTCCCCGAAGCCTGACCCTCACCTGTCCCCTAATCCTAACCCGTACAGTGACACTAACCCGCGCCCTCACACGTACGCTACCCCTAAAGCGTTGTCGTACCCTCACCTGGACCCTAAACCGTCCCCGTCCCCTAACCCTAACCCTAGCCCGAACCCTAACCCTAACCCTTCCCCGAAGCCTGACCCTCACCCGTCCCCTAATCCTAACCCGTACGCTGACACTAACCCGCGTCCTCACACGTACCCACCCCCTAAAGCGTTGTCGTACCCTCACCTGGACCCTAAACCGTCCCCGTCCCCTAACCCTAACCCTAGCCCGAACCCTAACCCTAACCCTTCCCCGAAGCCTGACCCTCACCGGTCCCCTAATCCTAACCCGTACGGTGACACTAACCCGCGCCCTCACACGTACGCTCCCCCTAAAGCGTTGTCGTACCCTCACCTGGACCCTAAACCGTCCCCGTCCCCTAACCCTAACCCTAGCCCGAACCCTAACCCTAACCCTTCCCCGAAGCCTGACCCTCACACGTCCCCTAATCCTAACCCGTACGCTGACACTAACCCGCGCCCTCACACGTACGCTCCCCCTAAAGCGTTGTCGTACCCTCACCTGGACCCTAAACCGTCCCTGTACCCTAACCCTAACCCTAGCCCGACCCCTAACCCTAACCCTTCCCCGAAGCCTGACACTCACCCGTCCCCTAATCCTAACCCGTACGCTGACACTAACCCGCGCCCTCACACGTACGCTCCCCCTAAAGCGTTGTCGTACCCTCACCTGGACCCTAAACCGTCCCCGTCCCCTAACCCTAACCCTAGCCCGAACCCTAACCCTAACCCTTCCCCGAAGCCTGACGCTCACCCGTCCCCTAATCCTAACCCGTACGCTGACACTAACCCGCGCCCTCACACGTACGCTCCCCCTAAAGCGTTGTCGTACCCTCACCTGGACCCTAAACCGTCCCCGTCCCCTAACCCTAACCCTAGCCCGAACCCTAACCCTAACCCTTCCCCGAAGCCTGTCCCTCACCCGTCCCCTAATCCTAACCCGTACGCTGACATTAACCCGCGCCCTCACACGTACGCTCTCCCTAAAGCGTTGTCGTACCCTCACCTGGACCCTAAACAGTCCCCGTCCCCTAACCCTAACCCTAGCCCGAACCCTAAACCTAACCCTTCCCCGAAGCCTGACACTCACCCGTCCCCTAATCCTAACCCGTACGCTGACACTAACCCGCGCCCTCACACGTACGCTCCCCCTAAAGCGTTGTCGTACCCTCACCTGGACCCTAAACCGTCCCCGTCCCCTAACCCTAACCCTAGCCCGAACCCTAACCCTAACCCTTCCCCGAAGCCTGACCCTCACCCGTCCCCTAATCCTAACCCGTACGCTGACACTAACCCGCGCCCTCACAGGTACGCTCCCCCTAAAGCGTTGTCGTACCCTCACCTGGACCCTAAACCGTCCCCGTCCCCTAACCCTAACCCTAGCCCGAACCCTAACCCTAACCCTTCCCCGAAGCCTGACCCTCACCCGTCCCCAATCCTAACCCGTACGCTGACACTAACCCGCGCCCTCACACGTACGCTCCCCCTAAAGCGTTGTCGTACCCTCACCTGGACTCTAAACCGTCCCCGTTTCCTAACCCTAACCCTAGCCCGAACCCTAACCCTAACCCTTCCCCGAAGCCTGACCCTCACCCGTCCCCTAATCCTAACCCGTACGCTGACACTAACCCGCGCCCTCACACGTACGCTGCCCCTAAAGCATTGTCGTACCCTCACCTGGACCCTAAACCGTCCCCGTCCCCTAACCCTATCCCTAGCCCGAACCCTAACCCTAACCCTTCCCCGATGCCTGACCCTCACCCGTCACCTAATCCTAACCCGTACGCTGACACTAACCAGCGCCCTCACACGTACGCTCCCCCTAAAGCGTTGCCGTACCCTCACCTGGACCCTAAACCGTCCCCGTCCCCTAACCCTAACCCTAGCCCGAACCCTAACCCTAACCCTTCCCCGAAGCCTGACCCTCAACCGTCCCCTAATCCTAACCCGTACGCTGACACTAACCCACGCCCTCACACGTACGCTCCCCCTAAAGCGTTGTCGTACCCTCACCTGGACCCTAAACCGTCCCCGTCCCCTAACCCTAACCCTAGCCCGAACCCTAACCCTAACCCTTCCCCGAAGCCTGACCCTCACCCGTCCCCAATCCTAACCCGTACGCTGACACTAACCCGCGCCCTCACACGTACGCTCCCCCTAAAGCGTTGTCGTACCCTCACCTGGACCCTAAACCGTCCCCGTCCCCTAACCCTAACCCTAACCCGAACCCTAACCCTAACCCTTCCCCGAAGCCTGACCCTCACCCGTCCCCTAATCCTAACCCGTACGCTGACACTAACCAGCGCCCTCACACGTACGCTCCCCCTAAAGCGTTGTCGTACCCTCACCTGGACCCAAAACCATCCCCGTCCCCTAACCCTAACCCTAGCCCGAACCCTAACTCTAACCCTTCCCCGAAGCCTGACTCTCACCTGTCCCCAAATCCTAACCCGTACGCTGACACTAACCCGCGCCCTCACACGTACGCTCCTCCTAAAGCGTTGTCGTCCCCTCACCTTGATCCTAAACCGTCCCCGTTTCCTAACCCTAACCCTAGCCCGAACCCTAACAATAACCCTTCACCGAAGACTGACCCTCACCCGTCCCCTAATCCTAACCCGTACGCTGACACTAACCAGCGCCCTCACACGTACGCTACCCCTAAAGCGTTGTCGTACCCTCACCTGGACCCTAAACCGTCCCCGTCCCCTAACCCTAACCCTAGCCCGAACCCTAACCCTAACCCTTCCCCGAAGCCTGACCCTCACCCGTCCCCTAATCCTAACCCGTACGCTGACACTAACCCGCGCCCTCACACGTACACTCCCCCTAAAGCGCTGTTGTACCCTCACCTGGACCCTAAACCGTCCCCGTCCCCTAACCCTAACCCTAGCCCGAACCCTAACCCTAACCCTTCCCCGAAGCCTGACCCTCACCCGTCCACTAATCCTAACCCGTACGCTGACACTAACCCGCGCCCTCACACGTACGCTCCCCCTAAAGCGTTGTCGTACCCTCACCTGGACCCTAAACCGTCCCCGTCCCCTAACCCTAACCCTAGCCCGAAACCTAACCCTAACCCTTCCCCGAAGCCTGACCCTCACCCGTCCCCTAATCCTAACCCGTACGCTGACACTAACCCGCGCCCTCACACGTACGCTCCCCCTAAAGCGTTGTCGTACCCTCACCTGGACCCTAAACCGTCCCCGTCCCCTAACCCTAACCCTAGCCCGAACCCTAACCCTAACCCTTCCCCGAAGCCTGACCCTCACCCGTCCCCTAATCCTAACCCGTACGCTGACACTAACCCGCGCCCTCACACGTACGCTCCCCCTAAAGCGTTGTCGTACCCTCACCTGGACCCTAAACCGTCCCCGTCCCCTAACCCTAACCCTAGCCCGAACCCTAACCCTAACCCTTCCCCGAAGCCTGACCCTCACCCGTCCCCTAATCCTAACCCGTACGCTGACACTAACCCGCGCCCTCACACGTACGCTCCCCCTAAAGCGTTGTCCTACCCTCACCTGGACCCTAAACCGTCCCCGTCCCCTAACCCTAACCCTAGCCCGAACCCTAACCCTAACCCTTCCCCGAAGCCTGACCCTCACCCGTCCCCTAATCCTAACCCGTACGCTGACACTAACCCGCGCCCTCACACGTACGCTCCCCCTAAAGCGTTGTCGTACCCTCACCTGGACCCTAAACCGTCCCCGTCCCCTAACCCTAACCCTAGCCCGAACCCTAACCCTAACCCTTCCCCGAAGCCTGACCCTCACCCGTCCCATAATCCTAACCCGTACGCTGACACTAACCAGCGCCCTCACACGTACGCTCCCCCTAAAGCGTTGTCGTACCCTCACCTGGACCCTAAACCGTCCCCGTCCCCTAACCCTAACCCTAGCCCGACCCTAACCCTAACCTTTCCCCGAAGCCTGACCCTCACCCGTCCCCTAATCCTAACCCGTACGCTGACACTAACCCGCGCCGTCACACGTACGCTCCCCCTAAAGCGTTGTCGTACCCTCACCTGGACCCTAAACCGTCCCCGTCCCCTAACCCTAACCCTAGCCCGAACCCTAACCCTAACACTTCCCCGAAGCCTGACCCTCACCCGTCCCCTAATCCTAACCCGTTCGCTGACACTAACCCGCGCCCTCACACGTACGCTCCCCCTAAAGCGTTGTCGTACCCTCACCTGGACCCTAAACCGTCCCCGTCCCCGTCCCCTATCCCTAGCCCGAACCCTAACCCTTACCCTTCCCCGAAGCCTGACCCTCACCCGTCCCCTAATCCTAACCTGTACGCTGACACTAACCCGCGCCCTCACACGTACGCTCCCCCTAGAGCATTGTCGTACCCTCACCTGGACCCTAAACCGTCCCCGTCCCCTAACCCTAACCCTAGCCCGAACCTTAACCCTAACCCTTCCCCGAAGCCTGACCCTCACCCGTCCCCTAATCCTAACCCGTACGCTGACACTAAGCCGCGCCCTCACACGTACGCTCCCCCTAAAGCGTTGTCGTACCCTCACCTGGACCCTAAACCGTCCCCGTCCCGTAACCCTAACCCTAGCCCGAACCCTAACCCTAACCCTTCCCCGAAGTCTGACCCTCACCCGTCCCCTAATCCTAACCCGTACGCTGACACTAACCCGCGCCCTCACACGTACGCTCCCCCTACAACGTTGTCGTACCCTCACCTGGACCCTAAACCGTCCCCGTTTCCTAACCCTAACCCTAGCCCGAACCCTAACCCTAACCCTTCCCCGAAGCCTTACCCTCACCCGTCCCCTAATCCTAACCCGTACGCTGACACTAAGCCGCGCCCTCACACGTACGCTCCCCCTAAAGCGTTGTCGTACCCTCACCTGGACCCTAAACCGTCCCCGTCCCCTAACCCTAACCCTAGCCCGAACCCTAACCCTAACCCTTCCCCGAAGCCTGACCCTCACCCGTCCCCTAATCCTAACCCGTACGCTGACACTAACCCGCGCCCTCACACGTACGCTCCCCCTAAAGCGTTGTCGTACCCTCACCTGGACCCTAAACCGTCCCCGTCCCCTAACCGTAACCCTAGCCCGAACCCTAACCCTAACCCTTCCCCGAAGCCTGACCCTCACCCGTCCCCTAATTCTAACCCGTACGCTGACACTAACCCGCGCCCTCACACGTACGCTCCCCCTACGACGTTGTCGTACCCTCACCTGGACCCTAAACCGTCCCCGTTTCCTAACCCTAACCCTAGCCCGAACCCTAACCCTAACCCTTCCCCGAAGCCTGACCCTCACCCGTCCCCTAATCCTAACCCGTACGCTGACACTAACCCGCGCCCTCACACGTACGCTCCCCCTAAAGCATTGTCGTACCCTCACCTGGACCCTAAACCGTCCCCGTGCCCTAACCCTAACCCTAGCCCGAACCCTAACCCTAACCCTTCCCCGAAGCCTGACCCTCACCCGTCCCCTAATCCTAACCCGTACGCTGACACTAACCCGCGCCCTCACACGTACGCTCCCCCTAAAGCGTTGTCGTACCCTCACCTGGACCCTAAACCGACCCCGTCCCCTAACCCTAACCCTAGCCCGAACCCTAACCCTAACCCTTCCCCGAAGCCTGACCCTCACCCGTCCCCTAATCCTAACCCGTACGCTGACACTAACCCGCGCCCTCACACGTACGCTCCCCCTAAAGCGTTGTCGTACCCTCACCTGGACCCTAAACCGTCCCCGTCCCCTAACCCTAACCCTAGCCCGAACCCTAACCCTAACCCTTCCCCGAAGCCTGACCCTCACCCGTCCCCTAATCCTAACCCGTACGCTGACACTAACCCGCGCCCTCACACGTACGCTCCCCCTACAACGTTGTCGTACCCTCACCTGGACCCTAAACCGTCCCCGTTTCCTAACCCTAACCCTAGCCCGAACCCTAACCCTAACCCTTCCCCGAAGCCTGACCCTCACCCGTCCCCTAATCCTAACCCGTACGCTGACACTAACCCGCGCCTTCACACGTACGCTCCCCCTAAAGCGTTGTCGTACCCTCACCTGGACCCTAAACCGTCCCCGTCCCCTAACCCTAACCCTAGCCCGAACCCTAACCCTAACCCTTCCCCGAAGCCTGACCCTCACCCGTCCCCTAATCCTAACCCGTACGCTGACACTAACCCGCGCCCTCACACGTACGCTCCCCCTAAAGCGTTGTCGTACCCTCACCTGGACCCTAAACCGTCCCCGTCCCCTAACCCTAACCCTAGCCCGAACCCTAACCTTAACCCTTCCCCGAAGCCTGACCCTCACCCGTCCCCTAATCCTAACCCGTACGCTGACACTAACCCGCGCCCTCACACTTACGCTCCCCCTAAAGCGTTGTCGTACCCTCACTTGGACCCTAAACCGTCCCCGTCCCCTAACCCTAACCCTAGCCCGAACCCTAACCCTAACCCTTCCCCGAAGCCTGACCCTCACCCGTCCCCTAATCCTAACCCGTACGCTGACACTAACCCGCGCCCTCACACGTACGCTCCCCCTAAAGCGTTGTCGTACCCTCACCTGGACCCTAAACCGTCCCCGTCCCCTAACCCTAACCCTAGCCCGAACCCTAACCCTAACCCTTCCCCGAAGCCTGACCCTCACCCGTCCCCTAATCCTAACCCGTACGCTGACACTAACCCGCGCCCTCACACGTACGCTCCCCCTAAAGCGTTGTCGTACCCTCACCTGGACCCTAAACCGTCCCCGTCCCCTAACCCTAACCCTAGCCCGAACCCTAACCCTAACCCTTCCCCGAAGCCTGACCCTCACCCGTCCCCTAATCCTAACCCGTACGCTGACACTAACCCGCGCCCTCACACGTACGCTCCCCCTACAACGTTGTGGTACCCTCACCTGGACCCTAAACCGTCCCCGTTTCCTAACCCTAACCCTAGCCCGAACCCTAACCCTAACCCTTCCCCGAAGCCTGACCCTCACCCGTCCCCTAATCCTAACCCGTACGCTGACACTAACCCGCGCACTCACACGTACGCTCCCCCTAAAGCGTTGTCGTACCCTCACCTGGACCCTAAACCGTCCCCGTCCCCTAACCCTAACCCTAGCCCGAACCCTAACCCTAACCCTTCCCCGAAGCCTGACCCTCACCCGTCCCCTAATCCTAACCCGTACGCTGACACTAACCCGCGCCCTCACACTTACGCTCCCCCTAAAGCGTTGTCGTACCCTCACTTGGACCCTAAACCGTCCCCGTCCCCTAACCCTAACCCTAGCCCGAACCCTAACCCTAACCCTTCCCCGAAGCCTGACCCTCACCCGTCCCCTAATCCTAACCCGTACGCTGACACTAACCCGCGCCCTCACACGTACGCTCCCCCTAAAGCGTTGTCGTACCCTCACCTGGACCCTAAACCGTCCCCGTCCCCTAACCCTAACCCTAGCCCGAACCCTAACCCTAACCCTTCCCCGAAGCCTGACCCTCACCCGTCCCCTAATCCTAACCCGTACGCTGACACTAACCCGCGCCCTCACACGTACGCTCCCCCTAAAGCGTTGTCGTACCCTCACCTGGACCCTAAACCGTCCCCGTCCCCTAACCCTAACCCTAGCCCGAACCCTAACCCTAACCCTTCCCCGAAGCCTGACCCTCACCCGTCCCCTAATCCTAACCCGTACGCTGACACTAACCCGCGCCCTCACACGTACGCTCCCCCTAAAGCGTTGTCGTACCCTCACCTGGACCCTAAACCGTCCCCGTCCCCTAACCCTAACCCTAGCCCGAACCCTAACCCTAACCCTTCCCCGAAGCCTGACCCTCACCCGTCCCCTAATCCTAACCCGTACGCTGACACTAACCCGCGCCCTCACACTTACGCTCCCCCTAAAGCGTTGTCGTACCCTCACTTGGACCCTAAACCGTCCCCGTCCCCTAACCCTAACCCTAGCCCGAACCCTAACCCTAACCCTTCCCCGAAGCCTGACCCTCACCCGTCCCCTAATCCTAACCCGTACGCTGACACTAACCCGCGCCCTCACACGTACGCTCCCCCTAAAGCGTTGTCGTACCCTCACCTGGACCCTAAACCGTCCCCGTCCCCTAACCCTAACCCTAGCCCGAACCCTAACCCTAACCCTTCCCCGAAGCCTGACCCTCACCCGTCCCCTAATCCTAACCCGTACGCTGACACTAACCCGCGCCCTCACACGTACGCTCCCCCTAAAGCGTTGTCGTACCCTCACCTGGACCCTAAACCGTCCCCGTCCCCTAACCCTAACCCTAGCCCGAACCCTAACCCTAACCCTTCCCCGAAGCCTGACCCTCACCCGTCCCCTAATCCTAACCCGTACGCTGACACTAACCCGCGCCCTCACACGTACGCTCCCCCTACAACGTTGTCGTACCCTCACCTGGACCCTAAACCGTCCGCGTTTCCTAACCCTAACCCTAGCCCGAACCCTAACCCTAACCCTTCCCCGAAGCCTGACCCTCACCCGTCCCCTAATCCTAACCCGTACGCTGACACTAACCCGCGCACTCACACGTACGCTCCCCCTAAAGCGTTGTCGTACCCTCACCTGGACCCTAAACCGTCCCCGTCCCCTAACCCTAACCCTAGCCCGAACCCTAACCCTAACCCTTCCCCGAAGCCTGACCCTCACCCGTCCCCTAATCCTAACCCGTACGCTGACACTAACCCGCGCCCTCACACTTACGCTCCCCCTAAAGCGTTGTCGTACCCTCACTTGGACCCTAAACCGTCCCCTTCCCCTAACCCTAACCCTAGCCCGAACCCTAACCCTAACCCTTCCCCGAAGCCTGACCCTCACCCGTCCCCTAATCCTAACCCGTACGCTGACACTAACCCGCGCCCTCACACGTACGCTCCCCCTAAAGCGTTGTCGTACCCTCACCTGGACCCTAAACCGTCCCCGTCCCCTAACCCTAACCCTAGCCCGAACCCTAACCCTAACACTTCCCCGAAGCCTGACCCTCACCCGTCCCCTAATCCTAACCCGTACGCTGACACTAACCCGCGCCCTCACACGTACGCTCCCCCTAAAGGGTTGTCCTACCCTCACCTGGACCCTAAACCGTCCCCGTCCCCTAACCCTAACCCTAGCCCGAACCCTAACCCTAACCCTTCCCCGAAGCCTGACCCTCACCCGTCCCCTAATCCTAACACGTACGCTGACACTAACCCGCGCCCTCACACGTACGCTCCCCCTAAAGCGTTGTCGTACCCTCACCTGGACCCTAAACCGTCCCCGTCCCCTAACCCTAACCCTAGCCCGAACCCTAACCCTAACCCTTCCCCGAAGCCTGACCCTCACCCGTCCCCAATCCTAACCCGTACGCTGACACTAACCCACGCCCTCACACGTACGCTCCCCCTAAAGCGTTGTCGTACCCTCACCTGGACCCTAAACCGTCCCCGTCCCCTAACCCTAACCCTAGCCCGAACCCTAACCCTAACCCTTCCCCGAAGCCTGACCCTCACCCGTCCCCTAATCCTAACCCGTACGCTGACACTAACCCGCGCCCTCACACGTACGCTCCCCCTGAAGCGTTGTCGTACCCTCACCTGGACCCTAAACCATCCCCGTCCCCTAACCCTAACCCTAGCCCGAACCCTAACCCTAACCCTTCCCCGAAGCCTGACCCTCACCCGTCCCCTAATCCTAACCCGTACGCTGACACTAACCCGCGCCCTCACACGTATGCTCCCCCTAAAGCGTTGTCGTACCCTCACCTGGACCCTAAACCGTCCCCGTCCCCTAACCCTAACCCTAGCCCGAACCCTAACCCTAACCCTTCCCCGAAGCCTGACCCTCACCCGTCCCCTAATCCTAACCCGTACGTTGACACTAAACCGCGCCCTCACACGTACGCTCCCCCTAAAGCGTTGTCGTACCCTCACCTGGACCCTAAACCGTCCCCGTCCCCTAACCCTAACCCTAGCCCGAAACCTAACCCTAAACCTTCCCCGAAGCCTGACCTTCACCCGTCCCCTAATCCTAACCCGTACGCTGACACTAACCCGCGCCCTCACACTTACGCTCCCCCTAAAGCGTTGTCGTACCCTCACTTGGACCCTAAACCGTCCCCGTCCCCTAACCCTAACCCTAGCCCGAACCCTAACCCTAACCCTTCCCCGAAGCCTGACGCTCACCCGTCCCCTAATCCTAACCCGTACGCTGACACTAACCCGCGCCCTCACACGTACGCTCCCCCTAAAGCGTTGTCGTACCCTCACCTGGACCCTAAACCGTCCCCGTCCCCTAACTCTAACCCTAGCCCGAACCCTAACCCTAACACTTCCCCGAAGCCTGACCCTCACCCGTCCCCTAATCCTAACCCGTACGCTGACACTAACCCGCGCCCTCACACGTACGCTCCCCCTAAAGGGTTGTCGTACCCTCACCTGGACCCTAAACCGTCCCCGTCCCCTAACCCTAACCCTAGCCCGAACCCTAACCCTAACCCTTCCCCGAAGCCTGACCCTCACCCGTCCCCTAATCCTAACACGTACGCTGACACTAACCCCCGCCCTCACACGTACGCTCCCCCTAAAGCGTTGTCGTACCCTCACCTGGACCCTAAACCGTCCCCGTCCCCTAACCCTAACCCTAGCCCGAACCCTAACCCTAACACTTCCCCAAAGCCTGACTCTCACCCGTCCCCTAATCCTAACCCGTACGCTGACACTAACCCGCGCCCTCACACGTACGCTCCCCCTAAAGCGTTGTCGTACCCTCACCTGGACCCTAATCCGTCCCCGTCCCCTAACCCTAACCCTAGCCCGAACCCTAACCCTAACCCATCCCCGAAGCCTGACCCTCACCCGTCCCCTAATCCTAACCCGTACGCTGACACTAACCCGCGCCCTCACACGTACGCTCCCCCTAAAGCGTTGTCGTACCCTCACCTGGACCCTAAACCGTCCCCGTCCCCTAACCCTAACCCTAGCCCGAACCCTAACCCTAACCCTTCCCCGAAGCCTGACCCTCACCCGTCCCCAATCCTAACCCGTACGCTGACACTAACCTGCGCCCTCACACGTACGCTCCCCCTAAAGCGTTGTCGTACCCTCACCTGGACCCTAAACCGTCCCCGTCCCCTAACCCTAACCCTAGCCCGAACCCTAACCCTAACCCTTCCCCGAAGCCTGACCCTCACCCGTCCCCTAATCCTAACCCGTACGCTGACACTAACCCGCGCCCTCACACGTACGCTCCCCCTGAAGCGTTGTCGTACCCTCACCTGGACCCTAAACCATCCCCGTCCCCTAACCCTAACCCTAGCCCGAACCCTAACCCTAACCCTTCCCCGAAGCCTGACCCTCACCCGTCCCCTAATCCTAACCCGTACGCTGACACTAACCCGCGCCCTCACACGTATGCTCCCCCTAAAGCGTTGTCGTACCCTCACCTGGACCCTAAACCGTCCCCGTCCCCTAACCCTAACCCTAGCCCGAACCCTAACCCTAACCCTTCCCCGAAGCCTGACCCTCACCCGTCCCCTAATCCTAACCCGTACGTTGACACTAAACCGCGCCCTCACACGTACGCTCCCCCTAAAGCGTTGTCGTACCCTCACCTGGACCCTAAACCGTCCCCGTCCCCTAACCCTAACCCTAGCCCGAAACCTAACCCTAACCCTTCCCCGAAGCCTGACCTTCACCCGTCCCCTAATCCTAACCCGTACGCTGACACTAACCCGCGCCCTCACACTTACGCTCCCCCTAAAGCGTTGTCGTACCCTCACTTGGACCCTAAACCGTCCCCGTCCCCTAACCCTAACCCTAGCCCGAACCCTAACCCTAACCCTTCCCCGAAGCCTGACGCTCACCCGTCCCCTAATCCTAACCCGTACGCTGACACTAACCCGCGCCCTCACACGTACGCTCCCCCTAAAGCGTTGTCGTACCCTCACCTGGACCCTAAACCGTCCCCGTCCCCTAACTCTAACCCTAGCCCGAACCCTAACCCTAACACTTCCCCGAAGCCTGACCCTCACCCGTCCCCTAATCCTAACCCGTACGCTGACACTAACCCGCGCCCTCACACGTACGCTCCCCCTAAAGGGTTGTCGTACCCTCACCTGGACCCTAAACCGTCCCCGTCCCCTAACCCTAACCCTAGCCCGAACCCTAACCCTAACCCTTCCCCGAAGCCTGACCCTCACCCGTCCCCTAATCCTAACACGTACGCTGACACTAACCCCCGCCCTCACACGTACGCTCCCCCTAAAGCGTTGTCGTACCCTCACCTGGACCCTAAACCGTCCCCGTCCCCTAACCCTAACCCTAGCCCGAACCCTAACCCTAACACTTCCCCAAAGCCTGACTCTCACCCGTCCCCTAATCCTAACCCGTACGCTGACACTAACCCGCGCCCTCACACGTACGCTCCCCCTAAAGCGTTGTCGTACCCTCACCTGGACCCTAATCCGTCCCCGTCCCCTAACCCTAACCCTAGCCCGAACCCTAACCCTAACCCATCCCCGAAGCCTGACCCTCACCCGTCCCCTAATCCTAACCCGTACGCTGACACTAACCCGCGCCCTCACACGTACGCTCCCCCTAAAGCGTTGTCGTACCCTCACCTGGACCCTAAACCGTCCCCGTCCCCTAACCCTAACCCTAGCCCGAACCCTAACCCTAACCCTTCCCCGAAGCCTGACCCTCACCCGTCCCCTAATCCTAACCCGTACGCTGACACTAACCCGCGCCCTCACACGTACGCTCCCCCTAAAGCGTTGTCGTACCCTCACCTGGACCCTAAACCGTCCCCGTCCCCTAACCCTAACCCTAGCCCGAACCCTAACCCTAACTCTTCACCGAAGCCTGACCCTCACCCGTCCCCTAATCCTAACCCGTACGCTGACACTAACCCGCGCCCTCACACGTACGCTCCCCCTAAAGCGTTGTCGTACCCTCACCTGGACCCTAAACCGTCCCCGTCCCCTAACCCTAACCCTAGCCCGTACCCTAACCCTAACACTTCCCCGAAGCCTGACCCTCACCCGTCCCCTAATCCTAACCCGTACGCTGACACTAACCCGCGCCCTCACACGTACGCTCCCCCTAAAGCGTTGTCGTACCCTCACCTGGACCCTAAACCGTCCCCGTCCCCTAACCCTATCCCTAGCCCGAACCCTAACCCTAACCCTTCCCCGAAGCCTGACCCTCACCCGTCCCCAATCCTAACCCGTACGCTGACACTAACCCGCGCCCTCACACGTACGCTCCCCCTAAAGCGTTGTCGTACCCTCACCTGCACCCTAAACCGTCCCCGTCCCCTAACCCTAACCCTAGCCCGAACCCTAACAATAACCCTTCACCGAAGCCTGACCCTCACCCGTCCCCTAATCCTAACCCGTACGCTGACACTAAACCGCGCCCTCACACGTACGCTCCCCCTAAAGCGTTGTCGTACCCTCACCTGGACCCTAAACCGTCCCCGTCCCCTAACCCTAACCCTAGCCCGAACCCTAACCCTAACCCTTCCCCGAAGCCTGACCCTCACCCGTCCCCTAATCCTAACCCGTACGCTGACACTAACCCGCGCCCTCACACGTACGCTCCCCCTAAAGCGTTGTCGTACCCTCACCTGGACCCTAAACCGTCCCCGTCCCCTAACCCTAACCCTAGCCCGAACCCTAACCCTAACCCTTCCCCGAAGCCTGACCCTCACCCGTCCCCTAATCCTAACCCGTACGCTGACACTAACCCGCGCCCTCACACGTACGCTCCCCCTAAAGCGTTGTCGTACCCTCACCTGGACCCTAAACCGTCCCCGTCCCCTAACCCTAACCCTAGCCCGAACCCTAACCCTAACCCTTCCCCGAAGCCTGACCCTCACCCGTCCCCTAATCCTAACCCGTACGCTGACACTAACCCGCGCCCTCACACGTACGCTCCCCCTAAAGCGTTGTCGTACCCTCACCTGGACCCTAAACCGTCCCCGTCCCCTAACCCTAACCCTAGCCCGAACCCTAACCCTAATCCTTCCCCGAAGCCTGACCCTCACCCGTCCCCTAATCCTAACCCGTACGCTGACACTAACCCGCGCCCTCACACTTACGCTCCCCCTAAAGCGTTGTCGTACCCTCACTTGGACCCTAAACCGTCCCCGTCCCCTAACCCTAACCCTAGCCCGAACCCTAACCCTAACTCTTCCCCGAAGCCTGACCCTCACCCGTCCCCTAATCCTAACCCGTACGCTGACACTAACCCGCGCCCTCACACGTACGCTCCCCCTAAAGCGTTGTCGTACCCTCACCTGGACCCTAAACCGTCCCCGTCCCCTAACCCTAACCCTAGCCCGAACCCTAACCCTAACCCTTCCCCGAAGCCTGACCCTCACCCGTCCCCTAATCCTAACCCGTACGCTGACACTAACCCGCGCCCTCACACGTACGCTCCCCCTAAAGCGTTGTCGTACCCTCACCTGGACCCTAAACCGTCCCCGTCCCCTAACCCTAACCCTAGCCCGAACCCTAACCCTAACCCTTCCCCGAAGCCTGACCCTCACCCGTCCCCTAATCCTAACCCGTACGCTGACACTAACCCGCGCCCTCACACGTACGCTCCCCCTACAACGTTGTCGTACCCTCACCTGGACCCTAAACCGTCCCCGTTTCCTAACCCTAACCCTAGCCCGAACCCTAACCCTAACCCTTCCCCGAAGCCTGACCCTCACCCGTCCCCTAATCCTAACCCGTACGCTGACACTAACCCGCGCACTCACACGTACGCTCCCCCTAAAGCGTTGTCGTACCCTCACCTGGACCCTAAACCGTCCCCGTCCCCTAACCCTAACCCTAGCCCGAACCCTAACCCTAACCCTTCCCCGAAGCCTGACCCTCACCCGTCCCCTAATCCTAACCCGTACGCTGACACTAACCCGCGCCCTCACACTTACGCTCCCCCTAAAGCGTTGTCGTACCCTCACTTGGACCCTAAACCGTCCCCGTCCCCTAACCCTAACCCTAGCCCGAACCCTAACCCTAACCCTTCCCCGAAGCGTGACCCTCACCCGTCCCCTAATCCTAACCCGTACGCTGACACTAACCCGCGCCCTCACACGTACGCTCCCCCTAAAGCGTTGTCGTACCCTCACCTGGACCCTAAACCGTCCCCGTCCCCTAACCCTAACCCTAGCCCGAACCCTAACCCTAACACTTCCCCGAAGCCTGACCCTCACCCGTCCCCTAATCCTAACCCGTACGCTGACACTAACCCGCGCCCTCACACGTACGCTCCCCCTAAAGGGTTGTCCTACCCTCACCTGGACCCTAAACCGTCCCCGTCCCCTAACCCTAACCCTAGCCCGAACCCTAACCCTAACCCTTCCCCGAAGCCTGACCCTCACCCGTCCCCTAATCCTAACACGTACGCTGACACTAACCCGCGCCCTCACACGTACGCTCCCCCTAAAGCGTTGTCGTACCCTCACCTGGACCCTAAACCGTCCCCGTCCCCTAACCCTAACCCTAGCCCGAACCCTAACCCTAACCCTTCCCCGAAGCCTGATCCTCACCCGTCCCCAATCCTAACCCGTACGCTGACACTAACCCGCGCCCTCACACGTACGCTCCCCCTAAAGCGTTGTCGTACCCTCACCTGGACCCTAAACCGTCCCCGTCCCCTAACCCTAACCCTAGCCCGAACCCTAACCCTAACCCTTCCCCGAAGCCTGACCCTCACCCGTCCCCTAATCCTAACCCGTACGCTGACACTAACCCGCGCCCTCACACGTACGCTCCCCCTGAAGCGTTGTCGTACCCTCACCTGGACCCTAAACCATCCCCGTCCCCTAACCCTAACCCTAGCCCGAACCCTAACCCTAACCCTTCCCCGAAGCCTGACCCTCACCCGTCCCCTAATCCTAACCCGTACGCTGACACTAACCCGCGCCCTCACACGTATGCTCCCCCTAAAGCGTTGTCGTACCCTCACCTGGACCCTAAACCGTCCCCGTCCCCTAACCCTAACCCTAGCCCGAACCCTAACCCTAACCCTTCCCCGAAGCCTGACCCTCACCCGTCCCCTAATCCTAACCCGTACGTTGACACTAAACCGCGCCCTCACACGTACGCTCCCCCTAAAGCGTTGTCGTACCCTCACCTGGACCCTAAACCGTCCCCGTCCCCTAACCCTAACCCTAGCCCGAAACCTAACCCTAACCCTTCCCCGAAGCCTGACCTTCACCCGTCCCCTAATCCTAACCCGTACGCTGACACTAACCCGCGCCCTCACACTTACGCTCCCCCTAAAGCGTTGTCGTACCCTCACTTGGACCCTAAACCGTCCCCGTCCCCTAACCCTAACCCTAGCCCGAACCCTAACCCTAACCCTTCCCCGAAGCCTGACGCTCACCCGTCCCCTAATCCTAACCCGTACGCTGACACTAACCCGCGCCCTCACACGTACGCTCCCCCTAAAGCGTTGTCGTACCCTCACCTGGACCCTAAACCGTCCCCGTCCCCTAACTCTAACCCTAGCCCGAACCCTATCCCTAACACTTCCCCGAAGCCTGACCCTCACCCGTCCCCTAATCCTAACCCGTACGCTGACACTAACCCGCGCCCTCACACGTACGCTCCCCCTAAAGGGTTGTCGTACCCTCCCCTGGACCCTAAACCGTCCCCTAACCCTAACCCTAACCCTAGCCCGAACCCTAACCCTAACCCTTCCCCGAAGCCTGACCCTCACCCGTCCCCTAATCCTAACACGTACGCTGACACTAACCCCCGCCCTCACACGTACGCTCCCCCTAAAGCGTTGTCGTACCCTCACCTGGACCCTAAACCGTCCCCGTCCCCTAACCCTAACCCTAGCCCGAACCCTAACCCTAACACTTCCCCAAAGCCTGACTCTCACCCGTCCCCTAATCCTAACCCGTACGCTGACACTAACCCGCGCCCTCACACGTACGCTCCCCCTAAAGCGTTGTCGTACCCTCACCTGGACCCTAAACCGTCCCCGTCCCCTAACCCTAACCCTAGCCCGAACCCTAACCCTAACCCTTCCCCGAAGCCTGACCCTCACCCGTCCCCTAATCCTAACCCGTACGCTGACACTAACCCGCGCCCTCACACGTACGCTCCCCCTAAAGCGTTGTCGTACCCTCACCTGGACCCTAAACCGTCCCCGTCCCCTAACCCTAACCCTAGCCCGAACCCTAACCCTAACACTTCACCGAAGCCTGACCCTCACCCGTCCCCTAATCCTAACCCGTACGCTGACACTAACCCGCGCCCTCACACGTACGCTCCCCCTAAAGCGTTGTCGTACCCTCACCTGGACCCTAAACCGTCCCCGTCCCCTAACCCTAACCCTAGCCCGTACCCTAACCCTAACACTTCCCCGAAGCCTGACCCTCACCCGTCCCCTAATCCTAACCCGTACGCTGACACTAACCCGCGCCCTCACACGTACGCTCCCCCTAAAGCGTTGTCGTACCCTCACCTGGACCCTAAACCGTCCCCGTCCCCTAACCCTATCCCTAGCCCGAACCCTAACCCTAACCCTTCCCCGAAGCCTGACCCTCACCCGTCCCCAATCCTAACCCGTACGCTGACACTAACCCGCGCCCTCACACGTACGCTCCCCCTAAAGCGTTGTCGTACCCTCATCTGCACCCTAAACCGTCCCCGTCCCCTAACCCTAACCCTAGCCCGAACCCTAACCCTAACCCTTCCCCGAAGCCTGACCCTCACCCGTCCCCTAATCCTAACCCGTACGCTGACACTAAACCACGCCCTCACACGTACGCTCCCCCTAAAGCGTTGTCGTACCCTCACCTGGACCCAAAACCATCCCCGTCCCCTAACCCTAACCCTAGCCCGAACCCTAACTCTAACCCTTCCCCGAAGCCTGACCCTCACCCGTCCCCTAATCCTAACCCGTACGCTGACACTAACCCGCGCCCTCACACGTACGCTCCTCCTAAAGCGTTGTCGTCCCCTCACCTTGATCCTAAACCGTCCCCGTTTCCTAACCCTAACCCTAGCCCGAACCCTAACAATAACCCTTCACCGAAGCCTGACCCTCACCCGTCCCCTAATCCTAACCCGTACGCTGACACTAACCAGCGCCCTCACACGTACGCTACCCCTAAAGCGTTGTCGTACCCTCACCTGGACCCTAAACCGTCCCCGTCCCCTAACCCTAACCCTAGCCCGAACCCTAACCCTAACCCTTCCCCGAAGCCTGACCCTCACCCGTCCCCTAATCCTAACCCGTACGCTGACACTAACCCGCGCCCTCACACGTACGCTCCCCCTAAAGGGTTGTCGTACCCTCCCCTGGACCCTAAACCGTCCCCTAACCCTAACCCTAACCCTAGCCCGAACCCTAACCCTAACCCTTCCCCGAAGCCTGACCCTCACCCGTCCCCTAATCCTAACACGTACGCTGACACTAACCCCCGCCCTCACACGTACGCTCCCCCTAAAGCGTTGTCGTACCCTCACCTGGACCCTAAACCGTCCCCGTCCCCTAACCCTAACCCTAGCCCGAACCCTAACCCTAACACTTCCCCAAAGCCTGACTCTCACCCGTCCCCTAATCCTAACCCGTACGCTGACACTAACCCGCGCCCTCACACGTACGCTCCCCCTAAAGCGTTGTCGTACCCTCACCTGGACCCTAAACCGTCCCCGTCCCCTAACCCTAACCCTAGCCCGAACCCTAACCCTAACCCTTCCCCGAAGCCTGACCCTCACCCGTCCCCTAATCCTAACCCGTACGCTGACACTAACCCGCGCCCTCACACGTACGCTCCCCCTAAAGCGTTGTCGTACCCTCACCTGGACCCTAAACCGTCCCCGTCCCCTAACCCTAACCCTAGCCCGAACCCTAACCCTAACACTTCACCGAAGCCTGACCCTCACCCGTCCCCTAATCCTAACCCGTACGCTGACACTAACCCGCGCCCTCACACGTACGCTCCCCCTAAAGCGTTGTCGTACCCTCACCTGGACCCTAAACCGTCCCCGTCCCCTAACCCTAACCCTAGCCCGTACCCTAACCCTAACACTTCCCCGAAGCCTGACCCTCACCCGTCCCCTAATCCTAACCCGTACGCTGACACTAACCCGCGCCCTCACACGTACGCTCCCCCTAAAGCGTTGTCGTACCCTCACCTGGACCCTAAACCGTCCCCGTCCCCTAACCCTATCCCTAGCCCGAACCCTAACCCTAACCCTTCCCCGAAGCCTGACCCTCACCCGTCCCCAATCCTAACCCGTACGCTGACACTAACCCGCGCCCTCACACGTACGCTCCCCCTAAAGCGTTGTCGTACCCTCACCTGCACCCTAAACCGTCCCCGTCCCCTAACCCTAACCCTAGCCCGAACCCTAACCCTAACCCTTCCCCGAAGCCTGACCCTCACCCGTCCCCTAATCCTAACCCGTACGCTGACACTAAACCGCGCCCTCACACGTACGCTCCCCCTAAAGCGTTGTCGTACCCTCACCTGGACCCAAAACCATCCCCGTCCCCTAACCCTAACCCTAGCCCGAACCCTAACTCTAACCCTTCCCCGAAGCCTGACCCTCACCCGTCCCCTAATCCTAACCCGTACGCTGACACTAACCCGCGCCCTCACACGTACGCTCCTCCTAAAGCGTTGTCGTCCCCTCACCTTGATCCTAAACCGTCCCCGTTTCCTAACCCTAACCCTAGCCCGAACCCTAACAATAACCCTTCACCGAAGCCTGACCCTCACCCGTCCCCTAATCCTAACCCGTACGCTGACACTAAACAGCGCCCTCACACGTACGCTACCCCTAAAGCGTTGTCGTACCCTCACCTGGACCCTAAACCGTCCCCGTCCCCTAACCCTAACCCTAGCCCGAACCCTAACCCTAACCCTTCCCCGAAGCCTGACCCTCACCCGTCCCCTAATCCTAACCCGTACGCTGACACTAACCCGCGCCCTCACACGTACACTCCCCCTAAAGCGCTGTCGTACCCTCACCTGGACCCTAAACCGTCCCCGTCCCCTAACCCTAACCCTAGCCCGAACCCTAACCCTAACCCTTCCCCGAAGCCTGACCCTCACCCGTCCCCTAATCCTAACCCGGACGCTGACACTAACCCGCGCCCTCACACGTACGCTCCCCCTAAAGCGTTGTCGTACCCTCACCTGGACCCTAAACCGTCCCCGTCCCCTAACCCTAACCCTAGCCCGAACCCTAACCCTAACCCTTCCCCGAAGCCTGACCCTCACCCGTCCCCTAATCCTAACCCGTACGCTGACACTAACCCGCGCCCTCACACGTACGCTCCCCCAAAGCGTTGTCGTACCCTCACCTGGACCCTAAACCGTCCCCGTCCCCTAACCCTAACCCTAGCCCGAACCCTAACCCTAACCCTTCCCCGAAGCCTGACCCTCACCCGTCCCATAATCCTAACCCGTACGCTGACACTAACCCGCGCCCTCACACGTACGCTCCCCCTAAAGCGTTGTCGTACCCTCACCTGGACCCTAAACCGTCCCCGTCCCCTAACCCTAACCCTAGCCCGACCCTAACCCTAACCTTTCCCCGAAGCCTGACCCTCACCCGTCCCCTAATCCTAACCCGTACGCTGACACTAACCCGCGCCCTCACACGTACGCTCCCCCTAAAGCGTTGTCGTACCCTCACCTGGACCCTAAACCGTCCCCGTCCCCTAACCCTAACCCTAGCCCGAACCCTAACCCTAACCCTTCCCCGAAGCCTGACCCTCACCCGTCCCCTAATCCTAACCCGTACGCTGACACTAACCCGCGCCCTCACACGTACGCTCCCCCTAAAGCGTTGTCGTACCCTCACCTGGACCCTAAACCGTGTCCGTCCCCTAACCCTAACCCTAGCCCGAACCCTAACCCTAACCCTTCCCCGAAGCCTGACCCTCACCCGTCCCCTAATCCTAACCCGTACGCTGACACTAACCCGCGCCCTCACACGTACGCTCCCCCTAAAGCGTTGTCGTACCCTCACCTGGACCCTAAACCGTCCCCGTCCCCTAACCCTAACCCTAGCCCGAACCCTAACCCTAACACTTCCCCGAAGCCTAACCCTCACCCGTCCCCTAATCCTAACCCGTACGCTGACACTAACCCGCGCCCTCACACGTACGCTGCCCCTAAAGCGTTGTCGTACCCTCACCTGGACCCTAAACCGTCCCCGTCCCCTAACCCTAACCCTAGACCGAACCCTAACCCTAACCCTTCCCCGAAGCCTGACCCTCACCCGTCCCCTAATCCTAACCCGTACGCTGACACTAACCCGCGCCCTCACACGTACGCTCCCCCTAAAGGGTTGTCGTACCCTCACCTGGACCCTAAACCGTCCCCGTCCCCTAACCCTAACCCTAGCCCGAACCCTAACCCAAACCCTTCCCCGAAGCCTGACCCTCACCCGTCCCCTAATCCTAACACGTACGCTGACACTAACCCGCGCCCTCACACGTACGCTCCCCCTAAAGCGTTGTCGTACCCTCACCTGGACCCTAAACCGTCCCCGTCCCCTAACCCTAACCCTAGCCCGAACCCTAACCCTAACACTTCCCCAAAGCCTGACTCTCACCCGTCCCCTAATCCTAACCCGTACGCTGACACTAACCCACGCCCTCACACGTACGCTCCCCCTAAAGCGTTGTCGTACCCTCACCTGGACCCTAAACCGTCCCCGTCCCCTAACCCTAACCCTAGCCCGAACCCTAACCCTAACCCTTCCCCGAAGCCTGACCCTCACCCGTCCCCTAATCCTAACCCGTACGCTGACACTAACCCGCGCCCTCACACGTACGCTCCCCCTAAAGCGTTGTCGTACCCTCACCTGGACCCTAAACCGTCCCCGTCCCCTAACCCTAACCCTAGCCCGAACCCTAACCCTAACCCTTCCCCGAAGCCTGACCCTCACCCGTCCCCTAATCCTAACCCGTACGCTGACACTAACCCGCGCCCTCACACGTACGCTCCCCCTAAAGCGTTGTCGTACCCTCACCTGGACCCTAAACCGTCCCCGTCCCCTAACCCTAACCCTAGCCCGAACCCTAACCCTAACACTTCACCGAAGCCTGACCCTCACCCGTCCCCTAAAACTAACCCGTACGCTGACACTAACCCGCGCCCTCACACGTACGCTCCCCCTAAAGCGTTGTCGTACCCTCACCTGTACCCTAAACCGTCCCCGTCCCCTAACCCTAACCCTAGCCCGAACCCTAACCCTAACACTTCCCCGAAGCCTGACCCTCACCCGTCCCCTAATCCTAACCCGTACGCTGACACTAACCCGCGCCCTCACACGTACGCTCCCCCTAAAGCGTTGTCGTACCCTCACCTGGACCCTAAACCGTCCCCGTCCCCTAACCCTAACCCTAGCCAGTACCCTAACCCTAACACTTCCCCGAAGCCTGACCCTCACCCGTCCCCTAATCCTAACCCGTACGCTGACACTAACCCGCGCCCTCACACGTACGCTCCCCCTAAAGCGTTGTCGTACCCTCACCTGGACCCTAAACCGTCCCCGTCCCCTAACCCTATCCCTAGCCCGAACCCTAACCCTAACCCTTCCCCGAAGCCTGACCCTCACCCGTCCCCAATCCTAACCCGTACGCTGACACTAACCCGCGCCCTCACACGTACGCGCCCCCTAAAGCGTTGTCGTACCCTCACCTGCACCCTAAACCGTCCCCGTCCCCTAACCCTAACCCTAGCCCGAACCCTAACCCTAACCCTTCCCCGAAGCCTGACCCTCACCCGTCCCCTAATCCTAACCCGTACGCTGACACTAACCCGCGCCCTCACACGTACGCTCCCCCTAAAGCGTTGTCGTACCCTCACCTGGACCCAAAACCATCCCCGTCCCCTAACCCTAACCCTAGCCCGAACCCTAACTCTAACCCTTCCCCGAAGCCTGACCCTCACCCGTCCCCTAATCCTAACCCGTACGCTGACACTAACCCGCGCACTCACACGTACGCTCCTCCTAAAGCGTTGTCGTCCCCTCACCTTGATCCTAAACCGTCCCCGTTTCCTAACCCTAACCCTAGCCCGAACCCTAACAATAACCCTTCACCGAAGCCTGACCCTCACCCGTCCCCTAATCCTAACCCGTACGCTGACACTAACCAGCGCCCTCACACGTACGCTACCCCTAAAGCGTTGTCGTACCCTCACCTGGACCCTAAACCGTCCCCGTCCCCTAACCCTAACCCTAGCCCGAACCCTAACCCTAACCCTTCCCCGAAGCCTGACCCTCACCCGTCCCCTAATCCTAACCCGTACGCTGACACTAACCCACGCCCTCACACGTACACTCCCCCTAAAGCGCTGTCGTACCCTCACCTGGACCCTAAACCGTCCCCGTCCCCTAACCCTAACCCTAGCCCGAACCCTAACCCTAACCCTTCCCCGAAGCCTGACCCTCACCCGTCCCCTAATCCTAACCCGTACGCTGACACTAACCCGCGCCCTCACACGTACGCTCCCCCTAAAGCGTTGTCGTACCCTCACCTGGACCCTAAACCGTCCCCGTCCCCTAACCCTAACCCTAGCCCGAAACCTAACCCTAACCCTTCCCCGAAGCCTGACCCTCACCCGTCCCCTAATCCTAACCCGTACGCTGACACTAACCCGCGCCCTCACACGTACGCTCCCCCTAAAGCGTTGTCGTACCCTCACCTGGACCCTAAACCGTCCCCGTCCCCTAACCCTAACCCTAGCCCGAACCCTAACCCTAACCCTTCCCCGAAGCCTGACCCTCACCCGTCCCCTAATCCTAACCCGTACGCTGACACTAACCCGCGCCCTCACACGTACGCTCCCCCTAAAGCGTTGTCGTACCCTCACCTGGACCCTAAACCGTCCCCGTCCCCTAACCCTAACCCTAGCCCGAACCCTAACCCTAACCCTTCCCCGAAGCCTGACCCTCACCCGTCCCCTAATCCTAACCCGTACGCTGACACTAACCCGCGCCCTCACACGTACGCTCCCCCAAAGCGTTGTCGTACCCTCACCTGGACCCTAAACCGTCCCCGTCCCCTAACCCTAACCCTAGCCCGAACCCTAACCCTAACCCTTCCCCGAAGCCTGACCCTCACCCGTCCCGTAATCCTAACCCGTACGCTGACACTAACCCGCGCCCTCACACGTACGCTCCCCCTAAAGCGTTGTCGTACCCTCACCTGGACCCTAAACCGTCCCCGTCCCCTAACCCTAACCCTAGCCCGACCCTAACCCTAACCTTTCCCCGAAGCCTGACCCTCACCCGTCCCCTAATCCTAACCCGTACGCTGACACTAACCCGCGCCCTCACACGTACGCTCCCCCTAAAGCGTTGTCGTACCCTCACCTGGACCCTAAACCGTCCCCGTCCCCTAACCCTAACCCTAGCCCGAACCCTAACCCTAACACTTCCCCGAAGCCTGACCCTCACCCGTCCCCTAATCCTAACCCGTACGCTGACACTAACCCACGCCCTCACACGTACGCTCCCCCTAAAGCGTTGTCGTACCCTCACCTGGACCCTAAACCGTCCCCGTCCCCTAACCCTAACCCTAGCCCGAACCCTAACCCTAACCCTTCCCCGAAGCCTGACCCTCACCCGTCCCCTAATCCTAACCCGTACGCTGACACTAACCCGCGCCCTCACACGTACGCTCCCCCTAAAGCGTTGTCGTACCCTCACCTGGACCCTAAACCGTCCCCGTCCCCTAACCCTAACCCTAGCCCGACCCTAACCCTAACCTTTCCCCGAAGCCTGACCCTCACCCGTCCCCTAATCCTAACCCGTACGCTGACACTAACCCGCGCCCTCACACGTACGCTCCCCCTAAAGCGTTGTCGTACCCTCACCTGGACCCTAAACCGTCCCCGTCCCCTAACCCTAACCCTAGCCCGAACCCTAACCCTAACACTTCCCCGAAGCCTGACCCTCACCCGTCCCCTAATCCTAACCCGTACGCTGACACTAACCCGCGCCCTCACACGTACGCTCCCCCTAAAGCGTTGTCGTACCCTCACCTGGACCCTAAACCGTCCCCGTCCCCGTCCCCTATCCCTAGCCCGAACCCTAACCCTTACCCTTCCCCGAAGCCTGACCCTCACCCGTCCCTTAATCCTAACCTGTACGCTGACACTAACCCGCGCCCTCACACGTACGCTCCCCCTAGAGCATTGTCGTACCCTCACCTGGACCCTAAACCGTCCCCATCCCCTAACCCTAACCCTAGCCCGAACCTTAACCCTAACCCTTCCCCGAAGCCTGACCCTCACCCGTCCCCTAATCCTAACCCGTACGCTGACACTAACCCGCGCCCTCACACGTACGCTCCCCCTAAAGCGTTGTCGTACCCTCACCTGGACCCTAAACCGTCCCCGTCCCCTAACCCTAACCCTAGCCCGAACCCTAACCCTAACCCTTCCCCGAAGCCTGACCCTCACCCGTCCCCTAATCCTAACCCGTACGCTGACACTAACCCGCGCCCTCACACGTACGCTCCCCCTACAACGTTGTCGTACCCTCACCTGGACCCTAAACCGTCCCCGTTTCCTAACCCTAACCCTAGCCCGAACCCTAACCCTAACCCTTCCCCGAAGCCTGACCCTCACCCGTCCCCTAATCCTAACCCGTACGCTGACACTAAGCCGCGCCCTCACACGTACGCTCCCCCTAAAGCGTTGTCGTACCCTCACCTGGACCCTAAACCGTCCCCGTCCCCTAACCCTAACCCTAGCCCGAACCCTAACCCTAACCCTTCCCCGAAGCCTGACCCTCACCCGTCCCCTAATCCTAACCCGTACGCTGACACTAACCCGCGCCCTCACACGTACGCTCCCCCTAAAGCGTTGTCATACCCTCACCTGGACCCTAAACCGTCCCCGTCCCCTAACCCTAACCCTAGCCCGAACCCTAACCCTAACCCTTCCCCGAAGCCTGACCCTCACCCGTCCCCTAATCCTAACCCGTACGCTGACACTAACCCGCGCCCTCACACGTACGCTCCCCCTACAACGTTGTCGTACCCTCACCTGGACCCTAAACCGTCCCCGTTTCCTAACCCTAACCCTAGCCCGAACCCTAACCCTAACCCTTCCCCGAAGCCTGACCCTCACCCGTCCCCTAATCCTAACCCGTACGCTGACACTAACCCGCGCCCTCACACGTACGCTCCCCCTAAAGCGTTGTCGTACCCTCACCTGGACCCTAAACCGTCCCCGTCCCCTAACCCTAACCCTAGCCCGAACCCTAACCCTAACCCTTCCCCGAAGCCTGACCCTCACCCGTCCCCTAATCCTAACCCGTACGCTGACACTAACCCGCGCCCTCACACGTACGCTCCCCCTAAAGGGTTGTCGTACCCTCACCTGGACCCTAAACCGTCCCCGTCCCCTAACCCTAACCCTAGCCCGAACCCTAACCCTAACCCTTCCCCGAAGCCTGACCCTCACCCGTCCCCTAATCCTAACACGTACGCTGACACTAACCCGCGCCCTCACACGTACGCTCCCCCTAAAGCGTTGTCGTACCCTCACCTGGACCCTAAATCGTCCCCGTCCCCTAACCCTAACCCTAGCCCGAACCCTAAACCTAACCCTTCCCCGAAGCCTGACCCTCACCCGTCCCCTAATCCTAACCCGTACGCTGACACTAACCCGCGCCCTCACACGTACGCTCCCCCTAAAGCGTTGTCGTACCCTCACCTGGACCCTAAACCGTCCCCGTCCCCTAACCCTAACCCTATCCCGAACCCTAACCCTAACCCTTCCCCGAAGCCTGACCCTCACCCGTCCCCTAATCCTAACCCGTACGCTGACACTAACCCGCGCCCTCACACTTACACTCCCCCTAAAGCGTTGTCGTACCCTCACTTGGACCCTAAACCGTCCCCGTCCCCTAACCCTAACCCTAGCCCGAACCCTAACCCTAACACTTCCCCGAAGCCTGACGCTCACCCGTCCCCTAATCCTAACCCGTACGCTGACACTAACCCGCGCCCTCACACGTACGCTCCCCCTAAAGCGTTCTCGTAACCTCACCTGGACCCTAAACCGTCCCCGTCCCCTAACTCTAACCCTAGCCCGAACCCTAACCCTAACACTTCCCCGAAGCCTGACCCTCACCCGTCCCCTAATCCTAACCCGTACGCTGACACTAACCCGCGCCCTCACACGTACGCTCCCCCTAAAGGGTTGTCGTACCCTCACCTGGACCCTAAACCGTCCCCGTCCCCTAACCCTAACCCTAGCCCGAACCCTAACCCTAACCCTTCCCCGAAGCCTGACCCTCACCCGTCCCCTAATCCTAACACGTACGCTGACACTAACCCGCGCCCTCACACGTACGCTCCCCCTAAAGCGTTGTCGTACCCTCACCTGGACCCTAAACCGTCCCCGTCCCCTAACCCTAACCCTAGCCCGAACCCTAACCCTAACACTTCCCCAAAGCCTGACTCTCACCCGTCCCCTAATCCTAACCCGTACGCTGACACTAACCCGCGCCCTCACACGTACGCTCCCCCTAAAGCGTTGTCGTACCCTCACCTGGACCCTAAACCGTCCCCATCCCCTAACCCTAACCCTAGCCCGAACCCTAACCCTAACCCTTCCCCGAAGCCTGACCCTCACCCGTCCCCTAATCCTAACCCGTACGCTGACACTAACCCGCGCCCTCACACGTACGCTCCCCCTAAAGCGTTGTCGTACCCTCACCTGGACCCTAAACCGTCCCCGTCCCCTAACCCTAACCCTAGCCCGAACCCTAACCCTAACCCTTCCCCGAAGCCTGACCCTCACCCGTCCCCTAATCCTAACCCGTACGCTGACACTAACCCGCGCCCTCACACGTACGCTCCCCCTAAAGCGTTGTCGTACCCTCACCTGGACCCTAAACCGTCCCCGTCCCCTAACCCTAACCCTAGCCCGAACCCTAACCCTAACACTTCACCGAAGCCTGACCCTCACCCGTCCCCTAATCCTAACCCGTACGCTGACACTAACCCGCGCCCTCACACGTACGCTCCCCCTAAAGCGTTGTCGTACCCTCACCTGTACCCTAAACCGTCCCCGTCCCCTAACCCTAACCCTAGCCCGAACCCTAACCCTAACACTTCCCCGAAGCCTGACCCTCACCCGTCCTCTAATCCTAACCCGTACGCTGACACTAACCCGCGCCCTCACACGTACGCTCCCCCTAAAGCGTTGTCGTACCCTCACCTGGACCCTAAACCGTCCCCGTCCCCTAACCCTAACCCTAGCCCGTACCCTAACCCTAACCCTTCCCCGAAGCCTGACCCTCACCCGTCCCCTAATCCTAACCCGTACGCTGACACTAACCCGCGCCCTCACACGTACGCTCCCCCTAAAGCGTTGTCGTACCCTCACCTGGACCCTAAACCGTCCCCGTCCCCTAACCCTATCCCTAGCCCGAACCCTAACCCTAACCCTTCCCCGAAGCCTGACCCTCACCCGTCCCCAATCCTAACCCGTACGCTGACACTAACCCGCGCCCTCACACGTACGCTCCCCCTAAAGCGTTGTCGTACCCTCACCTGGACCCTAAACCGTCCCCGTCCCCTAACCCTAACCCTAGCCCGAACCCTAACCCTAACCCTTCCCCGAAGCCTGACCCTCACCCGTCCCCTAATCCTAACCCGTACGCTGACACTAACCCGCGCCCTCACACGTACGCCCCCCCTAAAGCGTTGTCGTACCCTCACCTGGACCCAAAACTATCCCCGTCCCCTAACCCTAACCCTAGCCCGAACCCTAACTCTAACCCTTCCCCGAAGCCTGACCCTCACCCGTCCCCTAATCCTAACCCGTACGCTGACACTAACCCGCGCCCTCACACGTACGCTCCTCCTAAAGCGTTGTCGTCCCCTCACCTTGATCCTAAACCGTCCCCGTTTCCTAACCCTAACCCTAGCCCGAACCCTAACAATAACCCTTCCCCGAAGCCTGACCCTCACCCGTCCCCTAATCCTAACCCGTACGCTGACACTAACCCGCGCCCTCACACGTACGCTCCCCCTAAAGCGTTGTCGTACCCTCACCTGGACCCTAAACCGTCCCCGTCCCCTAACCCTAACCCTAGCCCGAACCCTAACCCTAACCCTTCCCCGAAGCCTGACCCTCACCCGTCCCCTAATCCTAACCCGTACGCTGACACTAACCCGCGCCCTCACACGTACGCTCCCCCTAAAGCGTTGTCGTACCCTCACCTGGACCCTAAACCGTCCCCGTCCCCTAACCCTAACCCTAGCCCGAACCCTAACCCTAACCCTTCCCCGAAGCCTGACCCTCACCCGTCCCCTAATCCTAACCCGTACGCTGACACTAACCCGCGCCCTCACACGTACGCTCCCCCAAAGCGTTGTCGTACCCTCACCTGGACCCTAAACCGTCCCCGTCCCCTAACCCTAACCCTAGCCCGAACCCTAACCCTAACCCTTCCCCGAAGCCTGACCCTCACCCGTCCCATAATCCTAACCCGTACGCTGACACTAACCCGCGCCCTCACACGTACGCTCCCCCTAAAGCGTTGTCGTACCCTCACCTGGACCCTAAACCGTCCCCGTCCCCTAACCCTAACCCTAGCCCGACCCTAACCCTAACCTTTCCCCGAAGCCTGACCCTCACCCGTCCCCTAATCCTAACCCGTACGCTGACACTAACCCGCGCCCTCACACGTACGCTCCCCCTAAAGCGTTGTCGTACCCTCACCTGGACCCTAAACCGTCCCCGTCCCCTAACCCTAACCCTAGCCCGAACCCTAACCCTAACACTTCCCCGAAGCCTGACCCTCACCCGTCCCCTAATCCTAACCCGTACGCTGACACTAACCCGCGCCCTCACACGTACGCTCCCCCTAAAGCGTTGTCGTACCCTCACCTGGACCCTAAACCGTCCCCGTCCCCGTCCCCTATCCCTAGCCCGAACCCTAACCCTTACCCTTCCCCGAAGCCTGACCCTCACCCGTCCCCTAATCCTAACCCGTACGCTGACACTAACCCGCGCCCTCACACGTACGCTCCCCCTAGAGCATTGTCGTACCCTCACCTGGACCCTAAACTGTCCCCGTCCCCTAACCCTAACCCTAGCCCGAACCTTAACCCTAACCCTTCCCCGAAGCCTGACCCTCACCCGTCCCCTAATCCTAACCCGTACGCTGACACTAACCCGCGCCCTCATACGTACGCTCCCCCTAAAGCGTTGTCGTACCCTCACCTGGACCCTAAACCGTCCCCGTCCCCTAACCCTAACCCTAGCCCGAACCCTAACCCTAACCCTTCCCCGAAGCCTGACCCTCACCCGTCCCCTAATCCTAACCCGTACGCTGACACTAACCCGCGCCCTCACACGTACGCTCCCCCTACAACGTTGTCGTACCCTCACCTGGACCCTAAACCGTCCCCGTTTCCTAACCCTAACCCTAGCCCGAACCCTAACCCTAACCCTTCCCCGAAGCCTGACCCTCAGCCGTCCCCTAATCCTAACCCGTACGCTGACACTAAGCCGCGCCCTCACACGTACGCTCCCCCTAAAGCGTTGTCGTACCCTCACCTGGACCCTAAACCGTCCCCGTCCCCTAACCCTAACCCTAGCCCGAACCCTAACCCTAACCCTTCCCCGAAGCCTGACCCTCACCCGTCCCCTAATCCTAACCCGTACGCTGACACTAACCCGCGCCCTCACACGTACGCTCCCCCTAAAGCGTTGTCATACCCTCACCTGGACCCTAAACCGTCCCCGTCCCCTAACCCTAACCCTAGCCCGAACCCTAACCCTAACCCTTCCCCGAAGCCTGACCCTCACCCGTCCCCTAATCCTAACCCGTACGCTGACACTAACCCGCGCCCTCACACGTACGCTCCCCCTACAACGTTGTCGTACCCTCACTTGGACCCTAAACCGTCCCCGTTTCCTAACCCTAACCCTAGCCCGAACCCTAACCCTAACCCTTCCCCGAAGCCTGACCCTCACCCGTCCCCTAATCCTAAACCGTACGCTGACACTAACCCGAGCCCTCACACGTACGCTCCCCCTAAAGCATTGTCGTACCCTCACCTGGACCCTAAACCGTCCCCGTCCCCTAACCCTAACCCTAGCCCGAACCCTAACCCTAACCCTTCCCCGAAGCCTGACCCTCACCCGTCCCCTAATCCTAACCCGTACGCTGACACTAACCCGCGCCCTCACACGTACGCTCCCCCTAAAGCGTTGTCGTACCCTCACCTGGACCCTAAACCGTCCCCGTCCCCTAACCCTAACCCTAGCCCGAACCCTAACCCTAACCCTTCCCCGAAGCCTGACCCTCACCCGTCCCCTAATCCTAACCCGTACGCTGACACTAACCCGCGCCCTCACACGTACACTCCCCCTAAAGCGCTGTCGTACCCTCACCTGGACCCTAAACCGTCCCCGTCCCCTAACCCTAACCCTAGCCCGAACCCTAACCCTAACCCTTCCCCGAAGCCTGACCCTCACCCGTCCCCTAATCCTAACCCGTACGCTGACACTAACCCGCGCCCTCACACGTACGCTCCCCCTAAAGCGTTGTCGTACCCTCACCTGGACCCTAAACCGTCCCTGTCCCCTAACCCTAACCCTAGCCCGAAACCTAACCCTAACCCTTCCCCGAAGCCTGACCCTCACCCGTCCCCTAATCCTAACCCGTACGCTGACACTAACCCGCGCCCTCACACGTACGCTCCCCCTAAAGCGTTGTCGTACCCTCACCTGGACCCTAAACCGTCCCCGTCCCCTAACCCTAACCCTAGCCCGAACCCTAACCCTAACCCTTCCCCGAAGCCTGACCCTCACCCGTCCCCTAATCCTAACCCGTACGCTGACACTAACCCGCGCCCTCACACGTACGCTCCCCCTAAAGCGTTGTCGTACCCTCACCTGGACCCTAAACCGTCCCCGTCCCCTAACCCTAACCCTAGCCCGAACCCTAACCCTAACCCTTCCCCGAAGCCTGACCCTCACCCGTCCCCTAATCCTAACCCGTACGCTGACACTAACCCGCGCCCTCACACGTACGCTCCCCCAAAGCGTTGTCGTACCCTCACCTGGACCCTAAACCGTCCCCGTCCCCTAACCCTAACCCTAGCCCGAACCCTAACCCTAACCCTTCCCCGAAGCCTGACCCTCACCCGTCCCATAATCCTAACCCGTACGCTGACACTAACCCGCGCCCTCACACGTACGCTCCCCCTAAAGCGTTGTCGTACCCTCACCTGGACCCTAAACCGTCCCCGTCCCCTAACCCTAACCCTAGCCCGACCCTAACCCTAACCTTTCCCCGAAGCCTGACCCTCACCCGTCCCCTAATCCTAACCCGTACGCTGACACTAACCCGCGCCCTCACACGTACGCTCCCCCTAAAGCGTTGTCGTACCCTCACCTGGACCCTAAACCGTCCCCGTCCCCTAACCCTAACCCTAGCCCGAACCCTAACCCAAACACTTCCCCGAAGCCTGACCCTCACCCGTCCCCTAATCCTAACCCGTACGCTGACACTAACCCGCGCCCTCACACGTACGCTCCCCCTAAAGCGTTGTCGTACACTCACCTGGACCCTAAACCGTCCCCGTCCCCGTCCCCTATCCCTAGCCCGAACCCTAACCCTTACCCTTCCCCGAAGCCTGACCCTCACCCGTCCCCTAATCCTAACCTGTACGCTGACACTAACCCGCGCCCTCACACGTACGCTCCCCCTAGAGCATTGTCGTACCCTCACCTGGACCCTAAACCGTCCCCGTCCCCTAACCCTAACCCTAGCCCGAACCCTAACCCTAACCCTTCCCCGAAGCCTGACCCTCACCCGTCCCCTAATCCTAACCCGTACGCTGACACTAACCCGCGCCCTCACACGTACGCTCCCCCTAAAGCGTTGTCGTACCCTCACCTGGACCCTAAACCGTCCCCGTCCCCTAACCCTAACCCTAGCCCGAACCCTAACCCTAACCCTTCCCCGAAGCCTGACCCTCACCCGTCCCCAATCCTAACCCGTACGCTGACACTAACCCGCGCCCTCACACGTACGCTCCCCCTAAAGCTTTGTCGTACCCTCACCTGGACCCTATATCGTCCCCGTCCCCTAACCCTAACCCTAGCCTGAACCCTAACCCTAACCCTTCCCCGAAGCCTGACCCTCACCCGTCCCCTAATCCTAACCCGTACGCTGACACTAACCCGCGCCCTCACACGTACGCTCCCCCTAAAGCGTTGTCGTACCCTCACCTGGACCCTAAACCGTCCCCGTCCCCTAACCCTAACCCTATCCCGAACCCTAACCCTAACCCTTCCCCGAAGCCTGACCCTCACCCGTCCCCTAATCCTAACCCGTACGCTGACACTAACCCGCGCCCTCACACGTATGCTCCCCCTAAAGCGTTGTCGTACCCTCACCTGGACCCTAAACCGTCCCCGTCCCCTAACCCTAACCCTAGCCCGAACCCTAACCCTAACCCTTCCCCGAAGCCTGACCCTCACCCGTCCCCTAATCCTAACCCGTACGCTGACACTAACCCGCGCCCTCACACGTACGCTCCCCCTAAAGCGTTGTCGTACCCTCACCTGGACCCTAAACCGTCCCCGTCCCCTAACCCTAACCCTAGCCCGAACCCTAACCCTAACCCTTCCCCGAAGCCTGACCCTCACCCGTCCCCTAATCCTAACCCGTACGCTGACACTAACCCGCGCCCTCACACGTACGCTCCCCCTAAAGCGTTGTCGTACCCTCACCTGGACCCTAAACCGTCCCCGTCCCCTAACCCTAACCCTAGCCCGAACCCTAACCCTAACCCTTCCCCGAAGCCTGACCCTCACCCGTCCCCTAATCCTAACCCGTACGCTGACACTAACCCGCGCCCTCACACGTACGCTCCCCCAAAGCGTTGTCGTACCCTCACCTGGACCCTAAACCGTCCCCGTCCCCTAACCCTAACCCTAGCCCGAACCCTAACCCTAACCCTTCCCCGAAGCCTGACCCTCACCCGTCCCATAATCCTAACCCGTACGCTGACACTAACCCGCGCCCTCACACGTACGCTCCCCCTAAAGCGTTGTCGTACCCTCACCTGGACCCTAAACCGTCCCCGTCCCCTAACCCTAACCCTAGCCCGACCCTAACCCTAACCTTTCCCCGAAGCCTGACCCTCACCCGTCCCCTAATCCTAACCCGTACGCTGACACTAACCCGCGCCCTCACACGTACGCTCCCCCTAAAGCGTTGTCGTACCCTCACCTGGACCCTAAACCGTCCCCGTCCCCTAACCCTAACCCTAGCCCGAACCCTAACCCTAACACTTCCCCGAAGCCTGACCCTCACCCGTCCCCTAATCCTAACCCGTACGCTGACACTAACCCGCGCCCTCACACGTACGCTCCCCCTAAAGCGTTGTCGTACCCTCACCTGGACCCTAAACCGTCCCCGTCCCCGTCCCCTATCCCTAGCCCGAACCCTAACCCTTACCCTTCCCCGAAGCCTGACCCTCACCCGTCCCCTAATCCTAACCCGTACGCTGACACTAACCCGCGCCCTCACACGTACGCTCCCCCTAGAGCATTGTCGTACCCTCACCTGGACCCTAAACTGTCCCCGTCCCCTAACCCTAACCCTAGCCCGAACCTTAACCCTAACCCTTCCCCGAAGCCTGACCCTCACCCGTCCCCTAATCCTAACCCGTACGCTGACACTAACCCGCGCCCTCATACGTACGCTCCCCCTAAAGCGTTGTCGTACCCTCACCTGGACCCTAAACCGTCCCCGTCCCCTAACCCTAACCCTAGCCCGAACCCTAACCCTAACCCTTCCCCGAAGCCTGACCCTCACCCGTCCCCTAATCCTAACCCGTACGCTGACACTAACCCGCGCCCTCACACGTACGCTCCCCCTACAACGTTGTCGTACCCTCACCTGGACCCTAAACCGTCCCCGTTTCCTAACCCTAACCCTAGCCCGAACCCTAACCCTAACCCTTCCCCGAAGCCTGACCCTCAGCCGTCCCCTAATCCTAACCCGTACGCTGACACTAAGCCGCGCCCTCACACGTACGCTCCCCCTAAAGCGTTGTCGTACCCTCACCTGGACCCTAAACCGTCCCCGTCCCCTAACCCTAACCCTAGCCCGAACCCTAACCCTAACCCTTCCCCGAAGCCTGACCCTCACCCGTCCCCTAATCCTAACCCGTACGCTGACACTAACCCGCGCCCTCACACGTACGCTCCCCCTAAAGCGTTGTCATACCCTCACCTGGACCCTAAACCGTCCCCGTCCCCTAACCCTAACCCTAGCCCGAACCCTAACCCTAACCCTTCCCCGAAGCCTGACCCTCACCCGTCCCCTAATCCTAACCCGTACGCTGACACTAACCCGCGCCCTCACACGTACGCTCCCCCTAAAGCGTTGTCGTACCCTCCCCTGGACCCTAAACCGTCCCCGTCCCCTAACCCTAACCCTAGCCCGAACCCTAACCCTAACCCTTCCCCGAAGCCTGACCCTCACCCGTCCCCTAATCCTAACCCGTACGCTGACACTAACCCGCGGCCTCACACGTACACTCCCCCTAAAGCGCTGTCGTACCCTCACCTGGACCCTAAACCGTCCCCGTCCCCTAACCCTAACCCTAGCCCGAACCCTAACCCTAACCCTTCCCCGAAGCCTGACCCTCACCCGTCCCCTAATCCTAACCCGTACGCTGACACTAACCCGCGCCCTCACACGTACGCTCCCCCTAAAGTGTTGTCGTACCCTCACCTGGACCCTAAACCGTCCCTGTCCCCTAACCCTAACCCTAGCCCGAAACCTAACCCTAACCCTTCCCCGAAGCCTGACCCTCACCCGTCCCCTAATCCTAACCCGTACGCTGACACTAACCCGCGCCCTCACACGTACGCTCCCCCTAAAGCGTTGTCGTACCCTCACCTGGACCCTAAACCGTCCCCGTCCCCTAACCCTAACCCTAGCCCGAACCCTAACCCTAACCCTTCCCCGAAGCCTGACCCTCACCCGTCCCCTAATCCTAACCCGTACGCTGACACTAACCCGCGCCCTCACACGTACGCTCCCCCTAAAGCGTTGTCGTACCCTCACCTGGACCCTAAACCGTCCCCGTCCCCTAACCCTAACCCTAGCCCGAACCCTAACCCTAACCCTTCCCCGAAGCCTGACCCTCACCCGTCCCCTAATCCTAACCCGTACGCTGACACTAACCCGCGCCCTCACACGTACGCTCCCCCAAAGCGTTGTCGTACCCTCACCTGGACCCTAAACCGTCCCCGTCCCCTAACCCTAACCCTAGCCCGAACCCTAACCCTAACCCTTCCCCGAAGCCTGACCCTCACCCGTCCCATAATCCTAACCCGTACGCTGACACTAACCCGCGCCCTCACACGTACGCTCCCCCTAAAGCGTTGTCGTACCCTCACCTGGACCCTAAACCGTCCCCGTCCCCTAACCCTAACCCTAGCCCGACCCTAACCCTAACCTTTCCCCGAAGCCTGACCCTCACCCGTCCCCTAATCCTAACCCGTACGCTGACACTAACCCGCGCCCTCACACGTACGCTCCCCCTAAAGCGTTGTCGTACCCTCACCTGGACCCTAAACCGTCCCCGTCCCCTAACCCTAACCCTAGCCCGAACCCTAACCCTAACACTTCCCCGAAGCCTGACCCTCACCCGTCCCCTAATCCTAACCCGTACGCTGACACTAACCCGCGCCCTCACACGTACGCTCCCCCTAAAGCGTTGTCGTACACTCACCTGGACCCTAAACCGTCCCCGTCCCCGTCCCCTATCCCTAGCCCGAACCCTAACCCTTACTCTTCCCCGAAGCCTGACCCTCACCCGTCCCCTAATCCTAACCTGTACGCTGACACTAACCCACGCCCTCACACGTACGCTCCCCCTAGAGCATTGTCGTACCCTCACCTGGACCCTAAACCGTCCCCGTCCCCTAACCCTAACCCTAGCCCGAACCCTAACCCTAACCCTTCCCCGAAGCCTGACCCTCACCCGTCCCCTAATCCTAACCCGTACGCTGACACTAACCCGCGCCCTCACACGTACGCTCCCCCTAAAGCGTTGTCGTACCCTCACCTGGACCCTAAACCGTCCCCGTCCCCTAACCCTAACCCTAGCCCGAACCCTAACCCTAACCCTTCCCCGAAGCCTGACCCTCACCCGTCCCCAATCCTAACCCGTACGCTGACACTAACCCGCGCCCTCACACGTACGCTCCCCCTAAAGCTTTGTCGTACCCTCACCTGGACCCTATATCGTCCCCGTCCCCTAACCCTAACCCTAGCCTGAACCCTAACCCTAACCCTTCCCCGAAGCCTGACCCTCACCCGTCCCCTAATCCTAACCCGTACGCTGACACTAACCCGCGCCCTCACACGTACGCTCCCCCTAAAGCGTTGTCGTACCCTCACCTGGACCCTAAACCGTCCCCGTCCCCTAACCCTAACCCTATCCCGAACCCTAACCCTAACCCTACCCCGAAGCCTGACCCTCACCCGTCCCCTAATCCTAACCCGTACGCTGACACTAACCCGCGCCCTCACACGTATGCTCCCCCTAAAGCGTTGTCGTACCCTCACCTGGACCCTAAACCGTCCCCGTCCCCTAACCCTAACCCTAGCCCGAACCCTAACCCTAACCCTTCCCCGAAGCCTGACCCTCACCCGTCCCCTAATCCTAACCCGTACGCTGACACTAACCCGCGCCCTCACACGTACGCTCCCCCTAAAGCGTTGTCGTACCCTCACCTGGACCCTAAACCGTCCCCGTCCCCTAACCCTAACCCTAGCCCGAACCCTAACCCTAACCCTTCCCCGAAGCCTGACCCTCACCCGTCCCCTAATCCTAACCCGTACGCTGACACTAACCCGCGCCCTCACACGTACGCTCCCCCTAAAGCGTTGTCGTACCCTCACCTGGACCCTAAACCGTCCCCGTCCCCTAACCCTAACCCTAGCCCGAACCCTAACCCTAACACTTCCCCGAAGCCTGACCCTCACCCGTCCCCTAATCCTAACCCGTACGCTGACACTAACCCGCGCCCTCACACGTACGCTCCCCCTAAAGCGTTGTCGTACCCTCACCTGTACCCTAAACCGTCCCCGTCCCCTAACCCTAACCCTAGCCCGAACCCTAACCCTAACACTTCCCCGAAGCCTGACCCTCACCAGTCCCCTAATCCTAACCCGTACGCTGACACTAACCCGCACCCTCACACGTACGCTCCCCCTAAAGCGTTGTCGTACCCTCACCTGGACCCTAAACCGTCCCCGTCCCCTAACCCTAACCCTAGCCCGTACCCTAACCCTAACCCTTCCCCGAAGCCTGACCCTCACCCGTCCCCTAATCCTAACCCGTACGCTGACACTAACCCGCGCCCTCACACGTACGCTCCCCCTAAAGCGTTGTCGTACCCTCACCTGGACCCTAAACCGTCCCCGTCCCCTAACCCTATCCCTAGCCCGAACCCTAACCCTAACCCTTCCCCGAAGCCTGACCCTCACCCGTCCCCTAATCCTAACCCGTACGCTGACACTAACCCGCGCCCTCACACGTACGCTCCCCCTAAAGCGTTGTCGTACCCTCACCTGGACCCTAAACCGTGCCCGTCCCCTAACCCTAACCCTAGCCCGAACCCTAACCCTAACCCTTCCCCGAAGCCTGACCCTCACCCGTCCCCTAATCCTAACCCGTACGCTGACACTAACCCGCGCCCTCACACGTACGCTCCCCCTAAAGCGTTGTCGTACCCTCACCTGGACCCTAAACCGTCCCCGTCCCCTAACCCTAACCCTAGCCCGAACCCTAACCCTAACACTTCCCCGAAGCCTGACCCTCACCCGTCCCCTAATCCTAACCCGTACGCTGACACTAACCCGCGCCCTCACACGTACGCTCCCCCTAAAGCGTTGTCGTACCCTCACCTGGACCCTAAACCGTCCCCGTCCCCTAACCCTAACCCTAGACCGAACCCTAACCCTAACCCTTCCCCGAAGCCTGACCCTCACCCGTCCCCTAATCCTAACCCGTACGCTGACACTAACCCGCGCCCTCACACGTACGCTCCCCCTGAAGTGTTGTCATACCCTCACCTGGACCCTAAACCGTCCCCGTCCCCTAACCCTAACCCTAGCCCGAACCCTAACCCTAACCCTTCACCGAAGCCTGACCCTCACCCGTCCCCTAATCCTAACCCGTACGCTGACACTAACCCGCGCCCTCACACGTACGCTCCCCCTAAAGCGTTGTCGTACCCTCACCTGTACCCTACACCGTCCCCGTCCCCTAACCCTAACCCTAGCCCGAACCCTAACCCTAACACTTCCCCGAAGCCTGACCCTCACCCGTCCCCTAATCCTAACCCGTACGCTGACACTAACCCGCGCCCTCACACGTACGCTCCCCCTAAAGCGTTGTCGTACCCTCACCTGGACCCTAATCCGTCCCCGTCCCCTAACCCTAACCCTAGCCCGTACCCTAACCCTAACCCTTCCCCGAAGCCTGACCCTCACCCGTCCCCTAATCCTAACCCGTACGCTGACACTAACCCGCGCCCTCACACGTACGCTCCCCCTAAAGCGTTGTCGTACCCTCACCTGGACCCTAAACCGTCCCCGTCCCCTAACCCTATCCCTAGCCCGAACCCTAACCCTAACCCTTCCCCGAAGCCTGACCCTCACCCGTCCCCTAATCCTAACCCGTACGCTGACACTAACCCGCGCCCTCACACGTACGCTCCCCCTAAAGCGTTGTCGTACCCTCACCTGGACCCTAAACCGTCCCCGTCCCCTAACCCTAACCCTAGCCCGAACCCTAACCCTAACCCTTCCCCGAAGCCTGACCCTCACCCGTCCCCTAATCCTAACCCGTACGCTGACACTAACCCGCGCCCTCACACGTACGCTCCCCCTAAAGCGTTGTCGTACCCTCACCTGGACCCTAAACCGTCCCCGTCCCCTAACCCTAACCCTAGCCGAACCCTAACCCTAACACTTCCCCGAAGCCTGACCCTCACCCGTCCCCTAATCCTAACCCGTACGCTGACACTAACCCGCGCCCTCACACGTACGCTCCCCCTAAAGCGTTGTCGTACCCTCACCTGGACCCTAAACCGTCCCCGTCCCCTAACCCTAACCCTAGACCGAACCCTAACCCTAACCCTTCCCCGAAGCCTGACTCTCACCCGTCCCCTAATCCTAACCCGTACGCTGACACTAACCCGCGCCCTCACACGTACGCTCCCCCTAAAGCGTTGTCGTACCCTCACCTGGACCCTAAACCGTCCCCGTCCCCTAACCCTAACCCTAGCCCGAACCCTAACCCTAACCCTTCACCGAAGCCTGACCCTCACCCGTCCCCTAATCCTAACCCGTACGCTGACACTAACCCGCGCCCTCACACGTACGCTCCCCCTAAAGCGTTGTCGTACCCTCACCTGTACCCTAAACCGTCCCCGTCCCCTAACCCTAACCCTAGCCCGAACCCTAACCCTAACACTTCCCCGAAGCCTGACCCTCACCCGTCCCCTAATCCTAACCCGTACGCTGACACTAACCCGCGCCCTCACACGTACGCTCCCCCTAAAGCGTTGTCGTACCCTCACCTGGACCCTAAACCGTCCCCGTCCCCTAACCGTAACCCTAGCCCGTACCCTAACCCTAACCCTTCCCCGAAGCCTGACCCTCACCCGTCCCCTAATCCTAACCCGTACGCTGACACTAACCCGCGCCCTCACACGTACGCTCCCCCTAAAGCGTTGTCGTACCCTCACCTGGACCCTAAACCGTCCCCGTACCCTAACCCTATCCCTAGCCCGAACCCTAACCCTAACCCTTCCCCGAAGCCTGACCCTCACCCGTCCCCTAATCCTAACCCGTACGATGACACTAACCCGCGCCCTCACACGTACGCTCCCCCTGAAGCTTTGTCGTACCCTCACCTGGACCCTAAACCGTGCCCGTCCCCTAACCCTAACCCTAGCCCGAACCCTAACCCTAACCCTTCCCCGAAGCCTGACCCTCACCCGTCCCCTAATCCTAACCCGTACGCTGACACTAACCAGCGCCCTCACACGTACGCTACCCCTAAAGCGTTGTCGTACCCTCACCTGGACCCTAAACCGTCCCCGTCCCCTAACCCTAACCCTAGCCCGAACCCTAACCCTAACCCTTCCCCGAAGCCTGACCCTCACCCGTCCCCTAATCCTAACCCGTACGCTGACACTAACCCACGCCCTCACACGTACGCTCCCCCTAAAGCGTTGTCGTACCCTCACCTGGACCCTAAACCGTCCCCGTCCCCTAACCCTAACCCTAGCCCGAACCCTAACCCTAACCCTTCCCCGAAGCCTGACCCTCACCCGTCCCCTAATCCTAACCCGTACGCTGACACTAACCCGCGCCCTCACACGTACGCTCCCCCTAAAGCGTTGTCGTACCCTCACCTGGACCCTAAACCGTCCCCGTCCCCTAACCCTAACCCTAGCCCGAACCCTAACCCTAACCCTTCCCCGAAGCCTGACGCTCACCCGTCCCCTAATCCTAACCCGTACGCTGACACTAACCCGCGCCCTCACACGTACGCTCCCCCTAAAGCGTTGTCGTACCCTCACCTGGACCCTAAACCGTCCCCGTCCCCTAACCCTAACCCTAGCCCGAACCCTAACCCTAACCCTTCCCCGAAGCCTGTCCCTCACCCGTCCCCTAATCCTAACCCGTACCCTGACATTAACCCGCGCCCTCACACGTACGCTCTCCCTAAAGCGTTGTCGTACCCTCACCTGGACCCTAAACAGTCCCCGTCCCCTAACCCTAACCCTAGCCCGAACCCTAACCCTAACCCTTCCCCGATGCCTGACCCTCACCCGTCACCTAATCCTAACCCGTACGCTGACACTAACCAGCGCCCTCACACGTACGCTCCCCCTAAAGCGTTGCCGTACCCTCACCTGGACCCTAAACCGTCCCCGTCCCCTAACCCTAACCCTAGCCCGAACCCTAACCCTAACCCTTCCCCGAAGCCTGACCCTCAACCGTCCCCTAATCCTAACCCGTACGCTGACACTAACCCACGCCCTCACACGTACGCTCCCCCTAAAGCGTTGTCGTACCCTCACCTGGACCCTAAACCGTCCCCGTCCCCTAACCCTAACCCTAGCCCGAACCCTAACCCTAACCCTTCCCCGAAGCCTGACCCTCACCCGTCCCCAATCCTAACCCGTACGCTGACACTAACCCGCGCCCTCACACGTACGCTCCCCCTAAAGCGTTGTCGTACCCTCACCTGGACCCTAAACCGTCCCCGTCCCCTAACCCTAACCCTAACCCGAACCCTAACCCTAACCCTTCCCCGAAGCCTGACCCTCACCCGTCCCCTAATCCTAACCCGTACGCTGACACTAACCAGCGCCCTCACACGTACGCTCCCCCTAAAGCGTTGTCGTACCCTCACCTGGACCCAAAACCATCCCCGTCCCCTAACCCTAACCCTAGCCCGAACCCTAACTCTAACCCTTCCCCGAAGCCTGACCCTCACCTGTCCCCAAATCCTAACCCGTACGCTGACACTAACCCGCGCCCTCACACGTACGCTCCTCCTAAAGCGTTGTCGTCCCCTCACCTTGATCCTAAACCGTCCCCGTTTCCTAACCCTAACCCTAGCCCGAACCCTAACAATAACCCTTCACCGAAGACTGACCCTCACCCGTCCCCTAATCCTAACCCGTACGCTGACACTAACCAGCGCCCTCACACGTACGCTACCCCTAAAGCGTTGTCGTACCCTCACCTGGACCCTAAACCGTCCCCGTCCCCTAACCCTAACCCTAGCCCGAACCCTAACCCTAACCCTTCCCCGAAGCCTGACCCTCACCCGTCCCCTAATCCTAACCCGTACGCTGACACTAACCCGCGCCCTCACACGTACACTCCCCCTAAAGCGCTGTTGTACCCTCACCTGGACCCTAAACCGTCCCCGTCCCCTAACCCTAACCCTAGCCCGAACCCTAACCCTAACCCTTCCCCGAAGCCTGACCCTCACCCGTCCACTAATCCTAACCCGTACGCTGACACTAACCCGCGCCCTCACACGTACGCTCCCCCTAAAGCGTTGTCGTACCCTCACCTGGACCCTAAACCGTCCCCGTCCCCTAACCCTAACCCTAGCCCGAAACCTAACCCTAACCCTTCCCCGAAGCCTGACCCTCACCCGTCCCCTAATCCTAACCCGTACGCTGACACTAACCCGCGCCCTCACACGTACGCTCCCCCTAAAGCGTTGTCGTACCCTCACCTGGACCCTAAACCGTCCCCGTCCCCTAACCCTAACCCTAGCCCGAACCCTAACCCTAACCCTTCCCCGAAGCCTGACCCTCACCCGTCCCCTAATCCTAACCCGTACGCTGACACTAACCCGCGCCCTCACACGTACGCTCCCCCTAAAGCGTTGTCGTACCCTCACCTGGACCCTAAACCGTCCCCGTCCCCTAACCCTAACCCTAGCCCGAACCCTAACCCTAACCCTTCCCCGAAGCCTGACCCTCACCCGTCCCCTAATCCTAACCCGTACGCTGACACTAACCCGCGCCCTCACACGTACGCTCCCCCTAAAGCGTTGTCCTACCCTCACCTGGACCCTAAACCGTCCCCGTCCCCTAACCCTAACCCTAGCCCGAACCCTAACCCTAACCCTTCCCCGAAGCCTGACCCTCACCCGTCCCCTAATCCTAACCCGTACGCTGACACTAACCCGCGCCCTCACACGTACGCTCCCCCTAAAGCGTTGTCGTACCCTCACCTGGACCCTAAACCGTCCCCGTCCCCTAACCCTAACCCTAGCCCGAACCCTAACCCTAACCCTTCCCCGAAGCCTGACCCTCACCCGTCCCATAATCCTAACCCGTACGCTGACACTAACCAGCGCCCTCACACGTACGCTCCCCCTAAAGCGTTGTCGTACCCTCACCTGGACCCTAAACCGTCCCCGTCCCCTAACCCTAACCCTAGCCCGACCCTAACCCTAACCTTTCCCCGAAGCCTGACCCTCACCCGTCCCCTAATCCTAACCCGTACGCTGACACTAACCCGCGCCGTCACACGTACGCTCCCCCTAAAGCGTTGTCGTACCCTCACCTGGACCCTAAACCGTCCCCGTCCCCTAACCCTAACCCTAGCCCGAACCCTAACCCTAACACTTCCCCGAAGCCTGACCCTCACCCGTCCCCTAATCCTAACCCGTACGCTGACACTAACCCGCGCCCTCACACGTACGCTCCCCCTAAAGCGTTGTCGTACCCTCACCTGGACCCTAAACCGTCCCCGTCCCCGTCCCCTATCCCTAGCCCGAACCCTAACCCTTACCCTTCCCCGAAGCCTGACCCTCACCCGTCCCCTAATCCTAACCTGTACGCTGACACTAACCCGCGCCCTCACACGTACGCTCCCCCTAGAGCATTGTCGTACCCTCACCTGGACCCTAAACCGTCCCCGTCCCCTAACCCTAACCCTAGCCCGAACCTTAACCCTAACCCTTCCCCGAAGCCTGACCCTCACCCGTCCCCTAATCCTAACCCGTACGCTGACACTAAGCCGCGCCCTCACACGTACGCTCCCCCTAAAGCGTTGTCGTACCCTCACCTGGACCCTAAACCGTCCCCGTCCCGTAACCCTAACCCTAGCCCGAACCCTAACCCTAACCCTTCCCCGAAGTCTGACCCTCACCCGTCCCCTAATCCTAACCCGTACGCTGACACTAACCCGCGCCCTCACACGTACGCTCCCCCTACAACGTTGTCGTACCCTCACCTGGACCCTAAACCGTCCCCGTTTCCTAACCCTAACCCTAGCCCGAACCCTAACCCTAACCCTTCCCCGAAGCCTTACCCTCACCCGTCCCCTAATCCTAACCCGTACGCTGACACTAAGCCGCGCCCTCACACGTACGCTCCCCCTAAAGCGTTGTCGTACCCTCACCTGGACCCTAAACCGTCCCCGTCCCCTAACCCTAACCCTAGCCCGAACCCTAACCCTAACCCTTCCCCGAAGCCTGACCCTCACCCGTCCCCTAATCCTAACCCGTACGCTGACACTAACCCGCGCCCTCACACGTACGCTCCCCCTAAAGCGTTGTCGTACCCTCACCTGGACCCTAAACCGTCCCCGTCCCCTAACCGTAACCCTAGCCCGAACCCTAACCCTAACCCTTCCCCGAAGCCTGACCCTCACCCGTCCCCTAATTCTAACCCGTACGCTGACACTAACCCGCGCCCTCACACGTACGCTCCCCCTACGACGTTGTCGTACCCTCACCTGGACCCTAAACCGTCCCCGTTTCCTAACCCTAACCCTAGCCCGAACCCTAACCCTAACCCTTCCCCGAAGCCTGACCCTCACCCGTCCCCTAATCCTAACCCGTACGCTGACACTAACCCGCGCCCTCACACGTACGCTCCCCCTAAAGCATTGTCGTACCCTCACCTGGACCCTAAACCGTCCCCGTGCCCTAACCCTAACCCTAGCCCGAACCCTAACCCTAACCCTTCCCCGAAGCCTGACCCTCACCCGTCCCCTAATCCTAACCCGTACGCTGACACTAACCCGCGCCCTCACACGTACGCTCCCCCTAAAGCGTTGTCGTACCCTCACCTGGACCCTAAACCGACCCCGTCCCCTAACCCTAACCCTAGCCCGAACCCTAACCCTAACCCTTCCCCGAAGCCTGACCCTCACCCGTCCCCTAATCCTAACCCGTACGCTGACACTAACCCGCGCCCTCACACGTACGCTCCCCCTAAAGCGTTGTCGTACCCTCACCTGGACCCTAAACCGTCCCCGTCCCCTAACCCTAACCCTAGCCCGAACCCTAACCCTAACCCTTCCCCGAAGCCTGACCCTCACCCGTCCCCTAATCCTAACCCGTACGCTGACACTAACCCGCGCCCTCACACGTACGCTCCCCCTACAACGTTGTCGTACCCTCACCTGGACCCTAAACCGTCCCCGTTTCCTAACCCTAACCCTAGCCCGAACCCTAACCCTAACCCTTCCCCGAAGCCTGACCCTCACCCGTCCCCTAATCCTAACCCGTACGCTGACACTAACCCGCGCCTTCACACGTACGCTCCCCCTAAAGCGTTGTCGTACCCTCACCTGGACCCTAAACCGTCCCCGTCCCCTAACCCTAACCCTAGCCCGAACCCTAACCCTAACCCTTCCCCGAAGCCTGACCCTCACCCGTCCCCTAATCCTAACCCGTACGCTGACACTAACCCGCGCCCTCACACGTACGCTCCCCCTAAAGCGTTGTCGTACCCTCACCTGGACCCTAAACCGTCCCCGTCCCCTAACCCTAACCCTAGCCCGAACCCTAACCTTAACCCTTCCCCGAAGCCTGACCCTCACCCGTCCCCTAATCCTAACCCGTACGCTGACACTAACCCGCGCCCTCACACTTACGCTCCCCCTAAAGCGTTGTCGTACCCTCACTTGGACCCTAAACCGTCCCCGTCCCCTAACCCTAACCCTAGCCCGAACCCTAACCCTAACCCTTCCCCGAAGCCTGACCCTCACCCGTCCCCTAATCCTAACCCGTACGCTGACACTAACCCGCGCCCTCACACGTACGCTCCCCCTAAAGCGTTGTCGTACCCTCACCTGGACCCTAAACCGTCCCCGTCCCCTAACCCTAACCCTAGCCCGAACCCTAACCCTAACCCTTCCCCGAAGCCTGACCCTCACCCGTCCCCTAATCCTAACCCGTACGCTGACACTAACCCGCGCCCTCACACGTACGCTCCCCCTAAAGCGTTGTCGTACCCTCACCTGGACCCTAAACCGTCCCCGTCCCCTAACCCTAACCCTAGCCCGAACCCTAACCCTAACCCTTCCCCGAAGCCTGACCCTCACCCGTCCCCTAATCCTAACCCGTACGCTGACACTAACCCGCGCCCTCACACGTACGCTCCCCCTACAACGTTGTGGTACCCTCACCTGGACCCTAAACCGTCCCCGTTTCCTAACCCTAACCCTAGCCCGAACCCTAACCCTAACCCTTCCCCGAAGCCTGACCCTCACCCGTCCCCTAATCCTAACCCGTACGCTGACACTAACCCGCGCACTCACACGTACGCTCCCCCTAAAGCGTTGTCGTACCCTCACCTGGACCCTAAACCGTCCCCGTCCCCTAACCCTAACCCTAGCCCGAACCCTAACCCTAACCCTTCCCCGAAGCCTGACCCTCACCCGTCCCCTAATCCTAACCCGTACGCTGACACTAAACCGCGCCCTCACACTTACGCTCCCCCTAAAGCGTTGTCGTACCCTCACTTGGACCCTAAACCGTCCCCGTCCCCTAACCCTAACCCTAGCCCGAACCCTAACCCTAACCCTTCCCCGAAGCCTGACCCTCACCCGTCCCCTAATCCTAACCCGTACGCTGACACTAACCCGCGCCCTCACACGTACGCTCCCCCTAAAGCGTTGTCGTACCCTCACCTGGACCCTAAACCGTCCCCGTCCCCTAACCCTAACCCTAGCCCGAACCCTAACCCTAACCCTTCCCCGAAGCCTGACCCTCACCCGTCCCCTAATCCTAACCCGTACGCTGACACTAACCCGCGCCCTCACACGTACGCTCCCCCTAAAGCGTTGTCGTACCCTCACCTGGACCCTAAACCGTCCCCGTCCCCTAACCCTAACCCTAGCCCGAACCCTAACCCTAACCCTTCCCCGAAGCCTGACCCTCACCCGTCCCCTAATCCTAACCCGTACGCTGACACTAACCCGCGCCCTCACACGTACGCTCCCCCTAAAGCGTTGTCGTACCCTCACCTGGACCCTAAACCGTCCCCGTCCCCTAACCCTAACCCTAGCCCGAACCCTAACCCTAACCCTTCCCCGAAGCCTGACCCTCACCCGTCCCCTAATCCTAACCCGTACGCTGACACTAACCCGCGCCCTCACACTTACGCTCCCCCTAAAGCGTTGTCGTACCCTCACTTGGACCCTAAACCGTCCCCGTCCCCTAACCCTAACCCTAGCCCGAACCCTAACCCTAACCCTTCCCCGAAGCCTGACCCTCACCCGTCCCCTAATCCTAACCCGTACGCTGACACTAACCCGCGCCCTCACACGTACGCTCCCCCTAAAGCGTTGTCGTACCCTCACCTGGACCCTAAACCGTCCCCGTCCCCTAACCCTAACCCTAGCCCGAACCCTAACCCTAACCCTTCCCCGAAGCCTGACCCTCACCCGTCCCCTAATCCTAACCCGTACGCTGACACTAACCCGCGCCCTCACACGTACGCTCCCCCTAAAGCGTTGTCGTACCCTCACCTGGACCCTAAACCGTCCCCGTCCCCTAACCCTAACCCTAGCCCGAACCCTAACCCTAACCCTTCCCCGAAGCCTGACCCTCACCCGTCCCCTAATCCTAACCCGTACGCTGACACTAACCCGCGCCCTCACACGTACGCTCCCCCTACAACGTTGTCGTACCCTCACCTGGACCCTAAACCGTCCGCGTTTCCTAACCCTAACCCTAGCCCGAACCCTAACCCTAACCCTTCCCCGAAGCCTGACCCTCACCCGTCCCCTAATCCTAACCCGTACGCTGACACTAACCCGCGCACTCACACGTACGCTCCCCCTAAAGCGTTGTCGTACCCTCACCTGGACCCTAAACCGTCCCCGTCCCCTAACCCTAACCCTAGCCCGAACCCTAACCCTAACCCTTCCCCGAAGCCTGACCCTCACCCGTCCCCTAATCCTAACCCGTACGCTGACACTAACCCGCGCCCTCACACTTACGCTCCCCCTAAAGCGTTGTCGTACCCTCACTTGGACCCTAAACCGTCCCCGTCCCCTAACCCTAACCCTAGCCCGAACCCTAACCCTAACCCTTCCCCGAAGCCTGACCCTCACCCGTCCCCTAATCCTAACCCGTACGCTGACACTAACCCGCGCCCTCACACGTACGCTCCCCCTAAAGCGTTGTCGTACCCTCACCTGGACCCTAAACCGTCCCCGTCCCCTAACCCTAACCCTAGCCCGAACCCTAACCCTAACACTTCCCCGAAGCCTGACCCTCACCCGTCCCCTAATCCTAACCCGTACGCTGACACTAACCCGCGCCCTCACACGTACGCTCCCCCTAAAGGGTTGTCCTACCCTCACCTGGACCCTAAACCGTCCCCGTCCCCTAACCCTAACCCTAGCCCGAACCCTAACCCTAACCCTTCCCCGAAGCCTGACCCTCACCCGTCCCCTAATCCTAACACGTACGCTGACACTAACCCGCGCCCTCACACGTACGCTCCCCCTAAAGCGTTGTCGTACCCTCACCTGGACCCTAAACCGTCCCCGTCCCCTAACCCTAACCCTAGCCCGAACCCTAACCCTAACCCTTCCCCGAAGCCTGACCCTCACCCGTCCCCAATCCTAACCCGTACGCTGACACTAACCCGCGCCCTCACACGTACGCTCCCCCTAAAGCGTTGTCGTACCCTCACCTGGACCCTAAACCGTCCCCGTCCCCTAACCCTAACCCTAGCCCGAACCCTAACCCTAACCCTTCCCCGAAGCCTGACCCTCACCCGTCCCCTAATCCTAACCCGTACGCTGACACTAACCCGCGCCCTCACACGTACGCTCCCCCTGAAGCGTTGTCGTACCCTCACCTGGACCCTAAACCATCCCCGTCCCCTAACCCTAACCCTAGCCCGAACCCTAACCCTAACCCTTCCCCGAAGCCTGACCCTCACCCGTCCCCTAATCCTAACCCGTACGCTGACACTAACCCGCGCCCTCACACGTATGCTCCCCCTAAAGCGTTGTCGTACCCTCACCTGGACCCTAAACCGTCCCCGTCCCCTAACCCTAACCCTAGCCCGAACCCTAACCCTAACCCTTCCCCGAAGCCTGACCCTCACCCGTCCCCTAATCCTAACCCGTACGTTGACACTAAACCGCGCCCTCACACGTACGCTCCCCCTAAAGCGTTGTCGTACCCTCACCTGGACCCTAAACCGTCCCCGTCCCCTAACCCTAACCCTAGCCCGAAACCTAACCCTAACCCTTCCCCGAAGCCTGACCTTCACCCGTCCCCTAATCCTAACCCGTACGCTGACACTAACCCGCGCCCTCACACTTACGCTCCCCCTAAAGCGTTGTCGTACCCTCACTTGGACCCTAAACCGTCCCCGTCCCCTAACCCTAACCCTAGCCCGAACCCTAACCCTAACCCTTCCCCGAAGCCTGACGCTCACCCGTCCCCTAATCCTAACCCGTACGCTGACACTAACCCGCGCCCTCACACGTACGCTCCCCCTAAAGCGTTGTCGTACCCTCACCTGGACCCTAAACCGTCCCCGTCCCCTAACTCTAACCCTAGCCCGAACCCTAACCCTAACACTTCCCCGAAGCCTGACCCTCACCCGTCCCCTAATCCTAACCCGTACGCTGACACTAACCCGCGCCCTCACACGTACGCTCCCCCTAAAGGGTTGTCGTACCCTCACCTGGACCCTAAACCGTCCCCGTCCCCTAACCCTAACCCTAGCCCGAACCCTAACCCTAACCCTTCCCCGAAGCCTGACCCTCACCCGTCCCCTAATCCTAACACGTACGCTGACACTAACCCCCGCCCTCACACGTACGCTCCCCCTAAAGCGTTGTCGTACCCTCACCTGGACCCTAAACCGTCCCCGTCCCCTAACCCTAACCCTAGCCCGAACCCTAACCCTAACACTTCCCCAAAGCCTGACTCTCACCCGTCCCCTAATCCTAACCCGTACGCTGACACTAACCCGCGCCCTCACACGTACGCTCCCCCTAAAGCGTTGTCGTACCCTCACCTGGACCCTAATCCGTCCCCGTCCCCTAACCCTAACCCTAGCCCGAACCCTAACCCTAACCCATCCCCGAAGCCTGACCCTCACCCGTCCCCTAATCCTAACCCGTACGCTGACACTAACCCGCGCCCTCACACGTACGCTCCCCCTAAAGCGTTGTCGTACCCTCACCTGGACCCTAAACCGTCCCCGTCCCCTAACCCTAACCCTAGCCCGAACCCTAACCCTAACCCTTCCCCGAAGCCTGACCCTCACCCGTCCCCAATCCTAACCCGTACGCTGACACTAACCCACGCCCTCACACGTACGCTCCCCCTAAAGCGTTGTCGTACCCTCACCTGGACCCTAAACCGTCCCCGTCCCCTAACCCTAACCCTAGCCCGAACCCTAACCCTAACCCTTCCCCGAAGCCTGACCCTCACCCGTCCCCTAATCCTAACCCGTACGCTGACACTAACCCGCGCCCTCACACGTACGCTCCCCCTGAAGCGTTGTCGTACCCTCACCTGGACCCTAAACCATCCCCGTCCCCTAACCCTAACCCTAGCCCGAACCCTAACCCTAACCCTTCCCCGAAGCCTGACCCTCACCCGTCCCCTAATCCTAACCCGTACGCTGACACTAACCCGCGCCCTCACACGTATGCTCCCCCTAAAGCGTTGTCGTACCCTCACCTGGACCCTAAACCGTCCCCGTCCCCTAACCCTAACCCTAGCCCGAACCCTAACCCTAACCCTTCCCCGAAGCCTGACCCTCACCCGTCCCCTAATCCTAACCCGTACGTTGACACTAAACCGCGCCCTCACACGTACGCTCCCCCTAAAGCGTTGTCGTACCCTCACCTGGACCCTAAACCGTCCCCGTCCCCTAACCCTAACCCTAGCCCGAAACCTAACCCTAACCCTTCCCCGAAGCCTGACCTTCACCCGTCCCCTAATCCTAACCCGTACGCTGACACTAACCCGCGCCCTCACACTTACGCTCCCCCTAAAGCGTTGTCGTACCCTCACTTGGACCCTAAACCGTCCCCGTCCCCTAACCCTAACCCTAGCCCGAACCCTAACCCTAACCCTTCCCCGAAGCCTGACGCTCACCCGTCCCCTAATCCTAACCCGTACGCTGACACTAACCCGCGCCCTCACACGTACGCTCCCCCTAAAGCGTTGTCGTACCCTCACCTGGACCCTAAACCGTCCCCGTCCCCTAACTCTAACCCTAGCCCGAACCCTAACCCTAACACTTCCCCGAAGCCTGACCCTCACCCGTCCCCTAATCCTAACCCGTACGCTGACACTAACCCGCGCCCTCACACGTACGCTCCCCCTAAAGGGTTGTCGTACCCTCACCTGGACCCTAAACCGTCCCCGTCCCCTAACCCTAACCCTAGCCCGAACCCTAACCCTAACCCTTCCCCGAAGCCTGACCCTCACCCGTCCCCTAATCCTAACACGTACGCTGACACTAACCCCCGCCCTCACACGTACGCTCCCCCTAAAGCGTTGTCGTACCCTCACCTGGACCCTAAACCGTCCCCGTCCCCTAACCCTAACCCTAGCCCGAACCCTAACCCTAACACTTCCCCAAAGCCTGACTCTCACCCGTCCCCTAATCCTAACCCGTACGCTGACACTAACCCGCGCCCTCACACGTACGCTCCCCCTAAAGCGTTGTCGTACCCTCACCTGGACCCTAATCCGTCCCCGTCCCCTAACCCTAACCCTAGCCCGAACCCTAACCCTAACCCATCCCCGAAGCCTGACCCTCACCCGTCCCCTAATCCTAACCCGTACGCTGACACTAACCCGCGCCCTCACACGTACGCTCCCCCTAAAGCGTTGTCGTACCCTCACCTGGACCCTAAACCGTCCCCGTCCCCTAACCCTAACCCTAGCCCGAACCCTAACCCTAACCCTTCCCCGAAGCCTGACCCTCACCCGTCCCCTAATCCTAACCCGTACGCTGACACTAACCCGCGCCCTCACACGTACGCTCCCCCTAAAGCGTTGTCGTACCCTCACCTGGACCCTAAACCGTCCCCGTCCCCTAACCCTAACCCTAGCCCGAACCCTAACCCTAACTCTTCACCGAAGCCTGACCCTCACCCGTCCCCTAATCCTAACCCGTACGCTGACACTAACCCGCGCCCTCACACGTACGCTCCCCCTAAAGCGTTGTCGTACCCTCACCTGGACCCTAAACCGTCCCCGTCCCCTAACCCTAACCCTAGCCCGTACCCTAACCCTAACACTTCCCCGAAGCCTGACCCTCACCCGTCCCCTAATCCTAACCCGTACGCTGACACTAACCCGCGCCCTCACACGTACGCTCCCCCTAAAGCGTTGTCGTACCCTCACCTGGACCCTAAACCGTCCCCGTCCCCTAACCCTATCCCTAGCCCGAACCCTAACCCTAACCCTTCCCCGAAGCCTGACCCTCACCCGTCCCCAATCCTAACCCGTACGCTGACACTAACCCGCGCCCTCACACGTACGCTCCCCCTAAAGCGTTGTCGTACCCTCACCTGCACCCTAAACCGTCCCCGTCCCCTAACCCTAACCCTAGCCCGAACCCTAACCCTAACCCTTCCCCGAAGCCTGACCCTCACCCGTCCCCTAATCCTAACCCGTACGCTGACACTAAACCGCGCCCTCACACGTACGCTCCCCCTAAAGCGTTGTCGTACCCTCACCTGGACCCTAAACCGTCCCCGTCCCCTAACCCTAACCCTAGCCCGAACCCTAACCCTAACCCTTCCCCGAAGCCTGACCCTCACCCGTCCCCTAATCCTAACCCGTACGCTGACACTAACCCGCGCCCTCACACGTACGCTCCCCCTAAAGCGTTGTCGTACCCTCACCTGGACCCTAAACCGTCCCCGTCCCCTAACCCTAACCCTAGCCCGAACCCTAACCCTAACCCTTCCCCGAAGCCTGACCCTCACCCGTCCCCTAATCCTAACCCGTACGCTGACACTAACCCGCGCCCTCACACGTACGCTCCCCCTAAAGCGTTGTCGTACCCTCACCTGGACCCTAAACCGTCCCCGTCCCCTAACCCTAACCCTAGCCCGAACCCTAACCCTAACCCTTCCCCGAAGCCTGACCCTCACCCGTCCCCTAATCCTAACCCGTACGCTGACACTAACCCGCGCCCTCACACGTACGCTCCCCCTAAAGCGTTGTCGTACCCTCACCTGGACCCTAAACCGTCCCCGTCCCCTAACCCTAACCCTAGCCCGAACCCTAACCCTAATCCTTCCCCGAAGCCTGACCCTCACCCGTCCCCTAATCCTAACCCGTACGCTGACACTAACCCGCGCCCTCACACTTACGCTCCCCCTAAAGCGTTGTCGTACCCTCACTTGGACCCTAAACCGTCCCCGTCCCCTAACCCTAACCCTAGCCCGAACCCTAACCCTAACCCTTCCCCGAAGCCTGACCCTCACCCGTCCCCTAATCCTAACCCGTACGCTGACACTAACCCGCGCCCTCACACGTACGCTCCCCCTAAAGCGTTGTCGTACCCTCACCTGGACCCTAAACCGTCCCCGTCCCCTAACCCTAACCCTAGCCCGAACCCTAACCCTAACCCTTCCCCGAAGCCTGACCCTCACCCGTCCCCTAATCCTAACCCGTACGCTGACACTAACCCGCGCCCTCACACGTACGCTCCCCCTAAAGCGTTGTCGTACCCTCACCTGGACCCTAAACCGTCCCCGTCCCCTAACCCTAACCCTAGCCCGAACCCTAACCCTAATCCTTCCCCGAAGCCTGACCCTCACCCGTCCCCTAATCCTAACCCGTACGCTGACACTAACCCGCGCCCTCACACTTACGCTCCCCCTAAAGCGTTGTCGTACCCTCACTTGGACCCTAAACCGTCCCCGTCCCCTAACCCTAACCCTAGCCCGAACCCTAACCCTAACCCTTCCCCGAAGCCTGACCCTCACCCGTCCCCTAATCCTAACCCGTACGCTGACACTAACCCGCGCCCTCACACGTACGCTCCCCCTAAAGCGTTGTCGTACCCTCACCTGGACCCTAAACCGTCCCCGTCCCCTAACCCTAACCCTAGCCCGAACCCTAACCCTAATCCTTCCCCGAAGCCTGACCCTCACCCGTCCCCTAATCCTAACCCGTACGCTGACACTAACCCGCGCCCTCACACTTACGCTCCCCCTAAAGCGTTGTCGTACCCTCACTTGGACCCTAAACCGTCCCCGTCCCCTAACCCTAACCCTAGCCCGAACCCTAACCCTAACCCTTCCCCGAAGCCTGACCCTCACCCGTCCCCTAATCCTAACCCGTACGCTGACACTAACCCGCGCCCTCACACGTACGCTCCCCCTAAAGCGTTGTCGTACCCTCACCTGGACCCTAAACCGTCCCCGTCCCCTAACCCTAACCCTAGCCCGAACCCTAACCCTAACCCTTCCCCGAAGCCTGACCCTCACCCGTCCCCTAATCCTAACCCGTACGCTGACACTAACCCGCGCCCTCACACGTACGATCCCCCTACAACGTTGTCGTACCCTCACCTGGACCCTAAACCGTCCCCGTTTCCTAACCCTAACCCTAGCCCGAACCCTAACCCTAACCCTTCCCCGAAGCCTGACCCTCACCCGTCCCCTAATCCTAACCCGTACGCTGACACTAACCCGCGCACTCACACGTACGCTCCCCCTAAAGCGTTGTCGTACCCTCACCTGGACCCTAAACCGTCCCCGTCCCCTAACCCTAACCCTAGCCCGAACCCTAACCCTAACCCTTCCCCGAAGCCTGACCCTCACCCGTCCCCTAATCCTAACCCGTACGCTGACACTAACCCGCGCCCTCACACTTACGCTCCCCCTAAAGCGTTGTCGTACCCTCACTTGGACCCTAAACCGTCCCCGTCCCCTAACCCTAACCCTAGCCCGAACCCTAACCCTAACCCTTCCCCGAAGCGTGACCCTCACCCGTCCCCTAATCCTAACCCGTACGCTGACACTAACCCGCGCCCTCACACGTACGCTCCCCCTAAAGCGTTGTCGTACCCTCACCTGGACCCTAAACCGTCCCCGTCCCCTAACCCTAACCCTAGCCCGAACCCTAACCCTAATCCTTCCCCGAAGCCTGACCCTCACCCGTCCCCTAATCCTAACCCGTACGCTGACACTAACCCGCGCCCTCACACTTACGCTCCCCCTAAAGCGTTGTCGTACCCTCACTTGGACCCTAAACCGTCCCCGTCCCCTAACCCTAACCCTAGCCCGAACCCTAACCCTAACCCTTCCCCGAAGCCTGACCCTCACCCGTCCCCTAATCCTAACCCGTACGCTGACACTAACCCGCGCCCTCACACGTACGCTCCCCCTAAAGCGTTGTCGTACCCTCACCTGGACCCTAAACCGTCCCCGTCCCCTAACCCTAACCCTAGCCCGAACCCTAACCCTAACCCTTCCCCGAAGCCTGACCCTCACCCGTCCCCTAATCCTAACCCGTACGCTGACACTAACCCGCGCCCTCACACGTACGCTCCCCCTAAAGCGTTGTCGTACCCTCACCTGGACCCTAAACCGTCCCCGTCCCCTAACCCTAACCCTAGCCCGAACCCTAACCCTAACCCTTCCCCGAAGCCTGACCCTCACCCGTCCCCTAATCCTAACCCGTACGCTGACACTAACCCGCGCCCTCACACGTACGATCCCCCTACAACGTTGTCGTACCCTCACCTGGACCCTAAACCGTCCCCGTTTCCTAACCCTAACCCTAGCCCGAACCCTAACCCTAACCCTTCCCCGAAGCCTGACCCTCACCCGTCCCCTAATCCTAACCCGTACGCTGACACTAACCCGCGCACTCACACGTACGCTCCCCCTAAAGCGTTGTCGTACCCTCACCTGGACCCTAAACCGTCCCCGTCCCCTAACCCTAACCCTAGCCCGAACCCTAACCCTAACCCTTCCCCGAAGCCTGACCCTCACCCGTCCCCTAATCCTAACCCGTACGCTGACACTAACCCGCGCCCTCACACTTACGCTCCCCCTAAAGCGTTGTCGTACCCTCACTTGGACCCTAAACCGTCCCCGTCCCCTAACCCTAACCCTAGCCCGAACCCTAACCCTAACCCTTCCCCGAAGCGTGACCCTCACCCGTCCCCTAATCCTAACCCGTACGCTGACACTAACCCGCGCCCTCACACGTACGCTCCCCCTAAAGCGTTGTCGTACCCTCATCTGGACCCTAAACCGTCCCCGTCCCCTAACCCTAACCCTAGCCCGAACCCTAACCCTAACCCTTCCCCGAAGCCTGACCCTCACCCGTCCCCTAATCCTAACCCGTACGCTGACACTAACCCGCGCCCTCACACGTACGCTCCCCCTAAAGGGTTGTCCTACCCTCACCTGGACCCTAAACCGTCCCCGTCCCCTAACCCTAACCCTAGCCCGAACCCTAACCCTAACCCTTCCCCGAAGCCTGACCCTCACCCGTCCCCTAATCCTAACCCGTACGCTGACACTAACCCGCGCCCTCACACGTACGCTCCCCCTAAAGCGTTGTCGTACCCTCACCTGGACCCTAAACCGTCCCCGTCCCCTAACCCTAACCCTAGCCCGAACCCTAACCCTAACCCTTCCCCGAAGCCTGATCCTCACCCGTCCCCAATCCTAACCCGTACGCTGACACTAACCCGCGCCCTCACACGTACGCTCCCCCTAAAGCGTTGTCGTACCCTCACCTGGACCCTAAACCGTCCCCGTCCCCTAACCCTAACCCTAGCCCGAACCCTAACCCTAACCCTTCCCCGAAGCCTGACCCTCACCCGTCCCCTAATCCTAACCCGTACGCTGACACTAACCCGCGCCCTCACACGTACGCTCCCCCTGAAGCGTTGTCGTACCCTCACCTGGACCCTAAACCATCCCCGTCCCCTAACCCTAACCCTAGCCCGAACCCTAACCCTAACCCTTCCCCGAAGCCTGACCCTCACCCGTCCCCTAATCCTAACCCGTACGCTGACACTAACCCGCGCCCTCACACGTATGCTCCCCCTAAAGCGTTGTCGTACCCTCACCTGGACCCTAAACCGTCCCCGTCCCCTAACCCTAACCCTAGCCCGAACCCTAACCCTAACCTTTCCCCGAAGCCTGACCCTCACCCGTCCCCTAATCCTAACCCGTACGTTGACACTAAACCGCGCCCTCACACGTACGCTCCCCCTAAAGCGTTGTCGTACCCTCACCTGGACCCTAAACCGTCCCCGTCCCCTAACCCTAACCCTAGCCCGAACCCTAACCCTAACACTTCCCCGAAGCCTGACCCTCACCCGTCCCCTAATCCTAACCCGTACGCTGACACTAACCCGCGCCCTCACACGTACGCTCCCCCTAAAGCGTTGTCGTACCCTCACCTGGACCCTAAACCGTCCCCGTCCCCTAACCCTAACCCTAGCCCGAACCCTAACCCTAACCCTTCCCCGAAGCCTGACCCTCACCCGTCCCCTAATCCTAACCCGTACGCTGACACTAACCCGCGCCCTCACACGTACGCTCCCCCTAAAGCGTTGTCGTACCCTCACCTGGACCCTAAACCGTCCCCGTCCCCTAACCCTAACCCTAGCCCGACCCTAACCCTAAACTTTCCCCGAAGCCTGACCCTCACCCGTCCCCTAATCCTAACCCGTACGCTGACACTAACCCGCGCCCTCACACGTACGCTCCCCCTAAAGCGTTGTCGTACCCTCACCTGGACCCTAAACCGTCCCCGTCCCCTAACCCTAACCCTAGCCCGAACCCTAACCCTAACACTTCCCCGAAGCCTGACCCTCACCCGTCCCCTAATCCTAACCCGTACGCTGACACTAACCCGCGCCCTCACACGTACGCTCCCCCTAAAGCGTTGTCGTACCCTCACCTGGACCCTAAACCGTCCCCGTCCCCGTCCCCTATCCCTAGCCCGAACCCTAACCCTTACCCTTCCCCGAAGCCTGACCCTCACCCGTCCCTTAATCCTAACCTGTACGCTGACACTAACCCGCGCCCTCACACGTACGCTCCCCCTAGAGCATTGTCGTACCCTCACCTGGACCCTAAACCGTCCCCATCCCCTAACCCTAACCCTAGCCCGAACCTTAACCCTAACCCTTCCCCGAAGCCTGACCCTCACCCGTCCCCTAATCCTAACCCGTACGCTGACACTAACCCGCGCCCTCACACGTACGCTCCCCCTAAAGCGTTGTCGTACCCTCACCTGGACCCTAAACCGTCCCCGTCCCCTAACCCTAACCCTAGCCCGAACCCTAACCCTAACACTTCACCGAAGCCTGACCCTCACCCGTCCCCTAATCCTAACCCGTACGCTGACACTAACCCGCGCCCTCACACGTACGCTCCCCCTAAAGCGTTGTCGTACCCTCACCTGGACCCTAAACCGTCCCCGTCCCCTAACCCTAACCCTAGCCCGTACCCTAACCCTAACCCTTCCCCGAAGCCTGACCCTCACCCGTCCCCTAATCCTAACCCGTACGCTGACACTAAGCCGCGCCCTCACACGTACGCTCCCCCTAAAGCGTTGTCGTACCCTCACCTGGACCCTAAACCGTCCCCGTCCCCTAACCCTAACCCTAGCCCGAACCCTAACCCTAACCCTTCCCCGAAGCCTGACCCTCACCCGTCCCCTAATCCTAACCCGTACGCTGACACTAACCCGCGCCCTCACACGTACGCTCCCCCTAAAGCGTTGTCATACCCTCACCTGGACCCTAAACCGTCCCCGTCCCCTAACCCTAACCCTAGCCCGAACCCTAACCCTAACCCTTCCCCGAAGCCTGACCCTCACCCGTCCCCTAATCCTAACCCGTACGCTGACACTAAACCGCGCCCTCACACGTACGCTCCCCCTACAACGTTGTCGTACCCTCACCTGGACCCTAAACCGTCCCCGTTTCCTAACCCTAACCCTAGCCCGAACCCTAACCCTAACCCTTCCCCGAAGCCTGACCCTCACCCGTCCCCTAATCCTAACCCGTACGCTGACACTAACCCGCGCCCTCACACGTACGCTCCCCCTAAAGCGTTGTCGTACCCTCACCTGGACCCTAAACCGTCCCCGTCCCCTAACCCTAACCCTAGCCCGAACCCTAACCCTAACCCTTCCCCGAAGCCTGACCCTCACCCGTCCCCTAATCCTAACCCGTACGCTGACACTAACCCGCGCCCTCACACGTACGCTCCCCCTAAAGGGTTGTCGTACCCTCACCTGGACCCTAAACCGTCCCCGTCCCCTAACCCTAACCCTAGCCCGAACCCTAACCCTAACCCTTCCCCGAAGCCTGACCCTCACCCGTCCCCTAATCCTAACACGTACGCTGACACTAACCCGCGCCCTCACACGTACGCTCCCCCTAAAGCGTTGTCGTACCCTCACCTGGACCCTAAATCGTCCCCGTCCCCTAACCCTAACCCTAGCCCGAACCCTAAACCTAACCCTTCCCCGAAGCCTGACCCTCACCCGTCCCCTAATCCTAACCCGTACGCTGACACTAACCCGCGCCCTCACACGTACGCTCCCCCTAAAGCGTTGTCGTACCCTCACCTGGACCCTAAACCGTCCCCGTCCCCTAACCCTAACCCTATCCCGAACCCTAACCCTAACCCTTCCCCGAAGCCTGACCCTCACCCGTCCCCTAATCCTAACCCGTACGCTGACACTAACCCGCGCCCTCACACTTACACTCCCCCTAAAGCGTTGTCGTACCCTCACTTGGACCCTAAACCGTCCCCGTCCCCTAACCCTAACCCTAGCCCGAACCCTAACCCTAACTCTTCCCCGAAGCCTGACGCTCACCCGTCCCCTAATCCTAACCCGTACGCTGACACTAACCCGCGCCCTCACACGTACGCTCCCCCTAAAGCGTTCTCGTAACCTCACCTGGACCCTAAACCGTCCCCGTCCCCTAACTCTAACCCTAGCCCGAACCCTAACCCTAACACTTCCCCGAAGCCTGACCCTCACCCGTCCCCTAATCCTAACCCGTACGCTGACACTAACCCGCGCCCTCACACGTACGCTCCCCCTAAAGGGTTGTCGTACCCTCACCTGGACCCTAAACCGTCCCCGTCCCCTAACCCTAACCCTAGCCCGAACCCTAACCCTAACCCTTCCCCGAAGCCTGACCCTCACCCGTCCCCTAATCCTAACACGTACGCTGACACTAACCCGCGCCCTCACACGTACGCTCCCCCTAAAGCGTTGTCGTACCCTCACCTGGACCCTAAACCGTCCCCGTCCCCTAACCCTAACCCTAGCCCGAACCCTAACCCTAACACTTCCCCAAAGCCTGACTCTCACCCGTCCCCTAATCCTAACCCGTACGCTGACACTAACCCGCGCCCTCACACGTACGCTCCCCCTAAAGCGTTGTCGTACCCTCACCTGGACCCTAAACCGTCCCCATCCCCTAACCCTAACCCTAGCCCGAACCCTAACCCTAACCCTTCCCCGAAGCCTGACCCTCACCCGTCCCCTAATCCTAACCCGTACGCTGACACTAACCCGCGCCCTCACACGTACGCTCCCCCTAAAGCGTTGTCGTACCCTCACCTGGACCCTAAACCGTCCCCGTCCCCTAACCCTAACCCTAGCCCGAACCCTAACCCTAACACTTCCCCGAAGCCTGACCCTCACCCGTCCTCTAATCCTAACCCGTACGCTGACACTAACCCGCGCCCTCACACGTACGCTCCCCCTAAAGCGTTGTCGTACCCTCACCTGGACCCTAAACCGTCCCCGTCCCCTAACCCTAACCCTAGCCCGTACCCTAACCCTAACCCTTCCCCGAAGCCTGACCCTCACCCGTCCCCTAATCCTAACCCGTACGCTGACACTAACCCGCGCCCTCACACGTACGCTCCCCCTAAAGCGTTGTCGTACCCTCACCTGGACCCTAAACCGTCCCCGTCCCCTAACCCTATCCCTAGCCCGAACCCTAACCCTAATCCTTCCCCGAAGCCTGACCCTCACCCGTCCCCAATCCTAACCCGTACGCTGACACTAACCCGCGCCCTCACACGTACGCTCCCCCTAAAGCGTTGTCGTACCCTCACCTGGACCCTAAACCGTCCCCGTCCCCTAACCCTAACCCTAGCCCGAACCCTAACCCTAACCCTTCCCCGAAGCCTGACCCTCACCCGTCCCCTAATCCTAACCCGTACGCTGACACTAACCCGCGCCCTCACACGTACGCCCCCCCTAAAGCGTTGTCGTACCCTCACCTGGACCCAAAACTATCCCCGTCCCCTAACCCTAACCCTAGCCCGAACCCTAACTCTAACCCTTCCCCGAAGCCTGACCCTCACCCGTCCCCTAATCCTAACCCGTACGCTGACACTAACCCGCGCCCTCACACGTACGCTCCTCCTAAAGCGTTGTCGTCCCCTCACCTTGATCCTAAACCGTCCCCGTTTCCTAACCCTAACCCTAGCCCGAACCCTAACAATAACCCTTCCCCGAAGCCTGACCCTCACCCGTCCCCTAATCCTAACCCGTACGCTGACACTAACCCGCGCCCTCACACGTACGCTCCCCCTAAAGCGTTGTCGTACCCTCACCTGGACCCTAAACCGTCCCCGTCCCCTAACCCTAACCCTAGCCCGAACCCTAACCCTAACCCTTCCCCGAAGCCTGACCCTCACCCGTCCCCTAATCCTAACCCGTACGCTGACACTAACCCGCGCCCTCACACGTACGCTCCCCCTAAAGCGTTGTCGTACCCTCACCTGGACCCTAAACCGTCCCCGTCCCCTAACCCTAACCCTAGCCCGAACCCTAACCCTAACCCTTCCCCGAAGCCTGACCCTCACCCGTCCCCTAATCCTAACCCGTACGCTGACACTAACCCGCGCCCTCACACGTACGCTCCCCCAAAGCGTTGTCGTACCCTCACCTGGACCCTAAACCGTCCCCGTCCCCTAACCCTAACCCTAGCCCGAACCCTAACCCTAACCCTTCCCCGAAGCCTGACCCTCACCCGTCCCATAATCCTAACCCGTACGCTGACACTAACCCGCGCCCTCACACGTACGCTCCCCCTAAAGCGTTGTCGTACCCTCACCTGGACCCTAAACCGTCCCCGTCCCCTAACCCTAACCCTAGCCCGACCCTAACCCTAACCTTTCCCCGAAGCCTGACCCTCACCCGTCCCCTAATCCTAACCCGTACGCTGACACTAACCCGCGCCCTCACACGTACGCTCCCCCTAAAGCGTTGTCGTACCCTCACCTGGACCCTAAACCGTCCCCGTCCCCTAACCCTAACCCTAGCCCGAACCCTAACCCTAACACTTCCCCGAAGCCTGACCCTCACCCGTCCCCTAATCCTAACCCGTACGCTGACACTAACCCGCGCCCTCACACGTACGCTCCCCCTAAAGCGTTGTCGTACCCTCACCTGGACCCTAAACCGTCCCCGTCCCCGTCCCCTATCCCTAGCCCGAACCCTAACCCTTACCCTTCCCCGAAGCCTGACCCTCACCCGTCCCCTAATCCTAACCCGTACGCTGACACTAACCCACGCCCTCACACGTACGCTCCCCCTAGAGCATTGTCGTACCCTCACCTGGACCCTAAACTGTCCCCGTCCCCTAACCCTAACCCTAGCCCGAACCTTAACCCTAACCCTTCCCCGAAGCCTGACCCTCACCCGTCCCCTAATCCTAACCCGTACGCTGACACTAACCCGCGCCCTCATACGTACGCTCCCCCTAAAGCGTTGTCGTACCCTCACCTGGACCCTAAACCGTCCCCGTCCCCTAACCCTAACCCTAGCCCGAACCCTAACCCTAACCCTTCCCCGAAGCCTGACCCTCACCCGTCCCCTAATCCTAACCCGTACGCTGACACTAACCCGCGCCCTCACACGTACGCTCCCCCTACAACGTTGTCGTACCCTCACCTGGACCCTAAACCGTCCCCGTTTCCTAACCCTAACCCTAGCCCGAACCCTAACCCTAACCCTTCCCCGAAGCCTGACCCTCAGCCGTCCCCTAATCCTAACCCGTACGCTGACACTAAGCCGCGCCCTCACACGTACGCTCCCCCTAAAGCGTTGTCGTACCCTCACCTGGACCCTAAACCGTCCCCGTCCCCTAACCCTAACCCTAGCCCGAACCCTAACCCTAACCCTTCCCCGAAGCCTGACCCTCACCCGTCCCCTAATCCTAACCCGTACGCTGACACTAACCCGCGCCCTCACACGTACGCTCCCCCTAAAGCGTTGTCATACCCTCACCTGGACCCTAAACCGTCCCCGTCCCCTAACCCTAACCCTAGCCCGAACCCTAACCCTAACCCTTCCCCGAAGCCTGACCCTCACCCGTCCCCTAATCCTAACCCGTACGCTGACACTAACCCGCGCCCTCACACGTACGCTCCCCCTACAACGTTGTCGTACCCTCACTTGGACCCTAAACCGTCCCCGTTTCCTAACCCTAACCCTAGCCCGAACCCTAACCCTAACCCTTCCCCGAAGCCTGACCCTCACCCGTCCCCTAATCCTAAACCGTACGCTGACACTAACCCGAGCCCTCACACGTACGCTCCCCCTAAAGCATTGTCGTACCCTCACCTGGACCCTAAACCGTCCCCGTCCCCTAACCCTAACCCTAGCCCGAACCCTAACCCTAACCCTTCCCCGAAGCCTGACCCTCACCCGTCCCCTAATCCTAACCCGTACGCTGACACTAACCCGCGCCCTCACACGTACGCTCCCCCTAAAGCGTTGTCGTACCCTCACCTGGACCCTAAACCGTCCCCGTCCCCTAACCCTAACCCTAGCCCGAACCCTAACCCTAACCCTTCCCCGAAGCCTGACCCTCACCCGTCCCCTAATCCTAACCCGTACGCTGACACTAACCCGCGCCCTCACACGTACACTCCCCCTAAAGCGCTGTCGTACCCTCACCTGGACCCTAAACCGTCCCCGTCCCCTAACCCTAACCCTAGCCCGAACCCTAGCCCTAACCCTTCCCCGAAGCCTGACCCTCACCCGTCCCCTAATCCTAACCCGTACGCTGACACTAACCCGCGCCCTCACACGTACGCTCCCCCTAAAGCGTTGTCGTACCCTCACCTGGACCCTAAACCGTCCCTGTCCCCTAACCCTAACCCTAGCCCGAAACCTAACCCTAACCCTTCCCCGAAGCCTGACCCTCACCCGTCCCCTAATCCTAACCCGTACGCTGACACTAACCCGCGCCCTCACACGTACGCTCCCCCTAAAGCGTTGTCGTACCCTCACCTGGACCCTAAACCGTCCCCGTCCCCTAACCCTAACCCTAGCCCGAACCCTAACCCTAACCCTTCCCCGAAGCCTGACCCTCACCCGTCCCCTAATCCTAACCCGTACGCTGACACTAACCCGCGCCCTCACACGTACGCTCCCCCTAAAGCGTTGTCGTACCCTCACCTGGACCCTAAACCGTCCCCGTCCCCTAACCCTAACCCTAGCCCGAACCCTAACCCTAACCCTTCCCCGAAGCCTGACCCTCACCCATCCCCTAATCCTAACCCGTACGCTGACACTAACCCGCGCCCTCACACGTACGCTCCCCCAAAGCGTTGTCGTACCCTCACCTGGACCCTAAACCGTCCCCGTCCCCTAACCCTAACCCTAGCCCGAACCCTAACCCTAACCCTTCCCCGAAGCCTGACCCTCACCCGTCCCATAATCCTAACCCGTACGCTGACACTAACCCGCGCCCTCACACGTACGCTCCCCCTAAAGCGTTGTCGTACCCTCACCTGGACCCTAAACCGTCCCCGTCCCCTAACCCTAACCCTAGCCCGACCCTAACCCTAACCTTTCCCCGAAGCCTGACCCTCACCCGTCCCCTAATCCTAACCCGTACGCTGACACTAACCCGCGCCCTCACACGTACGCTCCCCCTAAAGCGTTGTCGTACCCTCACCTGGACCCTAAACCGTCCCCGTCCCCTAACCCTAACCCTAGCCCGAACCCTAACCCAAACACTTCCCCGAAGCCTGACCCTCACCCGTCCCCTAATCCTAACCCGTACGCTGACACTAACCCGCGCCCTCACACGTACGCTCCCCCTAAAGCGTTGTCGTACACTCACCTGGACCCTAAACCGTCCCCGTCCCCGTCCCCTATCCCTAGCCCGAACCCTAACCCTTACCCTTCCCCGAAGCCTGACCCTCACCCGTCCCCTAATCCTAACCTGTACGCTGACACTAACCCGCGCCCTCACACGTACGCTCCCCCTAGAGCATTGTCGTACCCTCACCTGGACCCTAAACCGTCCCCGTCCCCTAACCCTAACCCTAGCCCGAACCCTAACCCTAACCCTTCCCCGAAGCCTGACCCTCACCCGTCCCCTAATCCTAACCCGTACGCTGACACTAACCCGCGCCCTCACACGTACGCTCCCCCTAAAGCGTTGTCGTACCCTCACCTGGACCCTAAACCGTCCCCGTCCCCTAACCCTAACCCTAGCCCGAACCCTAACCCTAACCCTTCCCCGAAGCCTGACCCTCACCCGTCCCCAATCCTAACCCGTACGCTGACACTAACCCGCGCCCTCACACGTACGCTCCCCCTAAAGCTTTGTCGTACCCTCACCTGGACCCTATATCGTCCCCGTCCCCTAACCCTAACCCTAGCCTGAACCCTAACCCTAACCCTTCCCCGAAGCCTGACCCTCACCCGTCCCCTAATCCTAACCCGTACGCTGACACTAACCCGCGCCCTCACACGTACGCTCCCCCTAAAGCGTTGTCGTACCCTCACCTGGACCCTAAACCGTCCCCGTCCCCTAACCCTAACCCTATCCCGAACCCTAACCCTAAACCTTCCCCGAAGCCTGACCCTCACCCGTCCCCTAATCCTAACCCGTACGCTGACACTAACCCGCGCCCTCACACGTATGCTCCCCCTAAAGCGTTGTCGTACCCTCACCTGGACCCTAAACCGTCCCCGTCCCCTAACCCTAACCCTAGCCCGAACCCTAACCCTAACCCTTCCCCGAAGCCTGACCCTCACCCGTCCCCTAATCCTAACCCGTACGCTGACACTAACCCGCGCCCTCACACGTACGCTCCCCCTAAAGCGTTGTCGTACCCTCACCTGGACCCTAAACCGTCCCCGTCCCCTAACCCTAACCCTAGCCCGAACCCTAACCCTAACCCTTCCCCGAAGCCTGACCCTCACCCGTCCCCTAATCCTAACCCGTACGCTGACACTAACCCGCGCCCTCACACGTACGCTCCCCCTAAAGCGTTGTCGTACCCTCACCTGGACCCTAAACCGTCCCCGTCCCCTAACCCTAACCCTAGCCCGAACCCTAACCCTAACCCTTCCCCGAAGCCTGACCCTCACCCGTCCCCTAATCCTAACCCGTACGCTGACACTAACCCGCGCCCTCACACGTACGCTCCCCCAAAGCGTTGTCGTACCCTCACCTGGACCCTAAACCGTCCCCGTCCCCTAACCCTAACCCTAGCCCGAACCCTAACCCTAACCCTTCCCCGAAGCCTGACCCTCACCCGTCCCATAATCCTAACCCGTACGCTGACACTAACCCGCGCCCTCACACGTACGCTCCCCCTAAAGCGTTGTCGTACCCTCACCTGGACCCTAAACCGTCCCCGTCCCCTAACCCTAACCCTAGCCCGACCCTAACCCTAACCTTTCCCCGAAGCCTGACCCTCACCCGTCCCCTAATCCTAACCCGTACGCTGACACTAACCCGCGCCCTCACACGTACGCTCCCCCTAAAGCGTTGTCGTACCCTCACCTGGACCCTAAACCGTCCCCGTCCCCTAACCCTAACCCTAGCCCGAACCCTAACCCTAACACTTCCCCGAAGCCTGACCCTCACCCGTCCCCTAATCCTAACCCGTACGCTGACACTAACCCGCGCCCTCACACGTACGCTCCCCCTAAAGCGTTGTCGTACCCTCACCTGGACCCTAAACCGTCCCCGTCCCCGTCCCCTATCCCTAGCCCGAACCCTAACCCTTACCCTTCCCCGAAGCCTGACCCTCACCCGTCCCCTAATCCTAACCCGTACGCTGACACTAACCCGCGCCCTCACACGTACGCTCCCCCTAGAGCATTGTCGTACCCTCACCTGGACCCTAAACTGTCCCCGTCCCCTAACCCTAACCCTAGCCCGAACCTTAACCCTAACCCTTCCCCGAAGCCTGACCCTCACCCGTCCCCTAATCCTAACCCGTACGCTGACACTAACCCGCGCCCTCATACGTACGCTCCCCCTAAAGCGTTGTCGTACCCTCACCTGGACCCTAAACCGTCCCCGTCCCCTAACCCTAACCCTAGCCCGAACCCTAACCCTAACCCTTCCCCGAAGCCTGACCCTCACCCGTCCCCTAATCCTAACCCGTACGCTGACACTAACCCGCGCCCTCACACGTACGCTCCCCCTAAAGCGTTGTCGTACCCTCACCTGGACCCTAAACCGTCCCCGTCCCCTAACCCTAACCCTAGCCCGAACCCTAACCCTAACCCTTCCCCGAAGCCTGACCCTCACCCGTCCCCTAATCCTAACCCGTACGCTGACACTAACCCGCGCCCTCACACGTACGCTCCCCCTAAAGCGTTGTCGTACCCTCCCCTGGACCCTAAACCGTCCCCGTCCCCTAACCCTAACCCTAGCCCGAACCCTAACCCTAACCCTTCCCCGAAGCCTGACCCTCACCCGTCCCCTAATCCTAACCCGTACGCTGACACTAACCCGCGGCCTCACACGTACACTCCCCCTAAAGCGCTGTCGTACCCTCACCTGGACCCTAAACCGTCCCCGTCCCCTAACCCTAACCCTAGCCCGAACCCTAACCCTAACCCTTCCCCGAAGCCTGACCCTCACCCGTCCCCTAATCCTAACCCGTACGCTGACACTAACCCGCGCCCTCACACGTACGCTCCCCCTAAAGTGTTGTCGTACCCTCACCTGGACCCTAAACCGTCCCTGTCCCCTAACCCTAACCCTAGCCCGAAACCTAACCCTAACCCTTCCCCGAAGCCTGACCCTCACCCGTCCCCTAATCCTAACCCGTACGCTGACACTAACCCGCGCCCTCACACGTACGCTCCCCCTAAAGCGTTGTCGTACCCTCACCTGGACCCTAAACCGTCCCCGTCCCCTAACCCTAACCCTAGCCCGAACCCTAACCCTAACCCTTCCCCGAAGCCTGACCCTCACCCGTCCCCTAATCCTAACCCGTACGCTGACACTAACCCGCGCCCTCACACGTACGCTCCCCCTAAAGCGTTGTCGTACCCTCACCTGGACCCTAAACCGTCCCCGTCCCCTAACCCTAACCCTAGCCCGAACCCTAACCCTAACCCTTCCCCGAAGCCTGACCCTCACCCGTCCCCTAATCCTAACCCGTACGCTGACACTAACCCGCGCCCTCACACGTACGCTCCCCCAAAGCGTTGTCGTACCCTCACCTGGACCCTAAACCGTCCCCGTCCCCTAACCCTAACCCTAGCCCGAACCCTAACCCTAACCCTTCCCCGAAGCCTGACCCTCACCCGTCCCATAATCCTAACCCGTACGCTGACACTAACCCGCGCCCTCACACGTACGCTCCCCCTAAAGCGTTGTCGTACCCTCACCTGGACCCTAAACTGTCCCCGTCCCCTAACCCTAACCCTAGCCCGACCCTAACCCTAACCTTTCCCCGAAGCCTGACCCTCACCCGTCCCCTAATCCTAACCCGTACGCTGACACTAACCCGCGCCCTCACACGTACGCTCCCCCTAAAGCGTTGTCGTACCCTCACCTGGACCCTAAACCGTCCCCGTCCCCTAACCCTAACCCTAGCCCGAACCCTAACCCTAACACTTCCCCGAAGCCTGACCCTCACCCGTCCCCTAATCCTAACCCGTACGCTGACACTAACCCGCGCCCTCACACGTACGCTCCCCCTAAAGCGTTGTCGTACACTCACCTGGACCCTAAACCGTCCCCGTCCCCGTCCCCTATCCCTAGCCCGAACCCTAACCCTTACTCTTCCCCGAAGCCTGACCCTCACCCGTCCCCTAATCCTAACCTGTACGCTGACACTAACCCGCGCCCTCACACGTACGCTCCCCCTAGAGCATTGTCGTACCCTCACCTGGACCCTAAACCGTCCCCGTCCCCTAACCCTAACCCTAGCCCGAACCCTAACCCTAACCCTTCCCCGAAGCCTGACCCTCACCCGTCCCCTAATCCTAACCCGTACGCTGACACTAACCCGCGCCCTCACACGTACGCTCCCCCTAAAGCGTTGTCGTACCCTCACCTGGACCCTAAACCGTCCCCGTCCCCTAACCCTAACCCTAGCCCGAACCCTAACCCTAACCCTTCCCCGAAGCCTGACCCTCACCCGTCCCCAATCCTAACCCGTACGCTGACACTAACCCGCGCCCTCACACGTACGCTCCCCCTAAAGCTTTGTCGTACCCTCACCTGGACCCTATATCGTCCCCGTCCCCTAACCCTAACCCTAGCCTGAACCCTAACCCTAACCCTTCCCCGAAGCCTGACCCTCACCCGTCCCCTAATCCTAACCCGTACGCTGACACTAACCCGCGCCCTCACACGTACGCTCCCCCTAAAGCGTTGTCGTACCCTCACCTGGACCCTAAACCGTCCCCGTTTCCTAACCCTAACCCTAGCCCGAACCCTAACCCTAACCCTTCCCCGAAGCCTGACCCTCAGCCGTCCCCTAATCCTAACCCGTACGCTGACACTAAGCCGCGCCCTCACACGTACGCTCCCCCTAAAGCGTTGTCGTACCCTCACCTGGACCCTAAACCGTCCCCGTCCCCTAACCCTAACCCTAGCCCGAACCCTAACCCTAACCCTTCCCCGAAGCCTGACCCTCACCCGTCCCCTAATCCTAACCCGTACGCTGACACTAACCCGCGCCCTCACACGTACGCTCCCCCTAAAGCGTTGTCATACCCTCACCTGGACCCTAAACCGTCCCCGTCCCCTAACCCTAACCCTAGCCCGAACCCTAACCCTAACCCTTCCCCGAAGCCTGACCCTCACCCGTCCCCTAATCCTAACCCGTACGCTGACACTAACCCGCGCCCTCACACGTACGCTCCCCCTAAAGCGTTGTCGTACCCTCCCCTGGACCCTAAACCGTCCCCGTCCCCTAACCCTAACCCTAGCCCGAACCCTAACCCTAACCCTTCCCCGAAGCCTGACCCTCACCCGTCCCCTAATCCTAACCCGTACGCTGACACTAACCCGCGGCCTCACACGTACACTCCCCCTAAAGCGCTGTCGTACCCTCACCTGGACCCTAAACCGTCCCCGTCCCCTAACCCTAACCCTAGCCCGAACCCTAACCCTAACCCTTCCCCGAAGCCTGACCCTCACCCGTCCCCTAATCCTAACCCGTACGCTGACACTAACCCGCGCCCTCACACGTACGCTCCCCCTAAAGTGTTGTCGTACCCTCACCTGGACCCTAAACCGTCCCCGTCCCCTAACCCTAACCCTAGCCCGAAACCTAACCCTAACCCTTCCCCGAAGCCTGACCCTCACCCGTCCCCTAATCCTAACCCGTACGCTGACACTAACCCGCGCCCTCACACGTACGCTCCCCCTAAAGCGTTGTCGTACCCTCACCTGGACCCTAAACCGTCCCCGTCCCCTAACCCTAACCCTAGCCCGAACCCTAACCCTAACCCTTCCCCGAAGCCTGACCCTCACCCGTCCCCTAATCCTAACCCGTACGCTGACACTAACCCGCGCCCTCACACGTACGCTCCCCCTAAAGCGTTGTCGTACCCTCACCTGGACCCTAAACCGTCCCCGTCCCCTAACCCTAACCCTAGCCCGAACCCTAACCCTAACCCTTCCCCGAAGCCTGACCCTCACCCGTCCCCTAATCCTAACCCGTACGCTGACACTAACCCGCGCCCTCACACGTACGCTCCCCCAAAGCGTTGTCGTACCCTCACCTGGACCCTAAACCGTCCCCGTCCCCTAACCCTAACCCTAGCCCGAACCCTAACCCTAACCCTTCCCCGAAGCCTGACCCTCACCCGTCCCATAATCCTAACCCGTACGCTGACACTAACCCGCGCCCTCACACGTACGCTCCCCCTAAAGCGTTGTCGTACCCTCACCTGGACCCTAAACCGTCCCCGTCCCCTAACCCTAACCCTAGCCCGACCCTAACCCTAACCTTTCCCCGAAGCCTGACCCTCACCCGTCCCCTAATCCTAACCCGTACGCTGACACTAACCCGCGCCCTCACACGTACGCTCCCCCTAAAGCGTTGTCGTACCCTCACCTGGACCCTAAACCGTCCCCGTCCCCTAACCCTAACCCTAGCCCGAACCCTAACCCTAACACTTCCCCGAAGCCTGACCCTCACCCGTCCCCTAATCCTAACCCGTACGCTGACACTAACCCGCGCCCTCACACGTACGCTCCCCCTAAAGCGTTGTCGTACACTCACCTGGACCCTAAACCGTCCCCGTCCCCGTCCCCTATCCCTAGCCCGAACCCTAACCCTTACTCTTCCCCGAAGCCTGACCCTCACCCGTCCCCTAATCCTAACCTGTACGCTGACACTAACCCGCGCCCTCACACGTACGCTCCCCCTAAAGCGTTGTCGTACCCTCACCTGGACCCTAAACCGTCCCCGTCCCCTAACCCTAACCCTAGCCCGAACCCTAACCCTAACCCTTCCCCGAAGCCTGACCCTCACCCGTCCCCTAATCCTAACCCGTACGCTGACACTAACCCGCGCCCTCACACGTACGCTCCCCCTAAAGCGTTGTCGTACCCTCACCTGGACCCTAAACCGTCCCCGTCCCCTAACCCTAACCCTAGCCGAACCCTAACCCTAACACTTCCCCGAAGCCTGACCCTCACCCGTCCCCTAATCCTAACCCGTACGCTGACACTAACCCGCGCCCTCACACGTACGCTCCCCCTAAAGCGTTGTCGTACCCTCACCTGGACCCTAAACCGTCCCCGTCCCCTAACCCTAACCCTAGACCGAACCCTAACCCTAACCCTTCCCCGAAGCCTGACCCTCACCCGTCCCCTAATCCTAACCCGTACGCTGACACTAACCCGCGCCCTCACACGTATGCTCCCCCTAAAGCGTTGTCGTACCCTCACCTGGACCCTAAACCGTCCCCGTCCCCTAACCCTAACCCTAGCCCGAACCCTAACCCTAACCCTTCACCGAAGCCTGACCCTCACCCGTCCCCTAATCCTAACCCGTACGCTGACACTAACCCGCGCCCTCACACGTACGCTCCCCGTAAAGCGTTGTCGTACCCTCACCTGTACCCTAAACCGTCCCCGTCCCCTAACCCTAACCCTAGCCCGAACCCTAACCCTAACACTTCCCCGAAGCCTGACCCTCACCCGTCCCCTAATCCTAACCCGTACGCTGACACTAACCCGCGCCCTCACACGTACGCTCCCCCTAAAGCGTTGTCGTACCCTCACCTGGACCCTAAACCGTCCCCGTCCCCTAACCGTAACCCTAGCCCGTACCCTAACCCTAACCCTTCCCCGAAGCCTGACCCTCACCCGTCCCCTAATCCTAACCCGTACGCTGACACTAACCCGCGCCCTCACACGTACGCTCCCCCTAAAGCGTTGTCGTACCCTCACCTGGACCCTAAACCGTCCCCGTACCCTAACCCTATCCCTAGCCCGAACCCTAACCCTAACCCTTCCCCGAAGCCTGACCCTCACCCGTCCCCTAATCCTAACCCGTACGATGACACTAACCCGCGCCCTCACACGTACGCTCCCCCTGAAGCTTTGTCGTACCCTCACCTGGACCCTAAACCGTGCCCGTCCCCTAACCCTAACCCTAGCCCGAACCCTAACCCTAACCCTTCCCCGAAGCCTGACCCTCACCCGTCCCCTAATCCTAACCCGTACGCTGACACTAACCCGCGCCCTCACACGTACGCTCCCCCTAAAGCGTTGTCGTACCCTCACCTGGACCCTAAACCGTCCCCGTCCCCTAACCCTAACCCTAGCCCGAACCCTAACCCTAACCCTTCCCCGAAGCCTGACCCTCACCCGTCCCCTAATCCTAACCCGTACGTTGACACTAAACCGCGCCCTCACACGTACGCTCCCCCTAAAGCGTTGTCGTACCCTCACCTGGACCCTAAACCGTCCCCGTCCCCTAACCCTAACCCTAGCCCGAACCCTAACCCTAACCCTTCCCCGAAGCCTGACCCTCACCCGTCCCCTAATCCTAACCCGTACGCTGACACTAACCCGCGCCCTCACACGTACGCTCCCCCTAAAGCGTTGTCGTACCCTCACCTGGACCCTAAACCGTCCCCGTCCCCTAACCCTAACCCTAGCCCGAACCCTAACCCTAACCCTTCCCCGAAGCCTGACACTCACCCTTCCACTAATCCTAACCCGTACACAGACACTAACCCGCGCCCTCACACGTAGGCTCCCCCTAAAGCGTTGTCGTACCCTCACCTGGACCCTAAACCGTCCCCGTCCCCTAACCCTAACCTTAGCCCGAACCCTAACCCTAACACTTCCGCGAAGCCTGACCCTCACCCTTCCCCTAATCCTAACCCGTACGCTGACACTAACCCGCGCCCTCACACGTACGCTCCCCCTAGAGCGTTGTCGTACCCTCACCTGGACCCTAAACCGTCCCCGTACCCTAACCCTAACCCTAGCCCGAACCTTAACCCTAACCCTTCCCCGAAGCCTGACCCTCACCCGTCCCCTAATCCTAACCCGTACGCTGACACTAACCCGCGCCCTCACACGTACGCTCCCCCTAAAGCGTTGTCGTACCCTCACCTGGACCCTAAACCGTCCCCGTCCCCGTCCCCTAACCCTAGCCCGAACCCTAACCCTAACCCTTCCCCGAAGCCTGACCCTCACCCGTCCCCTAATCCTATCCCGTACGCTGACACTAACCCGCGCCCTCACACGTACGCTCCCCCTACAACGTTGTCGTACCCTCACCTGGACCCTAAACCGTCCCCGTTTCCTAACCCTAACCCTAGCCCGAACCCTAACCCTAACCCTTCCCCGAAGCCTGACCCTCACCCGTCCCCTAATCCTAACCCGTACGCTGACACTAACCCGCGCCCTCACACGTACACTCCCCATAGAGCGTTGTCGTACCCTCACCTGGACCCTAAACCGTCCCCGTCCCCTAACCCTAACCCTAGCCCGAAGCCTAACCCTAACCCTTCCCCGAAGCCTGACCCTCAGCCGTCCCCTAATCCTAACCCGTATGCTGACACTAACCCGCGCCCTCACACGTACGCTCCCCCTAGAGCGTTGTCGTACCCTCACCTGGACCCTAAACCGTCCCCGTCCCCTAACCCTAACCCTAGCCCGAAGCCTAACCCTAACCCTTCCCCGAAGCCTGACCCTCAGCCGTCCCCTAATCCTAACCCGTACGCTGACACTAACCCACGCCCTCACACGTACGCTCCCCTTAAAGCGTTGTCGTACCCTCACCTGGACCCTAAACCGTCCCTGTCCCCTAACCCTAACCCTAACCCGAACCCTAACCCTAACCCTTCCCCGAAGCCTGACCCTCACCCGTCCCCTAATCCTAACCCGTACGCTGACACTAACCCGCGCCCTCACACGGACGCTCCCCCTGAAGCGTTGTCGTACCCTCAGCTGGACCCTAAACCGTCCCCGTCCCCTAACCCTAACCCTAGCCCGAACCCTAACCCTAACACTTCCGCGAAGCCTGACTCTCACCCGTCCCCTAATCCTAACCCGTACGCTGACACTAACCCGCGCCCTCACACGTACGCTCCCCCTAAAGCGTTGTCGTACCCTCACCTGGACCCTAAACCGTCCCCGTCCCCTAACCCTAACCCTAGCCCGAACCATAACCCTAACCCTTCCCCGAAGCGTGACCAACAACTGTCCCCTAATCCTAACGCGTATGCTGACACTAACCCGTGCCCTCACACGTACGCTCCCCCTAAAGCGTTGTCGTACCCTCACCTGGACCCTAAACCGTCCCCGTCCCCTAACCCTAACCCGAACCCTAACCCTATCCCTTCCCCGAAGCCTGACCCTCACCCGTCCCCTAATCCTAACCCGTACTCTGACACTAACCCGCGCCCTCACATGTACGCTCCCCCTAAAGCGTTGTCGTACCCTCACCTGGACCCTAAACCGTCCCCGTCCCCTAACCCTAACCCTAGCCCGAACCCTAACCCTAACCCTTCCCCGAAGCCTGACGCTCACCCGTCCCCTAATCCTAACCCGTACGCTGACACTAACCCGCGCCCTCACACGTACGCTCCCCCTAAAGCGTTGTCGTACCCTCACCTGGACCCTAAACCGTCCCCGTCCCCTAACCCTAACCCTAGCCCGAACCCTAACCCTAACCCTTCCCCGAAGCCTGACCCTCACCCGTCCCCTAATCCTAACCCGTACGCTGACACTAACCCGCGCCCTCACAGGTACGCTCCCCCTAAAGCGTTGTCGTACCCTCACCTGGACCCTAAACCGTCCCCGTCCCCTAACCCTAACCCTAGCCCGAACCCTAACCCTAACCCTTCCCCGAAGCCTGACCCTCACCCGTCCCCAATCCTAACCCGTACGCTGACACTAACCCGCGCCCTCACACGTACGCTCCCCCTAAAGCGTTGTCGTACCCTCACCTGGACTCTAAACCGTCCCCGTTTCCTAACCCTAACCCTAGCCCGAACCCTAACCCTAACCCTTCCCCGAAGCCTGACCCTCACCCGTCCCCTAATCCTAACCCGTACGCTGACACTAACCCGCGCCCTCACACGTACGCTGCCCCTAAAGCATTGTCGTACCCTCACCTGGACCCTAAACCGTCCCCGTCCCCTAACCCTAACCCTAGCCCGAACCCTAACCCTAACACTTCCCCGATGCCTGACCCTCACCCGTCACCTAATCCTAACCCGTACGCTGACACTAACCAGCGCCCTCACACGTACGCTCCCCCTAAAGCGTTGCCGTACCCTCACCTGGACCCTAAACCGTCCCCGTCCCCTAACCCTAACCCTAGCCCGAACCCTAACCCTAACCCTTCCCCGAAGCCTGACCCTCAACCGTCCCCTAATCCTAACCCGTACGCTGACACTAACCCACGCCCTCACACGTACGCTCCCCCTAAAGCGTTGTCGTACCCTCACCTGGACCCTAAACCGTCCCCGTCCCCTAACCCTAACCCTAGCCCGAACCCTAACCCTAACCCTTCCCCGAAGCCTGACCCTCACCCGTCCCCAATCCTAACCCGTACGCTGACACTAACCCGCGCCCTCACACGTACGCTCCCCCTAAAGCGTTGTCGTACCCTCACCTGGACCCTAAACCGTCCCCGTCCCCTAACCCTAACCCTAACCCGAACCCTAACCCTAACCCTTCCCCGAAGCCTGACCCTCACCCGTCCCCTAATCCTAACCCGTACGCTGACACTAACCAGCGCCCTCACACGTACGCTCCCCCTAAAGCGTTGTCGTACCCTCACCTGGACCCAAAACCATCCCCGTCCCCTAACCCTAACCCTAGCCCGAACCCTAACTCTAACCCTTCCCCGAAGCCTGACCCTCACCTGTCCCCAAATCCTAACCCGTACGCTGACACTAACCCGCGCCCTCACACGTACGCTCCTCCTAAAGCGTTGTCGTCCCCTCACCTTGATCCTAAACCGTCCCCGTTTCCTAACCCTAACCCTAGCCCGAACCCTAACAATAACCCTTCACCGAAGACTGACCCTCACCCGTCCCCTAATCCTAACCCGTACGCTGACACTAACCAGCGCCCTCACACGTAAGCTACCCCTAAAGCGTTGTCGTACCCTCACCTGGACCCTAAACCGTCCCCGTCCCCTAACCCTAACCCTAGCCCGAACCCTAACCCTAACCCTTCCCCGAAGCCTGACCCTCACCCGTCCCCTAATCCTAACCCGTACGCTGACACTAACCCGCGCCCTCACACGTACACTCCCCCTAAAGCGCTGTTGTACCCTCACCTGGACCCTAAACCGTCCCCGTCCCCTAACCCTAACCCTAGCCCGAACCCTAACCCTAACCCTTCCCCGAAGCCTGACCCTCACCCGTCCACTAATCCTAACCCGTACGCTGACACTAACCCGCGCCCTCACACGTACGCTCCCCCTAAAGCGTTGTCGTACCCTCACCTGGACCCTAAACCGTCCCCGTCCCCTAACCCTAACCCTAGCCCGAAACCTAACCCTAACCCTTCCCCGAAGCCTGACCCTCACCCGTCCCCTAATCCTAACCCGTACGCTGACACTAACCCGCGCCCTCACACGTACGCTCCCCCTAAAGCGTTGTCGTACCCTCACCTGGACCCTAAACCGTCCCCGTCCCCTAACCCTAACCCTAGCCCGAACCCTAACCCTAACCCTTCCCCGAAGCCTGACCCTCACCCGTCCCCTAATCCTAACCCGTACGCTGACACTAACCCGCGCCCTCACACGTACGCTCCCCCTAAAGCGTTGTCGTACCCTCACCTGGACCCTAAACCGTCCCCGTCCCCTAACCCTAACCCTAGCCCGAACCCTAACCCTAACCCTTCCCCGAAGCCTGACCCTCACCCGTCCCCTAATCCTAACCCGTACGCTGACACTAACCCGCGCCCTCACACGTACGCTCCCCCTAAAGCGTTGTCCTACCCTCACCTGGACCCTAAACCGTCCCCGTCCCCTAACCCTAACCCTAGCCCGAACCCTAACCCTAACCCTTCCCCGAAGCCTGACCCTCACCCGTCCCCTAATCCTAACCCGTACGCTGACACTAACCCGCGCCCTCACACGTACGCTCCCCCTAAAGCGTTGTCGTACCCTCACCTGGACCCTAAACCGTCCCCGTCCCCTAACCCTAACCCTAGCCCGAACCCTAACCCTAACCCTTCCCCGAAGCCTGACCCTCACCCGTCCCATAATCCTAACCCGTACGCTGACACTAACCAGCGCCCTCACACGTACGCTCCCCCTAAAGCGTTGTCGTACCCTCACCTGGACCCTAAACCGTCCCCGTCCCCTAACCCTAACCCTAGCCCGACCCTAACCCTAACCTTTCCCCGAAGCCTGACCCTCACCCGTCCCCTAATCCTAACCCGTACGCTGACACTAACCCGCGCCGTCACACGTACGCTCCCCCTAAAGCGTTGTCGTACCCTCACCTGGACCCTAAACCGTCCCCGTCCCCTAACCCTAACCCTAGCCCGAACCCTAACCCTAACACTTCCCCGAAGCCTGACCCTCACCCGTCCCCTAATCCTAACCCGTACGCTGACACTAACCCGCGCCCTCACACGTACGCTCCCCCTAAAGCGTTGTCGTACCCTCACCTGGACCCTAAACCGTCCCCGTCCCCGTCCCCTATCCCTAGCCCGAACCCTAACCCTTACCCTTCCCCGAAGCCTGACCCTCACCCGTCCCCTAATCCTAACCTGTACGCTGACACTAACCCGCGCCCTCACACGTACGCTCCCCCTAGAGCATTGTCGTACCCTCACCTGGACCCTAAACCGTCCCCGTCCCCTAACCCTAACCCTAGCCCGAACCTTAACCCTAACCCTTCCCCGAAGCCTGACCCTCACCCGTCCCCTAATCCTAACCCGTACGCTGACACTAAGCCGCGCCCTCACACGTACGCTCCCCCTAAAGCGTTGTCGTACCCTCACCTGGACCCTAAACCGTCCCCGTCCCGTAACCCTAACCCTAGCCCGAACCCTAACCCTAACCCTTCCCCGAAGTCTGACCCTCACCCGTCCCCTAATCCTAACCCGTACGCTGACACTAACCCGCGCCCTCACACGTACGCTCCCCCTACAACGTTGTCGTACCCTCACCTGGACCCTAAACCGTCCCCGTTTCCTAACCCTAACCCTAGCCCGAACCCTAACCCTAACCCTTCCCCGAAGCCTTACCCTCACCCGTCCCCTAATCCTAACCCGTACGCTGACACTAAGCCGCGCCCTCACACGTACGCTCCCCCTAAAGCGTTGTCGTACCCTCACCTGGACCCTAAACCGTCCCCGTCCCCTAACCCTAACCCTAGCCCGAACCCTAACCCTAACCCTTCCCCGAAGCCTGACCCTCACCCGTCCCCTAATCCTAACCCGTACGCTGACACTAACCCGCGCCCTCACACGTACGCTCCCCCTAAAGCGTTGTCGTACCCTCACCTGGACCCTAAACCGTCCCCGTCCCCTAACCGTAACCCTAGCCCGAACCCTAACCCTAACCCTTCCCCGAAGCCTGACCCTCACCCGTCCCCTAATTCTAACCCGTACGCTGACACTAACCCGCGCCCTCACACGTACGCTCCCCCTACGACGTTGTCGTACCCTCACCTGGACCCTAAACCGTCCCCGTTTCCTAACCCTAACCCTAGCCCGAACCCTAACCCTAACCCTTCCCCGAAGCCTGACCCTCACCCGTCCCCTAATCCTAACCCGTACGCTGACACTAACCCGCGCCCTCACACGTACGCTCCCCCTAAAGCATTGTCGTACCCTCACCTGGACCCTAAACCGTCCCCGTGCCCTAACCCTAACCCTAGCCCGAACCCTAACCCTAACCCTTCCCCGAAGCCTGACCCTCACCCGTCCCCTAATCCTAACCCGTACGCTGACACTAACCCGCGCCCTCACACGTACGCTCCCCCTAAAGCGTTGTCGTACCCTCACCTGGACCCTAAACCGACCCCGTCCCCTAACCCTAACCCTAGCCCGAACCCTAACCCTAACCCTTCCCCGAAGCCTGACCCTCACCCGTCCCCTAATCCTAACCCGTACGCTGACACTAACCCGCGCCCTCACACGTACGCTCCCCCTAAAGCGTTGTCGTACCCTCACCTGGACCCTAAACCGTCCCCGTCCCCTAACCCTAACCCTAGCCCGAACCCTAACCCTAACCCTTCCCCGAAGCCTGACCCTCACCCGTCCCCTAATCCTAACCCGTACGCTGACACTAACCCGCGCCCTCACACGTACGCTCCCCCTACAACGTTGTCGTACCCTCACCTGGACCCTAAACCGTCCCCGTTTCCTAACCCTAACCCTAGCCCGAACCCTAACCCTAACCCTTCCCCGAAGCCTGACCCTCACCCGTCCCCTAATCCTAACCCGTACGCTGACACTAACCCGCGCCTTCACACGTACGCTCCCCCTAAAGCGTTGTCGTACCCTCACCTGGACCCTAAACCGTCCCCGTCCCCTAACCCTAACCCTAGCCCGAACCCTAACCCTAACCCTTCCCCGAAGCCTGACCCTCACCCGTCCCCTAATCCTAACCCGTACGCTGACACTAACCCGCGCCCTCACACGTACGCTCCCCCTAAAGCGTTGTCGTACCCTCACCTGGACCCTAAACCGTCCCCGTCCCCTAACCCTAACCCTAGCCCGAACCCTAACCTTAACCCTTCCCCGAAGCCTGACCCTCACCCGTCCCCTAATCCTAACCCGTACGCTGACACTAACCCGCGCCCTCACACTTACGCTCCCCCTAAAGCGTTGTCGTACCCTCACTTGGACCCTAAACCGTCCCCGTCCCCTAACCCTAACCCTAGCCCGAACCCTAACCCTAACCCTTCCCCGAAGCCTGACCCTCACCCGTCCCCTAATCCTAACCCGTACGCTGACACTAACCCGCGCCCTCACACGTACGCTCCCCCTAAAGCGTTGTCGTACCCTCACCTGGACCCTAAACCGTCCCCGTCCCCTAACCCTAACCCTAGCCCGAACCCTAACCCTAACCCTTCCCCGAAGCCTGACCCTCACCCGTCCCCTAATCCTAACCCGTACGCTGACACTAACCCGCGCCCTCACACGTACGCTCCCCCTAAAGCGTTGTCGTACCCTCACCTGGACCCTAAACCGTCCCCGTCCCCTAACCCTAACCCTAGCCCGAACCCTAACCCTAACCCTTCCCCGAAGCCTGACCCTCACCCGTCCCCTAATCCTAACCCGTACGCTGACACTAACCCGCGCCCTCACACGTACGCTCCCCCTACAACGTTGTGGTACCCTCACCTGGACCCTAAACCGTCCCCGTTTCCTAACCCTAACCCTAGCCCGAACCCTAACCCTAACCCTTCCCCGAAGCCTGACCCTCACCCGTCCCCTAATCCTAACCCGTACGCTGACACTAACCCGCGCACTCACACGTACGCTCCCCCTAAAGCGTTGTCGTACCCTCACCTGGACCCTAAACCGTCCCCGTCCCCTAACCCTAACCCTAGCCCGAACCCTAACCCTAACCCTTCCCCGAAGCCTGACCCTCACCCGTCCCCTAATCCTAACCCGTACGCTGACACTAACCCGCGCCCTCACACTTACGCTCCCCCTAAAGCGTTGTCGTACCCTCACTTGGACCCTAAACCGTCCCCGTCCCCTAACCCTAACCCTAGCCCGAACCCTAACCCTAACCCTTCCCCGAAGCCTGACCCTCACCCGTCCCCTAATCCTAACCCGTACGCTGACACTAACCCGCGCCCTCACACGTACGCTCCCCCTAAAGCGTTGTCGTACCCTCACCTGGACCCTAAACCGTCCCCGTCCCCTAACCCTAACCCTAGCCCGAACCCTAACCCTAACCCTTCCCCGAAGCCTGACCCTCACCCGTCCCCTAATCCTAACCCGTACGCTGACACTAACCCGCGCCCTCACACGTACGCTCCTCCTAAAGCGTTGTCGTACCCTCACCTGGACCCTAAACCGTCCCCGTCCCCTAACCCTAACCCTAGCCCGAACCCTAACCCTAACCCTTCCCCGAAGCCTGACCCTCACCCGTCCCCTAATCCTAACCCGTACGCTGACACTAACCCGCGCCCTCACACGTACGCTCCCCCTAAAGCGTTGTCGTACCCTCACCTGGACCCTAAACCGTCCCCGTCCCCTAACCCTAACCCTAGCCCGAACCCTAACCCTAACCCTTCCCCGAAGCCTGACCCTCACCCGTCCCCTAATCCTAACCCGTACGCTGACACTAACCCGCGCCCTCACACTTACGCTCCCCCTAAAGCGTTGTCGTACCCTCACTTGGACCCTAAACCGTCCCCGTCCCCTAACCCTAACCCTAGCCCGAACCCTAACCCTAACCCTTCCCCGAAGCCTGACCCTCACCCGTCCCCTAATCCTAACCCGTACGCTGACACTAACCCGCGCCCTCACACGTACGCTCCCCCTAAAGCGTTGTCGTACCCTCACCTGGACCCTAAACCGTCCCCGTCCCCTAACCCTAACCCTAGCCCGAACCCTAACCCTAACCCTTCCCCGAAGCCTGACCCTCACCCGTCCCCTAATCCTAACCCGTACGCTGACACTAACCCGCGCCCTCACACGTACGCTCCCCCTAAAGCGTTGTCGTACCCTCACCTGGACCCTAAACCGTCCCCGTCCCCTAACCCTAACCCTAGCCCGAACCCTAACCCTAACCCTTCCCCGAAGCCTGACCCTCACCCGTCCCCTAATCCTAACCCGTACGCTGACACTAACCCGCGCCCTCACACGTACGCTCCCCCTACAACGTTGTCGTACCCTCACCTGGACCCTAAACCGTCCGCGTTTCCTAACCCTAACCCTAGCCCGAACCCTAACCCTAACCCTTCCCCGAAGCCTGACCCTCACCCGTCCCCTAATCCTAACCCGTACGCTGACACTAACCCGCGCACTCACACGTACGCTCCCCCTAAAGCGTTGTCGTACCCTCACCTGGACCCTAAACCGTCCCCGTCCCCTAACCCTAACCCTAGCCCGAACCCTAACCCTAACCCTTCCCCGAAGCCTGACCCTCACCCGTCCCCTAATCCTAACCCGTACGCTGACACTAACCCGCGCCCTCACACTTACGCTCCCCCTAAAGCGTTGTCGTACCCTCACTTGGACCCTAAACCGTCCCCGTCCCCTAACCCTAACCCTAGCCCGAACCCTAACCCTAACCCTTCCCCGAAGCCTGACCCTCACCCGTCCCCTAATCCTAACCCGTACGCTGACACTAACCCGCGCCCTCACACGTACGCTCCCCCTAAAGCGTTGTCGTACCCTCACCTGGACCCTAAACCGTCCCCGTCCCCTAACCCTAACCCTAGCCCGAACCCTAACCCTAACACTTCCCCGAAGCCTGACCCTCACCCGTCCCCTAATCCTAACCCGTACGCTGACACTAACCCGCGCCCTCACACGTACGCTCCCCCTAAAGGGTTGTCCTACCCTCACCTGGACCCTAAACCGTCCCCGTCCCCTAACCCTAACCCTAGCCCGAACCCTAACCCTAACCCTTCCCCGAAGCCTGACCCTCACCCGTCCCCTAATCCTAACACGTACGCTGACACTAACCCGCGCCCTCACACGTACGCTCCCCCTAAAGCGTTGTCGTACCCTCACCTGGACCCTAAACCGTCCCCGTCCCCTAACCCTAACCCTAGCCCGAACCCTAACCCTAACCCTTCCCCGAAGCCTGACCCTCACCCGTCCCCAATCCTAACCCGTACGCTGACACTAACCCACGCCCTCACACGTACGCTCCCCCTAAAGCGTTGTCGTACCCTCACCTGGACCCTAAACCGTCCCCGTCCCCTAACCCTAACCCTAGCCCGAACCCTAACCCTAACCCTTCCCCGAAGCCTGACCCTCACCCGTCCCCTAATCCTAACCCGTACGCTGACACTAACCCGCGCCCTCACACGTACGCTCCCCCTGAAGCGTTGTCGTACCCTCACCTGGACCCTAAACCATCCCCGTCCCCTAACCCTAACCCTAGCCCGAACCCTAACCCTAACCCTTCCCCGAAGCCTGACCCTCACCCGTCCCCTAATCCTAACCCGTACGCTGACACTAACCCGCGCCCTCACACGTATGCTCCCCCTAAAGCGTTGTCGTACCCTCACCTGGACCCTAAACCGTCCCCGTCCCCTAACCCTAACCCTAGCCCGAACCCTAACCCTAACCCTTCCCCGAAGCCTGACCCTCACCCGTCCCCTAATCCTAACCCGTACGTTGACACTAAACCGCGCCCTCACACGTACGCTCCCCCTAAAGCGTTGTCGTACCCTCACCTGGACCCTAAACCGTCCCCGTCCCCTAACCCTAACCCTAGCCCGAAACCTAACCCTAAACCTTCCCCGAAGCCTGACCTTCACCCGTCCCCTAATCCTAACCCGTACGCTGACACTAACCCGCGCCCTCACACTTACGCTCCCCCTAAAGCGTTGTCGTACCCTCACTTGGACCCTAAACCGTCCCCGTCCCCTAACCCTAACCCTAGCCCGAACCCTAACCCTAACCCTTCCCCGAAGCCTGACGCTCACCCGTCCCCTAATCCTAACCCGTACGCTGACACTAACCCGCGCCCTCACACGTACGCTCCCCCTAAAGCGTTGTCGTACCCTCACCTGGACCCTAAACCGTCCCCGTCCCCTAACTCTAACCCTAGCCCGAACCCTAACCCTAACACTTCCCCGAAGCCTGACCCTCACCCGTCCCCTAATCCTAACCCGTACGCTGACACTAACCCGCGCCCTCACACGTACGCTCCCCCTAAAGGGTTGTCGTACCCTCACCTGGACCCTAAACCGTCCCCGTCCCCTAACCCTAACCCTAGCCCGAACCCTAACCCTAACCCTTCCCCGAAGCCTGACCCTCACCCGTCCCCTAATCCTAACACGTACGCTGACACTAACCCCCGCCCTCACACGTACGCTCCCCCTAAAGCGTTGTCGTACCCTCACCTGGACCCTAAACCGTCCCCGTCCCCTAACCCTAACCCTAGCCCGAACCCTAACCCTAACACTTCCCCAAAGCCTGACTCTCACCCGTCCCCTAATCCTAACCCGTACGCTGACACTAACCCGCGCCCTCACACGTACGCTCCCCCTAAAGCGTTGTCGTACCCTCACCTGGACCCTAATCCGTCCCCGTCCCCTAACCCTAACCCTAGCCCGAACCCTAACCCTAACCCATCCCCGAAGCCTGACCCTCACCCGTCCCCTAATCCTAACCCGTACGCTGACACTAACCCGCGCCCTCACACGTACGCTCCCCCTAAAGCGTTGTCGTACCCTCACCTGGACCCTAAACCGTCCCCGTCCCCTAACCCTAACCCTAGCCCGAACCCTAACCCTAACCCTTCCCCGAAGCCTGACCCTCACCCGTCCCCAATCCTAACCCGTACGCTGACACTAACCTGCGCCCTCACACGTACGCTCCCCCTAAAGCGTTGTCGTACCCTCACCTGGACCCTAAACCGTCCCCGTCCCCTAACCCTAACCCTAGCCCGAACCCTAACCCTAACCCTTCCCCGAAGCCTGACCCTCACCCGTCCCCTAATCCTAACCCGTACGCTGACACTAACCCGCGCCCTCACACGTACGCTCCCCCTGAAGCGTTGTCGTACCCTCACCTGGACCCTAAACCATCCCCGTCCCCTAACCCTAACCCTAGCCCGAACCCTAACCCTAACCCTTCCCCGAAGCCTGACCCTCACCCGTCCCCTAATCCTAACCCGTACGCTGACACTAACCCGCGCCCTCACACGTATGCTCCCCCTAAAGCGTTGTCGTACCCTCACCTGGACCCTAAACCGTCCCCGTCCCCTAACCCTAACCCTAGCCCGAACCCTAACCCTAACCCTTCCCCGAAGCCTGACCCTCACCTGTCCCCTAATCCTAACCCGTACGTTGACACTAAACCGCGCCCTCACACGTACGCTCCCCCTAAAGCGTTGTCGTACCCTCACCTGGACCCTAAACCGTCCCCGTCCCCTAACCCTAACCCTAGCCCGAAACCTAACCCTAACCCTTCCCCGAAGCCTGACCTTCACCCGTCCCCTAATCCTAACCCGTACGCTGACACTAACCCGCGCCCTCACACTTACGCTCCCCCTAAAGCGTTGTCGTACCCTCACTTGGACCCTAAACCGTCCCCGTCCCCTAACCCTAACCCTAGCCCGAACCCTAACCCTAACCCTTCCCCGAAGCCTGACGCTCACCCGTCCCCTAATCCTAACCCGTACGCTGACACTAACCCGCGCCCTCACACGTACGCTCCCCCTAAAGCGTTGTCGTACCCTCACCTGGACCCTAAACCGTCCCCGTCCCCTAACTCTAACCCTAGCCCGAATCCTAACCCTAACACTTCCCCGAAGCCTGACCCTCACCCGTCCCCTAATCCTAACCCGTACGCTGACACTAACCCGCGCCCTCACACGTACGCTCCCCCTAAAGGGTTGTCGTACCCTCACCTGGACCCTAAACCGTCCCCGTCCCCTAACCCTAACCCTAGCCCGAACCCTAACCCTAACCCTTCCCCGAAGCCTGACCCTCACCCGTCCCCTAATCCTAACACGTACGCTGACACTAACCCCCGCCCTCACACGTACGCTCCCCCTAAAGCGTTGTCGTACCCTCACCTGGACCCTAAACCGTCCCCGTCCCCTAACCCTAACCCTAGCCCGAACCCTAACCCTAACACTTCCCCAAAGCCTGACTCTCACCCGTCCCCTAATCCTAACCCGTACGCTGACACTAACCCGCGCCCTCACACGTACGCTCCCCCTAAAGCGTTGTCGTACCCTCACCTGGACCCTAATCCGTCCCCGTCCCCTAACCCTAACCCTAGCCCGAACCCTAACCCTAACCCATCCCCGAAGCCTGACCCTCACCCGTCCCCTAATCCTAACCCGTACGCTGACACTAACCCGCGCCCTCACACGTACGCTCCCCCTAAAGCGTTGTCGTACCCTCACCTGGACCCTAAACCGTCCCCGTCCCCTAACCCTAACCCTAGCCCGAACCCTAACCCTAACCCTTCCCCGAAGCCTGACCCTCACCCGTCCCCTAATCCTAACCCGTACGCTGACACTAACCCGCGCCCTCACACGTACGCTCCCCCTAAAGCGTTGTCGTACCCTCACCTGGACCCTAAACCGTCCCCGTCCCCTAACCCTAACCCTAGCCCGAACCCTAACCCTAACTCTTCACCGAAGCCTGACCCTCACCCGTCCCCTAATCCTAACCCGTACGCTGACACTAACCCGCGCCCTCACACGTACGCTCCCCCTAAAGCGTTGTCGTACCCTCACCTGGACCCTAAACCGTCCCCGTCCCCTAACCCTAACCCTAGCCCGTACCCTAACCCTAACACTTCCCCGAAGCCTGACCCTCACCCGTCCCCTAATCCTAACCCGTACGCTGACACTAACCCGCGCCCTCACACGTACGCTCCCCCTAAAGCGTTGTCGTACCCTCACCTGGACCCTAAACCGTCCCCGTCCCCTAACCCTATCCCTAGCCCGAACCCTAACCCTAACCCTTCCCCGAAGCCTGACCCTCACCCGTCCCCAATCCTAACCCGTACGCTGACACTAACCCGCGCCCTCACACGTACGCTCCCCCTAAAGCGTTGTCGTACCCTCACCTGCACCCTAAACCGTCCCCGTCCCCTAACCCTAACCCTAGCCCGAACCCTAACAATAACCCTTCACCGAAGCCTGACCCTCACCCGTCCCCTAATCCTAACCCGTACGCTGACACTAAACCGCGCCCTCACACGTACGCTCCCCCTAAAGCGTTGTCGTACCCTCACCTGGACCCTAAACCGTCCCCGTCCCCTAACCCTAACCCTAGCCCGAACCCTAACCCTAACCCTTCCCCGAAGCCTGACCCTCACCCGTCCCCTAATCCTAACCCGTACGCTGACACTAACCCGCGCCCTCACACGTACGCTCCCCCTAAAGCGTTGTCGTACCCTCACCTGGACCCTAAACCGTCCCCGTCCCCTAACCCTAACCCTAGCCCGAACCCTAACCCTAACCCTTCCCCGAAGCCTGACCCTCACCCGTCCCCTAATCCTAACCCGTACGCTGACACTAACCCGCGCCCTCACACGTACGCTCCCCCTAAAGCGTTGTCGTACCCTCACCTGGACCCTAAACCGTCCCCGTCCCCTAACCCTAACCCTAGCCCGAACCCTAACCCTAACCCTTCCCCGAAGCCTGACCCTCACCCGTCCCCTAATCCTAACCCGTACGCTGACACTAACCCGCGCCCTCACACGTACGCTCCCCCTAAAGCGTTGTCGTACCCTCACCTGGACCCTAAACCGTCCCCGTCCCCTAACCCTAACCCTAGCCCGAACCCTAACCCTAATCCTTCCCCGAAGCCTGACCCTCACCCGTCCCCTAATCCTAACCCGTACGCTGACACTAACCCGCGCCCTCACACTTACGCTCCCCCTAAAGCGTTGTCGTACCCTCACTTGGACCCTAAACCGTCCCCGTCCCCTAACCCTAACCCTAGCCCGAACCCTAACCCTAACTCTTCCCCGAAGCCTGACCCTCACCCGTCCCCTAATCCTAACCCGTACGCTGACACTAACCCGCGCCCTCACACGTACGCTCCCCCTAAAGCGTTGTCGTACCCTCACCTGGACCCTAAACCGTCCCCGTCCCCTAACCCTAACCCTAGCCCGAACCCTAACCCTAACCCTTCCCCGAAGCCTGACCCTCACCCGTCCCCTAATCCTAACCCGTACGCTGACACTAACCCGCGCCCTCACACGTACGCTCCCCCTAAAGCGTTGTCGTACCCTCACCTGGACCCTAAACCGTCCCCGTCCCCTAACCCTAACCCTAGCCCGAACCCTAACCCTAACCCTTCCCCGAAGCCTGACCCTCACCCGTCCCCTAATCCTAACCCGTACGCTGACACTAACCCGCGCCCTCACACGTACGCTCCCCCTACAACGTTGTCGTACCCTCACCTGGACCCTAAACCGTCCCCGTTTCCTAACCCTAACCCTAGCCCGAACCCTAACCCTAACCCTTCCCCGAAGCCTGACCCTCACCCGTCCCCTAATCCTAACCCGTACGCTGACACTAACCCGCGCACTCACACGTACGCTCCCCCTAAAGCGTTGTCGTACCCTCACCTGGACCCTAAACCGTCCCCGTCCCCTAACCCTAACCCTAGCCCGAACCCTAACCCTAACCCTTCCCCGAAGCCTGACCCTCACCCGTCCCCTAATCCTAACCCGTACGCTGACACTAACCCGCGCCCTCACACTTACGCTCCCCCTAAAGCGTTGTCGTACCCTCACTTGGACCCTAAACCGTCCCCGTCCCCTAACCCTAACCCTAGCCCGAACCCTAACCCTAACCCTTCCCCGAAGCGTGACCCTCACCCGTCCCCTAATCCTAACCCGTACGCTGACACTAACCCGCGCCCTCACACGTACGCTCCCCCTAAAGCGTTGTCGTACCCTCACCTGGACCCTAAACCGTCCCCGTCCCCTAACCCTAACCCTAGCCCGAACCCTAACCCTAACACTTCCCCGAAGCCTGACCCTCAACCGTCCCCTAATCCTAACCCGTACGCTGACACTAACCCGCGCCCTCACACGTACGCTCCCCCTAAAGGGTTGTCCTACCCTCACCTGGACCCTAAACCGTCCCCGTCCCCTAACCCTAACCCTAGCCCGAACCCTAACCCTAACCCTTCCCCGAAGCCTGACCCTCACCCGTCCCCTAATCCTAACACGTACGCTGACACTAACCCGCGCCCTCACACGTACGCTCCCCCTAAAGCGTTGTCGTACCCTCACCTGGACCCTAAACCGTCCCCGTCCCCTAACCCTAACCCTAGCCCGAACCCTAACCCTAACCCTTCCCCGAAGCCTGATCCTCACCCGTCCCCAATCCTAACCCGTACGCTGACACTAACCCGCGCCCTCACACGTACGCTCCCCCTAAAGCGTTGTCGTACCCTCACCTGGACCCTAAACCGTCCCCGTCCCCTAACCCTAACCCTAGCCCGAACCCTAACCCTAACCCTTCCCCGAAGCCTGACCCTCACCCGTCCCCTAATCCTAACCCGTACGCTGACACTAACCCGCGCCCTCACACGTACGCTCCCCCTGAAGCGTTGTCGTACCCTAACCTGGACCCTAAACCATCCCCGTCCCCTAACCCTAACCCTAGCCCGAACCCTAACCCTAACCCTTCCCCGAAGCCTGACCCTCACCCGTCCCCTAATCCTAACCCGTACGCTGACACTAACCCGCGCCCTCACACGTATGCTCCCCCTAAAGCGTTGTCGTACCCTCACCTGGACCCTAAACCGTCCCCGTCCCCTAACCCTAACCCTAGCCCGAACCCTAACCCTAACCCTTCCCCGAAGCCTGACCCTCACCCGTCCCCTAATCCTAACCCGTACGTTGACACTAAACCGCGCCCTCACACGTACGCTCCCCCTAAAGCGTTGTCGTACCCTCACCTGGACCCTAAACCGTCCCCGTCCCCTAACCCTAACCCTAGCCCGAAACCTAACCCTAACCCTTCCCCGAAGCCTGACCTTCACCCGTCCCCTAATCCTAACCCGTACGCTGACACTAACCCGCGCCCTCACACTTACGCTCCCCCTAAAGCGTTGTCATACCCTCACTTGGACCCTAAACCGTCCCCGTCCCCTAACCCTAACCCTAGCCCGAACCCTAACCCTAACCCTTCCCCGAAGCCTGACGCTCACCCGTCCCCTAATCCTAACCCGTACGCTGACACTAACCCGCGCCCTCACACGTACGCTCCCCCTAAAGCGTTGTCGTACCCTCACCTGGACCCTAAACCGTCCCCGTCCCCTAACTCTAACCCTAGCCCGAACCCTAACCCTAACACTTCCCCGAAGCCTGACCCTCACCCGTCCCCTAATCCTAACCCGTACGCTGACACTAACCCGCGCCCTCACACGTACGCTCCCCCTAAAGGGTTGTCGTACCCTCCCCTGGACCCTAAACCGTCCCCTAACCCTAACCCTAACCCTAGCCCGAACCCTAACCCTAACCCTTCCCCGAAGCCTGACCCTCACCCGTCCCCTAATCCTAACACGTACGCTGACACTAACCCCCGCCCTCACACGTACGCTCCCCCTAAAGCGTTGTCGTACCCTCACCTGGACCCTAAACCGTCCCCGTCCCCTAACCCTAACCCTAGCCCGAACCCTAACCCTAACACTTCCCCAAAGCCTGACTCTCACCCGTCCCCTAATCCTAACCCGTACGCTGACACTAACCCGCGCCCTCACACGTACGCTCCCCCTAAAGCGTTGTCGTACCCTCACCTGGACCCTAAACCGTCCCCGTCCCCTAACCCTAACCCTAGCCCGAACCCTAACCCTAACCCTTCCCCGAAGCCTGACCCTCACCCGTCCCCTAATCCTAACCCGTACGCTGACACTAACCCGCGCCCTCACACGTACGCTCCCCCTAAAGCGTTGTCGTACCCTCACCTGGACCCTAAACCGTCCCCGTCCCCTAACCCTAACCCTAGCCCGAACCCTAACCCTAACACTTCACCGAAGCCTGACCCTCACCCGTCCCCTAATCCTAACCCGTACGCTGACACTAACCCGCGCCCTCACACGTACGCTCCCCCTAAAGCGTTGTCGTACCCTCACCTGGACCCTAAACCGTCCCCGTCCCCTAACCCTAACCCTAGCCCGTACCCTAACCCTAACACTTCCCCGAAGCCTGACCCTCACCCGTCCCCTAATCCTAACCCGTACGCTGACACTAACCCGCGCCCTCACACGTACGCTCCCCCTAAAGCGTTGTCGTACCCTCACCTGGACCCTAAACCGTCCCCGTCCCCTAACCCTATCCCTAGCCCGAACCCTAACCCTAACCCTTCCCCGAAGCCTGACCCTCACCCGTCCCCAATCCTAACCCGTACGCTGACACTAACCCGCGCCCTCACACGTACGCTCCCCCTAAAGCGTTGTCGTACCCTCACCTGCACCCTAAACCGTCCCCGTCCCCTAACCCTAACCCTAGCCCGAACCCTAACCCTAACCCTTCCCCGAAGCCTGACCCTCACCCGTCCCCTAATCCTAACCCGTACGCTGACACTAAACCACGCCCTCACACGTACGCTCCCCCTAAAGCGTTGTCGTACCCTCACCTGGACCCAAAACCATCCCCGTCCCCTAACCCTAACCCTAGCCCGAACCCTAACTCTAACCCTTCCCCGAAGCCTGACCCTCACCCGTCCCCTAATCCTAACCCGTACGCTGACACTAACCCGCGCCCTCACACGTACGCTCCTCCTAAAGCGTTGTCGTCCCCTCACCTTGATCCTAAACCGTCCCCGTTTCCTAACCCTAACCCTAGCCCGAACCCTAACAATAACCCTTCACCGAAGCCTGACCCTCACCCGTCCCCTAATCCTAACCCGTACGCTGACACTAACCAGCGCCCTCACACGTACGCTACCCCTAAAGCGTTGTCGTACCCTCACCTGGACCCTAAACCGTCCCCGTCCCCTAACCCTAACCCTAGCCCGAACCCTAACCCTAACCCTTCCCCGAAGCCTGACCCTCACCCGTCCCCTAATCCTAACCCGTACGCTGACACTAACCCGCGCCCTCACACGTACGCTCCCCCTAAAGGGTTGTCGTACCCTCCCCTGGACCCTAAACCGTCCCCTAACCCTAACCCTAACCCTAGCCCGAACCCTAACCCTAACCCTTCCCCGAAGCCTGACCCTCACCCGTCCCCTAATCCTAACACGTACGCTGACACTAACCCCCGCCCTCACACGTACGCTCCCCCTAAAGCGTTGTCGTACCCTCACCTGGACCCTAAACCGTCCCCGTCCCCTAACCCTAACCCTAGCCCGAACCCTAACCCTAACACTTCCCCAAAGCCTGACTCTCACCCGTCCCCTAATCCTAACCCGTACGCTGACACTAACCCGCGCCCTCACACGTACGCTCCCCCTAAAGCGTTGTCGTACCCTCACCTGGACCCTAAACCGTCCCCGTCCCCTAACCCTAACCCTAGCCCGAACCCTAACCCTAACCCTTCCCCGAAGCCTGACCCTCACCCGTCCCCTAATCCTAACCCGTACGCTGACACTAACCCGCGCCCTCACACGTACGCTCCCCCTAAAGCGTTGTCGTACCCTCACCTGGACCCTAAACCGTCCCCGTCCCCTAACCCTAACCCTAGCCCGAACCCTAACCCTAACACTTCACCGAAGCCTGACCCTCACCCGTCCCCTAATCCTAACCCGTACGCTGACACTAACCCGCGCCCTCACACGTACGCTCCCCCTAAAACGTTGTCGTACCCTCACCTGGACCCTAAACCGTCCCCGTCCCCTAACCCTAACCCTAGCCCGTACCCTAACCCTAACACTTCCCCGAAGCCTGACCCTCACCCGTCCCCTAATCCTAACCCGTACGCTGACACTAACCCGCGCCCTCACACGTACGCTCCCCCTAAAGCGTTGTCGTACCCTCACCTGGACCCTAAACCGTCCCCGTCCCCTAACCCTATCCCTAGCCCGAACCCTAACCCTAACCCTTCCCCGAAGCCTGACCCTCACCCGTCCCCAATCCTAACCCGTACGCTGACACTAACCCGCGCCCTCACACGTACGCTCCCCCTAAAGCGTTGTCGTACCCTCACCTGCACCCTAAACCGTCCCCGTCCCCTAACCCTAACCCTAGCCCGAACCCTAACCCTAACCCTTCCCCGAAGCCTGACCCTCACCCGTCCCCTAATCCTAACCCGTACGCTGACACTAAACCGCGCCCTCACACGTACGCTCCCCCTAAAGCGTTGTCGTACCCTCACCTGGACCCAAAACCATCCCCGTCCCCTAACCCTAACCCTAGCCCGAACCCTAACTCTAACCCTTCCCCGAAGCCTGACCCTCACCCGTCCCCTAATCCTAACCCGTACGCTGACACTAACCCGCGCCCTCACACGTACGCTCCTCCTAAAGCGTTGTCGTCCCCTCACCTTGATCCTAAACCGTCCCCGTTTCCTAACCCTAACCCTAGCCCGAACCCTAACAATAGCCCTTCACCGAAGCCTGACCCTCACCCGTCCCCTAATCCTAACCCGTACGCTGACACTAAACAGCGCCCTCACACGTACGCTACCCCTAAAGCGTTGTCGTACCCTCACCTGGACCCTAAACCGTCCCCGTCCCCTAACCCTAACCCTAGCCCGAACCCTAACCCTAACCCTTCCCCGAAGCCTGACCCTCACCCGTCCCCTAATCCTAACCCGTACGCTGACACTAACCCGCGCCCTCACACGTACACTCCCCCTAAAGCGCTGTCGTACCCTCACCTGGACCCTAAACCGTCCCCGTCCCCTAACCCTAACCCTAGCCCGAACCCTAACCCTAACCCTTCCCCGAAGCCTGACCCTCACCCGTCCCCTAATCCTAACCCGGACGCTGACACTAACCCGCGCCCTCACACGTACGCTCCCCCTAAAGCGCTGTCGTACCCTCACCTGGACCCTAAACCGTCCCCGTCCCCTAACCCTAACCCTAGCCCGAACCCTAACCCTAACCCTTCCCCGAAGCCTGACCCTCACCCGTCCCCTAATCCTAACCCGTACGCTGACACTAACCCGCGCCCTCACACGTACGCTCCCCCAAAGCGTTGTCGTACCCTCACCTGGACCCTAAACCGTCCCCGTCCCCTAACCCTAACCCTAGCCCGAACCCTAACCCTAACCCTTCCCCGAAGCCTGACCCTCACCCGTCCCATAATCCTAACCCGTACGCTGACACTAACCCGCGCCCTCACACGTACGCTCCCCCTAAAGCGTTGTCGTACCCTCACCTGGACCCTAAACCGTCCCCGTCCCCTAACCCTAACCCTAGCCCGACCCTAACCCTAACCTTTCCCCGAAGCCTGACCCTCACCCGTCCCCTAATCCTAACCCGTACGCTGACACTAACCCGCGCCCTCACACGTACGCTCCCCCTAAAGCGTTGTCGTACCCTCACCTGGACCCTAAACCGTCCCCGTCCCCTAACCCTAACCCTAGCCCGAACCCTAACCCTAACCCTTCCCCGAAGCCTGACCCTCACCCGTCCCCTAATCCTAACCCGTACGCTGACACTAACCCGCGCCCTCACACGTACGCTCCCCCTAAAGCGTTGTCGTACCCTCACCTGGACCCTAAACCGTGTCCGTCCCCTAACCCTAACCCTAGCCCGAACCCTAACCCTAACCCTTCCCCGAAGCCTGACCCTCACCCGTCCCCTAATCCTAACCCGTACGCTGACACTAACCCGCGCCCTCACACGTACGCTCCCCCTAAAGCGTTGTCGTACCCTCACCTGGACCCTAAACCGTCCCCGTCCCCTAACCCTAACCCTAGCCCGAACCCTAACCCTAACACTTCCCCGAAGCCTAACCCTCACCCGTCCCCTAATCCTAACCCGTACGCTGACACTAACCCGCGCCCTCACACGTACGCTGCCCCTAAAGCGTTGTCGTACCCTCACCTGGACCCTAAACCGTCCCCGTCCCCTAACCCTAACCCTAGACCGAACCCTAACCCTAACCCTTCCCCGAAGCCTGACCCTCACCCGTCCCCTAATCCTAACCCGTACGCTGACACTAACCCGCGCCCTCACACGTACGCTCCCCCTAAAGGGTTGTCGTACCCTCACCTGGACCCTAAACCGTCCCCGTCCCCTAACCCTAACCCTAGCCCGAACCCTAACCCAAACCCTTCCCCGAAGCCTGACCCTCACCCGTCCCCTAATCCTAACACGTACGCTGACACTAACCCGCGCCCTCACACGTACGCTCCCCCTAAAGCGTTGTCGTAACCTCACCTGGACCCTAAACCGTCCCCGTCCCCTAACCCTAACCCTAGCCCGAACCCTAACCCTAACACTTCCCCAAAGCCTGACTCTCACCCGTCCCCTAATCCTAACCCGTACGCTGACACTAACCCACGCCCTCACACGTACGCTCCCCCTAAAGCGTTGTCGTACCCTCACCTGGACCCTAAACCGTCCCCGTCCCCTAACCCTAACCCTAGCCCGAACCCTAACCCTAACCCTTCCCCGAAGCCTGACCCTCACCCGTCCCCTAATCCTAACCCGTACGCTGACACTAACCCGCGCCCTCACACGTACGCTCCCCCTAAAGCGTTGTCGTACCCTCACCTGGACCCTAAACCGTCCCCGTCCCCTAACCCTAACCCTAGCCCGAACCCTAACCCTAACCCTTCCCCGAAGCCTGACCCTCACCCGTCCCCTAATCCTAACCCGTACGCTGACACTAACCCGCGCCCTCACACGTACGCTCCCCCTAAAGCGTTGTCGTACCCTCACCTGGACCCTAAACCGTCCCCGTCCCCTAACCCTAACCCTAGCCCGAACCCTAACCCTAACACTTCACCGAAGCCTGACCCTCACCCGTCCCCTAATCCTAACCCGTACGCTGACACTAACCCGCGCCCTCACACGTACGCTCCCCCTAAAGCGTTGTCGTACCCTCACCTGTACCCTAAACCGTCCCCGTCCCCTAACCCTAACCCTAGCCCGAACCCTAACCCTAACACTTCCCCGAAGCCTGACCCTCACCCGTCCCCTAATCCTAACCCGTACGCTGACACTAACCCGCGCCCTCACACGTACGCTCCCCCTAAAGCGTTGTCGTACCCTCACCTGGACCCTAAACCGTCCCCGTCCCCTAACCCTAACCCTAGCCAGTACCCTAACCCTAACACTTCCCCGAAGCCTGACCCTCACCCGTCCCCTAATCCTAACCCGTACGCTGACACTAACCCGCGCCCTCACACGTACGCTCCCCCTAAAGCGTTGTCGTACCCTCACCTGGACCCTAAACCGTCCCCGTCCCCTAACCCTATCCCTAGCCCGAACCCTAACCCTAACCCTTCCCCGAAGCCTGACCCTCACCCGTCCCCAATCCTAACCCGTACGCTGACACTAACCCGCGCCCTCACACGTACGCGCCCCCTAAAGCGTTGTCGTACCCTCACCTGCACCCTAAACCGTCCCCGTCCCCTAACCCTAACCCTAGCCCGAACCCTAACCCTAACCCTTCCCCGAAGCCTGACCCTCACCCGTCCCCTAATCCTAACCCGTACGCTGACACTAACCCGCGCCCTCACACGTACGCTCCCCCTAAAGCGTTGTCGTACCCTCACCTGGACCCAAAACCATCCCCGTCCCCTAACCCTAACCCTAGCCCGAACCCTAACTCTAACCCTTCCCCGAAGCCTGACCCTCACCCGTCCCCTAATCCTAACCCGTACGCTGACACTAACCCGCGCACTCACACGTACGCTCCTCCTAAAGCGTTGTCGTCCCCTCACCTTGATCCTAAACCGTCCCCGTTTCCTAACCCTAACCCTAGCCCGAACCCTAACAATAACCCTTCACCGAAGCCTGACCCTCACCCGTCCCCTAATCCTAACCCGTACGCTGACACTAACCAGCGCCCTCACACGTACGCTACCCCTAAAGCGTTGTCGTACCCTCACCTGGACCCTAAACCGTCCCCGTCCCCTAACCCTAACCCTAGCCCGAACCCTAACCCTAACCCTTCCCCGAAGCCTGACCCTCACCCGTCCCCTAATCCTAACCCGTACGCTGACACTAACCCACGCCCTCACACGTACACTCCCCCTAAAGCGCTGTCGTACCCTCACCTGGACCCTAAACCGTCCCCGTCCCCTAACCCTAACCCTAGCCCGAACCCTAACCCTAACCCTTCCCCGAAGCCTGACCCTCACCCGTCCCCTAATCCTAACCCGTACGCTGACACTAACCCGCGCCCTCACACGTACGCTCCCCCTAAAGCGTTGTCGTACCCTCACCTGGACCCTAAACCGTCCCCGTCCCCTAACCCTAACCCTAGCCCGAAACCTAACCCTAACCCTTCCCCGAAGCCTGACCCTCACCCGTCCCCTAATCCTAACCCGTACGCTGACACTAACCCGCGCCCTCACACGTACGCTCCCCCTAAAGCGTTGTCGTACCCTCACCTGGACCCTAAACCGTCCCCGTCCCCTAACCCTAACCCTAGCCCGAACCCTAACCCTAACCCTTCCCCGAAGCCTGACCCTCACCCGTCCCCTAATCCTAACCCGTACGCTGACACTAACCCGCGCCCTCACACGTACGCTCCCCCTAAAGCGTTGTCGTACCCTCACCTGGACCCTAAACCGTCCCCGTCCCCTAACCCTAACCCTAGCCCGAACCCTAACCCTAACCCTTCCCCGAAGCCTGACCCTCACCCGTCCCCTAATCCTAACCCGTACGCTGACACTAACCCGCGCCCTCACACGTACGCTCCCCCAAAGCGTTGTCGTACCCTCACCTGGACCCTAAACCGTCCCCGTCCCCTAACCCTAACCCTAGCCCGAACCCTAACCCTAACCCTTCCCCGAAGCCTGACCCTCACCCGTCCCGTAATCCTAACCCGTACGCTGACACTAACCCGCGCCCTCACACGTACGCTCCCCCTAAAGCGTTGTCGTACCCTCACCTGGACCCTAAACCGTCCCCGTCCCCTAACCCTAACCCTAGCCCGACCCTAACCCTAACCTTTCCCCGAAGCCTGACCCTCACCCGTCCCCTAATCCTAACCCGTACGCTGACACTAACCCGCGCCCTCACACGTACGCTCCCCCTAAAGCGTTGTCGTACCCTCACCTGGACCCTAAACCGTCCCCGTCCCCTAACCCTAACCCTAGCCCGAACCCTAACCCTAACACTTCCCCGAAGCCTGACCCTCACCCGTCCCCTAATCCTAACCCGTACGCTGACACTAACCCGCGCCCTCACACGTACGCTCCCCCTAAAGCGTTGTCGTACCCTCACCTGGACCCTAAACCGTCCCCGTCCCCTAACCCTAACCCTAGCCCGAACCCTAACCCTAACCCTTCCCCGAAGCCTGACCCTCACCCGTCCCCTAATCCTAACCCGTACGCTGACACTAACCCGCGCCCTCACACGTACGCTCCCCCTAAAGCGTTGTCGTACCCTCACCTGGACCCTAAACCGTCCCCGTCCCCTAACCCTAACCCTAGCCCGACCCTAACCCTAACCTTTCCCCGAAGCCTGACCCTCACCCGTCCCCTAATCCTAACCCGTACGCTGACACTAACCCGCGCCCTCACACGTACGCTCCCCCTAAAGCGTTGTCGTACCCTCACCTGGACCCTAAACCGTCCCCGTCCCCTAACCCTAACCCTAGCCCGAACCCTAACCCTAACACTTCCCCGAAGCCTGACCCTCACCCGTCCCCTAATCCTAACCCGTACGCTGACACTAACCCGCGCCCTCACACGTACGCTCCCCCTAAAGCGTTGTCGTACCCTCACCTGGACCCTAAACCGTCCCCGTCCCCGTCCCCTATCCCTAGCCCGAACCCTAACCCTTACCCTTCCCCGAAGCCTGACCCTCACCCGTCCCTTAATCCTAACCTGTACGCTGACACTAACCCGCGCCCTCACACGTACGCTCCCCCTAGAGCATTGTCGTACCCTCACCTGGACCCTAAACCGTCCCCATCCCCTAACCCTAACCCTAGCCCGAACCTTAACCCTAACCCTTCCCCGAAGCCTGACCCTCACCCGTCCCCTAATCCTAACCCGTACGCTGACACTAACCCGCGCCCTCACACGTACGCTCCCCCTAAAGCGTTGTCGTACCCTCACCTGGACCCTAAACCGTCCCCGTCCCCTAACCCTAACCCTAGCCCGAACCCTAACCCTAACCCTTCCCCGAAGCCTGACCCTCACCCGTCCCCTAATCCTAACCCGTACGCTGACACTAACCCGCGCCCTCACACGTACGCTCCCCCTACAACGTTGTCGTACCCTCACCTGGACCCTAAACCGTCCCCGTTTCCTAACCCTAACCCTAGCCCGAACCCTAACCCTAACCCTTCCCCGAAGCCTGACCCTCACCCGTCCCCTAATCCTAACCCGTACGCTGACACTAAGCCGCGCCCTCACACGTACGCTCCCCCTAAAGCGTTGTCGTACCCTCACCTGGACCCTAAACCGTCCCCGTCCCCTAACCCTAACCCTAGCCCGAACCCTAACCCTAACCCTTCCCCGAAGCCTGACCCTCACCCGTCCCCTAATCCTAACCCGTACGCTGACACTAACCCGCGCCCTCACACGTACGCTCCCCCTAAAGCGTTGTCATACCCTCACCTGGACCCTAAACCGTCCCCGTCCCCTAACCCTAACCCTAGCCCGAACCCTAACCCTAACCCTTCCCCGAAGCCTGACCCTCACCCGTCCCCTAATCCTAACCCGTACGCTGACACTAACCCGCGCCCTCACACGTACGCTCCCCCTACAACGTTGTCGTACCCTCACCTGGACCCTAAACCGTCCCCGTTTCCTAACCCTAACCCTAGCCCGAACCCTAACCCTAACCCTTCCCCGAAGCCTGACCCTCACCCGTCCCCTAATCCTAACCCGTACGCTGACACTAACCCGCGCCCTCACACGTACGCTCCCCCTAAAGCGTTGTCGTACCCTCACCTGGACCCTAAACCGTCCCCGTCCCCTAACCCTAACCCTAGCCCGAACCCTAACCCTAACCCTTCCCCGAAGCCTGACCCTCACCCGTCCCCTAATCCTAACCCGTACGCTGACACTAACCCGCGCCCTCACACGTACGCTCCCCCTAAAGGGTTGTCGTACCCTCACCTGGACCCTAAACCGTCCCCGTCCCCTAACCCTAACCCTAGCCCGAACCCTAACCCTAACCCTTCCCCGAAGCCTGACCCTCACCCGTCCCCTAATCCTAACACGTACGCTGACACTAACCCGCGCCCTCACACGTACGCTCCCCCTAAAGCGTTGTCGTACCCTCACCTGGACCCTAAATCGTCCCCGTCCCCTAACCCTAACCCTAGCCCGAACCCTAAACCTAACCCTTCCCCGAAGCCTGACCCTCACCCGTCCCCTAATCCTAACCCGTACGCTGACACTAACCCGCGCCCTCACACGTACGCTCCCCCTAAAGCGTTGTCGTACCCTCACCTGGACCCTAAACCGTCCCCGTCCCCTAACCCTAACCCTATCCCGAACCCTAACCCTAACCCTTCCCCGAAGCCTGACCCTCACCCGTCCCCTAATCCTAACCCGTACGCTGACACTAACCCGCGCCCTCACACTTACACTCCCCCTAAAGCGTTGTCGTACCCTCACTTGGACCCTAAACCGTCCCCGTCCCCTAACCCTAACCCTAGCCCGAACCCTAACCCTAACACTTCCCCGAAGCCTGACGCTCACCCGTCCCCTAATCCTAACCCGTACGCTGACACTAACCCGCGCCCTCACACGTACGCTCCCCCTAAAGCGTTCTCGTAACCTCACCTGGACCCTAAACCGTCCCCGTCCCCTAACTCTAACCCTAGCCCGAACCCTAACCCTAACACTTCCCCGAAGCCTGACCCTCACCCGTCCCCTAATCCTAACCCGTACGCTGACACTAACCCGCGCCCTCACACGTACGCTCCCCCTAAAGGGTTGTCGTACCCTCACCTGGACCCTAAACCGTCCCCGTCCCCTAACCCTAACCCTAGCCCGAACCCTAACCCTAACCCTTCCCCGAAGCCTGACCCTCACCCGTCCCCTAATCCTAACACGTACGCTGACACTAACCCGCGCCCTCACACGTACGCTCCCCCTAAAGCGTTGTCGTACCCTCACCTGGACCCTAAACCGTCCCCGTCCCCTAACCCTAACCCTAGCCCGAACCCTAACCCTAACACTTCCCCAAAGCCTGACTCTCACCCGTCCCCTAATCCTAACCCGTACGCTGACACTAACCCGCGCCCTCACACGTACGCTCCCCCTAAAGCGTTGTCGTACCCTCACCTGGACCCTAAACCGTCCCCATCCCCTAACCCTAACCCTAGCCCGAACCCTAACCCTAACCCTTCCCCGAAGCCTGACCCTCACCCGTCCCCTAATCCTAACCCGTACGCTGACACTAACCCGCGCCCTCACACGTACGCTCCCCCTAAAGCGTTGTCGTACCCTCACCTGGACCCTAAACCGTCCCCGTCCCCTAACCCTAACCCTAGCCCGAACCCTAACCCTAACCCTTCCCCGAAGCCTGACCCTCACCCGTCCCCTAATCCTAACCCGTACGCTGACACTAACCCGCGCCCTCACACGTACGCTCCCCCTAAAGCGTTGTCGTACCCTCACCTGGACCCTAAACCGTCCCCGTCCCCTAACACTAACCCTAGCCCGAACCCTAACCCTAACACTTCACCGAAGCCTGACCCTCACCCGTCCCCTAATCCTAACCCGTACGCTGACACTAACCCGCGCCCTCACACGTACGCTCCCCCTAAAGCGTTGTCGTACCCTCACCTGTACCCTAAACCGTCCCCGTCCCCTAACCCTAACCCTAGCCCGAACCCTAACCCTAACACTTCCCCGAAGCCTGACCCTCACCCGTCCTCTAATCCTAACCCGTACGCTGACACTAACCCGCGCCCTCACACGTACGCTCCCCCTAAAGCGTTGTCGTACCCTCACCTGGACCCTAAACCGTCCCCGTCCCCTAACCCTAACCCTAGCCCGTACCCTAACCCTAACCCTTCCCCGAAGCCTGACCCTCACCCGTCCCCTAATCCTAACCCGTACGCTGACACTAACCCGCGCCCTCACACGTACGCTCCCCCTAAAGCGTTGTCGTACCCTCACCTGGACCCTAAACCGTCCCCGTCCCCTAACCCTATCCCTAGCCCGAACCCTAACCCTAACCCTTCCCCGAAGCCTGACCCTCACCCGTCCCCAATCCTAACCCGTACGCTGACACTAACCCGCGCCCTCACACGTACGCTCCCCCTAAAGCGTTGTCGTACCCTCACCTGGACCCTAAACCGTCCCCGTCCCCTAACCCTAACCCTAGCCCGAACCCTAACCCTAACCCTTCCCCGAAGCCTGACCCTCACCCGTCCCCTAATCCTAACCCGTACGCTGACACTAACCCGCGCCCTCACACGTACGCCCCCCCTAAAGCGTTGTCGTACCCTCACCTGGACCCAAAACTATCCCCGTCCCCTAACCCTAACCCTAGCCCGAACCCTAACTCTAACCCTTCCCCGAAGCCTGACCCTCACCCGTCCCCTAATCCTAACCCGTACGCTGACACTAACCCGCGCCCTCACACGTACGCTCCTCCTAAAGCGTTGTCGTCCCCTCACCTTGATCCTAAACCGTCCCCGTTTCCTAACCCTAACCCTAGCCCGAACCCTAACAATAACCCTTCCCCGAAGCCTGACCCTCACCCGTCCCCTAATCCTAACCCGTACGCTGACACTAACCCGCGCCCTCACACGTACGCTCCCCCTAAAGCGTTGTCGTACCCTCACCTGGACCCTAAACCGTCCCCGTCCCCTAACCCTAACCCTAGCCCGAACCCTAACCCTAACCCTTCCCCGAAGCCTGACCCTCACCCGTCCCCTAATCCTAACCCGTACGCTGACACTAACCCGCGCCCTCACACGTACGCTCCCCCTAAAGCGTTGTCGTACCCTCACCTGGACCCTAAACCGTCCCCGTCCCCTAACCCTAACCCTAGCCCGAACCCTAACCCTAACCCTTCCCCGAAGCCTGACCCTCACCCGTCCCCTAATCCTAACCCGTACGCTGACACTAACCCGCGCCCTCACACGTACGCTCCCCCAAAGCGTTGTCGTACCCTCACCTGGACCCTAAACCGTCCCCGTCCCCTAACCCTAACCCTAGCCCGAACCCTAACCCTAACCCTTCCCCGAAGCCTGACCCTCACCCGTCCCATAATCCTAACCCGTACGCTGACACTAACCCGCGCCCTCACACGTACGCTCCCCCTAAAGCGTTGTCGTACCCTCACCTGGACCCTAAACCGTCCCCGTCCCCTAACCCTAACCCTAGCCCGACCCTAACCCTAACCTTTCCCCGAAGCCTGACCCTCACCCGTCCCCTAATCCTAACCCGTACGCTGACACTAACCCGCGCCCTCACACGTACGCTCCCCCTAAAGCGTTGTCGTACCCTCACCTGGACCCTAAACCGTCCCCGTCCCCTAACCCTAACCCTAGCCCGAACCCTAACCCTAACACTTCCCCGAAGCCTGACCCTCACCCGTCCCCTAATCCTAACCCGTACGCTGACACTAACCCGCGCCCTCACACGTACGCTCCCCCTAAAGCGTTGTCGTACCCTCACCTGGACCCTAAACCGTCCCCGTCCCCGTCCCCTATCCCTAGCCCGAACCCTAACCCTTACCCTTCCCCGAAGCCTGACCCTCACCCGTCCCCTAATCCTAACCCGTACGCTGACACTAACCCGCGCCCTCACACGTACGCTCCCCCTAGAGCATTGTCGTACCCTCACCTGGACCCTAAACTGTCCCCGTCCCCTAACCCTAACCCTAGCCCGAACCTTAACCCTAACCCTTCCCCGAAGCCTGACCCTCACCCGTCCCCTAATCCTAACCCGTACGCTGACACTAACCCGCGCCCTCATACGTACGCTCCCCCTAAAGCGTTGTCGTACCCTCACCTGGACCCTAAACCGTCCCCGTCCCCTAACCCTAACCCTAGCCCGAACCCTAACCCTAACCCTTCCCCGAAGCCTGACCCTCACCCGTCCCCTAATCCTAACCCGTACGCTGACACTAACCCGCGCCCTCACACGTACGCTCCCCCTACAACGTTGTCGTACCCTCACCTGGACCCTAAACCGTCCCCGTTTCCTAACCCTAACCCTAGCCCGAACCCTAACCCTAACCCTTCCCCGAAGCCTGACCCTCAGCCGTCCCCTAATCCTAACCCGTACGCTGACACTAAGCCGCGCCCTCACACGTACGCTCCCCCTAAAGCGTTGTCGTACCCTCACCTGGACCCTAAACCGTCCCCGTCCCCTAACCCTAACCCTAGCCCGAACCCTAACCCTAACCCTTCCCCGAAGCCTGACCCTCACCCGTCCCCTAATCCTAACCCGTACGCTGACACTAACCCGCGCCCTCACACGTACGCTCCCCCTAAAGCGTTGTCATACCCTCACCTGGACCCTAAACCGTCCCCGTCCCCTAACCCTAACCCTAGCCCGAACCCTAACCCTAACCCTTCCCCGAAGCCTGACCCTCACCCGTCCCCTAATCCTAACCCGTACGCTGACACTAACCCGCGCCCTCACACGTACGCTCCCCCTACAACGTTGTCGTACCCTCACTTGGACCCTAAACCGTCCCCGTTTCCTAACCCTAACCCTAGCCCGAACCCTAACCCTAACCCTTCCCCGAAGCCTGACCCTCACCCGTCCCCTAATCCTAAACCGTACGCTGACACTAACCCGAGCCCTCACACGTACGCTCCCCCTAAAGCATTGTCGTACCCTCACCTGGACCCTAAACCGTCCCCGTCCCCTAACCCTAACCCTAGCCCGAACCCTAACCCTAACCCTTCCCCGAAGCCTGACCCTCACCCGTCCCCTAATCCTAACCCGTACGCTGACACTAACCCGCGCCCTCACACGTACGCTCCCCCTAAAGCGTTGTCGTACCCTCACCTGGACCCTAAACCGTCCCCGTCCCCTAACCCTAACCCTAGCCCGAACCCTAACCCTAACCCTTCCCCGAAGCCTGACCCTCACCCGTCCCCTAATCCTAACCCGTACGCTGACACTAACCCGCGCCCTCACACGTACACTCCCCCTAAAGCGCTGTCGTACCCTCACCTGGACCCTAAACCGTCCCCGTCCCCTAACCCTAACCCTAGCCCGAACCCTAACCCTAACCCTTCCCCGAAGCCTGACCCTCACCCGTCCCCTAATCCTAACCCGTACGCTGACACTAACCCGCGCCCTCACACGTACGCTCCCCCTAAAGCGTTGTCGTACCCTCACCTGGACCCTAAACCGTCCCTGTCCCCTAACCCTAACCCTAGCCCGAAACCTAACCCTAACCCTTCCCCGAAGCCTGACCCTCACCCGTCCCCTAATCCTAACCCGTACGCTGACACTAACCCGCGCCCTCACACGTACGCTCCCCCTAAAGCGTTGTCGTACCCTCACCTGGACCCTAAACCGTCCCCGTCCCCTAACCCTAACCCTAGCCCGAACCCTAACCCTAACCCTTCCCCGAAGCCTGACCCTCACCCGTCCCCTAATCCTAACCCGTACGCTGACACTAACCCGCGCCCTCACACGTACGCTCCCCCTAAAGCGTTGTCGTACCCTCACCTGGACCCTAAACCGTCCCCGTCCCCTAACCCTAACCCTAGCCCGAACCCTAACCCTAACCCTTCCCCGAAGCCTGACCCTCACCCGTCCCCTAATCCTAACCCGTACGCTGACACTAACCCGCGCCCTCACACGTACGCTCCCCCAAAGCGTTGTCGTACCCTCACCTGGACCCTAAACCGTCCCCGTCCCCTAACCCTAACCCTAGCCCGAACCCTAACCCTAACCCTTCCCCGAAGCCTGACCCTCACCCGTCCCATAATCCTAACCCGTACGCTGACACTAACCCGCGCCCTCACACGTACGCTCCCCCTAAAGCGTTGTCGTACCCTCACCTGGACCCTAAACCGTCCCCGTCCCCTAACCCTAACCCTAGCCCGACCCTAACCCTAACCTTTCCCCGAAGCCTGACCCTCACCCGTCCCCTAATCCTAACCCGTACGCTGACACTAACCCGCGCCCTCACACGTACGCTCCCCCTAAAGCGTTGTCGTACACTCACCTGGACCCTAAACCGTCCCCGTCCCCTAACCCTAACCCTAGCCCGAACCCTAACCCAAACACTTCCCCGAAGCCTGACCCTCACCCGTCCCCTAATCCTAACCCGTACGCTGACACTAACCCGCGCCCTCACACGTACGCTCCCCCTAAAGCGTTGTCGTACACTCACCTGGACCCTAAACCGTCCCCGTCCCCGTCCCCTATCCCTAGCCCGAACCCTAACCCTTACCCTTCCCCGAAGCCTGACCCTCACCCGTCCCCTAATCCTAACCTGTACGCTGACACTAACCCGCGCCCTCACACGTACGCTCCCCCTAGAGCATTGTCGTACCCTCACCTGGACCCTAAACCGTCCCCGTCCCCTAACCCTAACCCTAGCCCGAACCCTAACCCTAACCCTTCCCCGAAGCCTGACCCTCACCCGTCCCCTAATCCTAACCCGTACGCTGACACTAACCCGCGCCCTCACACGTACGCTCCCCCTAAAGCGTTGTCGTACCCTCACCTGGACCCTAAACCGTCCCCGTCCCCTAAACCTAACCCTAGCCCGAACCCTAACCCTAACCCTTCCCCGAAGCCTGACCCTCACCCGTCCCCAATCCTAACCCGTACGCTGACACTAACCCGCGCCCTCACACGTACGCTCCCCCTAAAGCTTTGTCGTACCCTCACCTGGACCCTATATCGTCCCCGTCCCCTAACCCTAACCCTAGCCTGAACCCTAACCCTAACCCTTCCCCGAAGCCTGACCCTCACCCGTCCCCTAATCCTAACCCGTACGCTGACACTAACCCGCGCCCTCACACGTACGCTCCCCCTAAAGCGTTGTCGTACCCTCACCTGGACCCTAAACCGTCCCCGTCCCCTAACCCTAACCCTATCCCGAACCCTAACCCTAACCCTTCCCCGAAGCCTGACCCTCACCCGTCCCCTAATCCTAACCCGTACGCTGACACTAACCCGCACCCTCACACGTATGCTCCCCCTAAAGCGTTGTCGTACCCTCACCTGGACCCTAAACCGTCCCCGTCCCCTAACCCTAACCCTAGCCCGAACCCTAACCCTAACCCTTCCCCGAAGCCTGACCCTCACCCGTCCCCTAATCCTAACCCGTACGCTGACACTAACCCGCGCCCTCACACGTACGCTCCCCCTAAAGCGTTGTCGTACCCTCACCTGGACCCTAAACCGTCCCCGTCCCCTAACCCTAACCCTAGCCCGAACCCTAACCCTAACCCTTCCCCGAAGCCTGACCCTCACCCGTCCCCTAATCCTAACCCGTACGCTGACACTAACCCGCGCCCTCACACGTACGCTCCCCCTAAAGCGTTGTCGTACCCTCACCTGGACCCTAAACCGTCCCCGTCCCCTAACCCTAACCCTAGCCCGAACCCTAACCCTAACCCTTCCCCGAAGCCTGACCCTCACCCGTCCCCTAATCCTAACCCGTACGCTGACACTAACCCGCGCCCTCACACGTACGCTCCCCCAAAGCGTTGTCGTACCCTCACCTGGACCCTAAACCGTCCCCGTCCCCTAACCCTAACCCTAGCCCGAACCCTAACCCTAACCCTTCCCCGAAGCCTGACCCTCACCCGTCCCATAATCCTAACCCGTACGCTGACACTAACCCGCGCCCTCACACGTACGCTCCCCCTAAAGCGTTGTCGTACCCTCACCTGGACCCTAAACCGTCCCCGTCCCCTAACCCTAACCCTAGCCCGACCCTAACCCTAACCTTTCCCCGAAGCCTGACCCTCACCCGTCCCCTAATCCTAACCCGTACGCTGACACTAACCCGCGCCCTCACACGTACGCTCCCCCTAAAGCGTTGTCGTACCCTCACCTGGACCCTAAACCGTCCCCGTCCCCTAACCCTAACCCTAGCCCGAACCCTAACCCTAACACTTCCCCGAAGCCTGACCCTCACCCGTCCCCTAATCCTAACCCGTACGCTGACACTAACCCGCGCCCTCACACGTACGCTCCCCCTAAAGCGTTGTCGTACCCTCACCTGGACCCTAAACCGTCCCCGTCCCCGTCCCCTATCCCTAGCCCGAACCCTAACCCTTACCCTTCCCCGAAGCCTGACCCTCACCCGTCCCCTAATCCTAACCCGTACGCTGACACTAACCCGCGCCCTCACACGTACGCTCCCCCTAGAGCATTGTCGTACCCTCACCTGGACCCTAAACTGTCCCCGTCCCCTAACCCTAACCCTAGCCCGAACCTTAACCCTAACCCTTCCCCGAAGCCTGACCCTCACCCGTCCCCTAATCCTAACCCGTACGCTGACACTAACCCGCGCCCTCATACGTACGCTCCCCCTAAAGCGTTGTCGTACCCTCACCTGGACCCTAAACCGTCCCCGTCCCTTAACCCTAACCCTAGCCCGAACCCTAACCCTAACCCTTCCCCGAAGCCTGACCCTCACCCGTCCCCTAATCCTAACCCGTACGCTGACACTAACCCGCGCCCTCACACGTACGCTCCCCCTACAACGTTGTCGTACCCTCACCTGGACCCTAAACCGTCCCCGTTTCCTAACCCTAACCCTAGCCCGAACCCTAACCCTAACCCTTCCCCGAAGCCTGACCCTCAGCCGTCCCCTAATCCTAACCCGTACGCTGACACTAAGCCGCGCCCTCACACGTACGCTCCCCCTAAAGCGTTGTCGTACCCTCACCTGGACCCTAAACCGTCCCCGTCCCCTAACCCTAACCCTAGCCCGAACCCTAACCCTAACCCTTCCCCGAAGCCTGACCCTCACCCGTCCCCTAATCCTAACCCGTACGCTGACACTAACCCGCGCCCTCACACGTACGCTCCCCCTAAAGCGTTGTCATACCCTCACCTGGACCCTAAACCTTCCCCGTCCCCTAACCCTAACCCTAGCCCGAACCCTAACCCTAACCCTTCCCCGAAGCCTGACCCTCACCCGTCCCCTAATCCTAACCCGTACGCTGACACTAACCCGCGCCCTCACACGTACGCTCCCCCTAAAGCGTTGTCGTACCCTCCCCTGGACCCTAAACCGTCCCCGTCCCCTAACCCTAACCCTAGCCCGAACCCTAACCCTAACCCTTCCCCGAAGCCTGACCCTCACCCGTCCCCTAATCCTAACCCGTACGCTGACACTAACCCGCGGCCTCACACGTACACTCCCCCTAAAGCGCTGTCGTACCCTCACCTGGACCCTAAACCGTCCCCGTCCCCTAACCCTAACCCTAGCCCGAACCCTAACCCTAACCCTTCCCCGAAGCCTGACCCTCACCCGTCCCCTAATCCTAACCCGTACGCTGACACTAACCCGCGCCCTCACACGTACGCTCCCCCTAAAGTGTTGTCGTACCCTCACCTGGACCCTAAACCGTCCCTGTCCCCTAACCCTAACCCTAGCCCGAAACCTAACCCTAACCCTTCCCCGAAGCCTGACCCTCACCCGTCCCCTAATCCTAACCCGTACGCTGACACTAACCCGCGCCCTCACACGTACGCTCCCCCTAAAGCGTTGTCGTACCCTCACCTGGACCCTAAACCGTCCCCGTCCCCTAACCCTAACCCTAGCCCGAACCCTAACCCTAACCCTTCCCCGAAGCCTGACCCTCACCCGTCCCCTAATCCTAACCCGTACGCTGACACTAACCCGCGCCCTCACACGTACGCTCCCCCTAAAGCGTTGTCGTACCCTCACCTGGACCCTAAACCGTCCCCGTCCCCTAACCCTAACCCTAGCCCGAACCCTAACCCTAACCCTTCCCCGAAGCCTGACCCTCACCCGTCCCCTAATCCTAACCCGTACGCTGACACTAACCCGCGCCCTCACACGTACGCTCCCCCAAAGCGTTGTCGTACCCTCACCTGGACCCTAAACCGTCCCCGTCCCCTAACCCTAACCCTAGCCCGAACCCTAACCCTAACCCTTCCCCGAAGCCTGACCCTCACCCGTCCCATAATCCTAACCCGTACGCTGACACTAACCCGCGCCCTCACACGTACGCTCCCCCTAAAGCGTTGTCGTACCCTCACCTGGACCCTAAACCGTCCCCGTCCCCTAACCCTAACCCTAGCCCGACCCTAACCCTAACCTTTCCCCGAAGCCTGACCCTCACCCGTCCCCTAATCCTAACCCGTACGCTGACACTAACCCGCGCCCTCACACGTACGCTCCCCCTAAAGCGTTGTCGTACCCTCACCTGGACCCTAAACCGTCCCCGTCCCCTAACCCTAACCCTAGCCCGAACCCTAACCCTAACACTTCCCCGAAGCCTGACCCTCACCCGTCCCCTAATCCTAACCCGTACGCTGACACTAACCCGCGCCCTCACACGTACGCTCCCCCTAAAGCGTTGTCGTACACTCACCTGGACCCTAAACCGTCCCCGTCCCCGTCCCCTATCCCTAGCCCGAACCCTAACCCTTACTCTTCCCCGAAGCCTGACCCTCACCCGTCCCCTAATCCTAACCTGTACGCTGACACTAACCCACGCCCTCACACGTACGCTCCCCCTAGAGCATTGTCGTACCCTCACCTGGACCCTAAACCGTCCCCGTCCCCTAACCCTAACCCTAGCCCGAACCCTAACCCTAACCCTTCCCCGAAGCCTGACCCTCACCCGTCCCCTAATCCTAACCCGTACGCTGACACTAACCCGCGCCCTCACACGTACGCTCCCCCTAAAGCGTTGTCGTACCCTCACCTGGACCCTAAACCGTCCCCGTCCCCTAACCCTAACCCTAGCCCGAACCCTAACCCTAACCCTTCCCCGAAGCCTGACCCTCACCCGTCCCCAATCCTAACCCGTACGCTGACACTAACCCGCGCCCTCACACGTACGCTCCCCCTAAAGCTTTGTCGTACCCTCACCTGGACCCTATATCGTCCCCGTCCCCTAACCCTAACCCTAGCCTGAACCCTAACCCTAACCCTTCCCCGAAGCCTGACCCTCACCCGTCCCCTAATCCTAACCCGTACGCTGACACTAACCCGCGCCCTCACACGTACGCTCCCCCTAAAGCGTTGTCGTACCCTCACCTGGACCCTAAACCGTCCCCGTCCCCTAACCCTAACCCTATCCCGAACCCTAACCCTAACCCTACCCCGAAGCCTGACCCTCACCCGTCCCCTAATCCTAACCCGTACGCTGACACTAACCCGCGCCCTCACACGTATGCTCCCCCTAAAGCGTTGTCGTACCCTCACCTGGACCCTAAACCGTCCCCGTCCCCTAACCCTAACCCTAGCCCGAACCCTAACCCTAACCCTTCCCCGAAGCCTGACCCTCACCCGTCCCCTAATCCTAACCCGTACGCTGACACTAACCCGCGCCCTCACACGTACGCTCCCCCTAAAGCGTTGTCGTACCCTCACCTGGACCCTAAACCGTCCCCGTCCCCTAACCCTAACCCTAGCCCGAACCCTAACCCTAACCCTTCCCCGAAGCCTGACCCTCACCCGTCCCCTAATCCTAACCCGTACGCTGACACTAACCCGCGCCCTCACACGTACGCTCCCCCTAAAGCGTTGTCGTACCCTCACCTGGACCCTAAACCGTCCCCGTCCCCTAACCCTAACCCTAGCCCGAACCCTAACCCTAACACTTCCCCGAAGCCTGACCCTCACCCGTCCCCTAATCCTAACCCGTACGCTGACACTAACCCGCGCCCTCACACGTACGCTCCCCCTAAAGCGTTGTCGTACCCTCACCTGTACCCTAAACCGTCCCCGTCCCCTAACCCTAACCCTAGCCCGAACCCTAACCCTAACACTTCCCCGAAGCCTGACCCTCACCAGTCCCCTAACCCTAACCCGTACGCTGACACTAACCCGCACCCTCACACGTACGCTCCCCCTAAAGCGTTGTCGTACCCTCACCTGGACCCTAAACCGTCCCCGTCCCCTAACCCTAACCCTAGCCCGTACCCTAACCCTAACCCTTCCCCGAAGCCTGACCCTCACCCGTCCCCTAATCCTAACCCGTACGCTGACACTAACCCGCGCCCTCACACGTACGCTCCCCCTAAAGCGTTGTCGTACCCTCACCTGGACCCTAAACCGTCCCCGTCCCCTAACCCTATCCCTAGCCCGAACCCTAACCCTAACCCTTCCCCGAAGCCTGACCCTCACCCGTCCCCTAATCCTAACCCGTACGCTGACACTAACCCGCGCCCTCACACGTACGCTCCCCCTAAAGCGTTGTCGTACCCTCACCTGGACCCTAAACCGTGCCCGTCCCCTAACCCTAACCCTAGCCCGAACCCTAACCCTAACCCTTCCCCGAAGCCTGACCCTCACCCGTCCCCTAATCCTAACCCGTACGCTGACACTAACCCGCGCCCTCACACGTACGCTCCCCCTAAAGCGTTGTCGTACCCTCACCTGGACCCTAAACCGTCCCCGTCCCCTAACCCTAACCCTAGCCCGAACCCTAACCCTAACACTTCCCCGAAGCCTGACCCTCACCCGTCCCCTAATCCTAACCCGTACGCTGACACTAACCCGCGCCCTCACACGTACGCTCCCCCTAAAGCGTTGTCGTACCCTCACCTGGACCCTAAACCGTCCCCGTCCCCTAACCCTAACCCTAGACCGAACCCTAACCCTAACCCTTCCCCGAAGCCTGACCCTCACCCGTCCCCTAATCCTAACCCGTACGCTGACACTAACCCGCGCCCTCACACGTACGCTCCCCCTGAAGTGTTGTCATACCCTCACCTGGACCCTAAACCGTCCCCGTCCCCTAACCCTAACCCTAGCCCGAACCCTAACCCTAACCCTTCACCGAAGCCTGACCCTCACCCGTCCCCTAATCCTAACCCGTACGCTGACACTAACCCGCGCCCTCACACGTACGCTCCCCCTAAAGCGTTGTCGTACCCTCACCTGTACCCTACACCGTCCCCGTCCCCTAACCCTAACCCTAGCCCGAACCCTAACCCTAACACTTCCCCGAAGCCTGACCCTCACCCGTCCCCTAATCCTAACCCGTACGCTGACACTAACCCGCGCCCTCACACGTACGCTCCCCCTAAAGCGTTGTCGTACCCTCACCTGGACCCTAATCCGTCCCCGTCCCCTAACCCTAACCCTAGCCCGTACCCTAACCCTAACCCTTCCCCGAAGCCTGACCCTCACCCGTCCCCTAATCCTAACCCGTACGCTGACACTAACCCGCGCCCTCACACGTACGCTCCCCCTAAAGCGTTGTCGTACCCTCACCTGGACCCTAAACCGTCCCCGTCCCCTAACCCTATCCCTAGCCCGAACCCTAACCCTAACCCTTCCCCGAAGCCTGACCCTCACCCGTCCCCTAATCCTAACCCGTACGCTGACACTAACCCGCGCCCTCACACGTACGCTCCCCCTAAAGCGTTGTCGTACCCTCACCTGGACCCTAAACCGTCCCCGTCCCCTAACCCTAACCCTAGCCCGAACCCTAACCCTAACCCTTCCCCGAAGCCTGACCCTCACCCGTCCCCTAATCCTAACCCGTACGCTGACACTAACCCGCGCCCTCACACGTACGCTCCCCCTAAAGCGTTGTCGTACCCTCACCTGGACCCTAAACCGTCCCCGTCCCCTAACTCTAACCCTAGCCGAACCCTAACCCTAACACTTCCCCGAAGCCTGACCCTCACCCGTCCCCTAATCCTAACCCGTACGCTGACACTAACCCGCGCCCTCACACGTACGCTCCCCCTAAAGCGTTGTCGTACCCTCACCTGGACCCTAAACCTTCCCCGTCCCCTAACCCTAACCCTAGACCGAACCCTAACCCTAACCCTTCCCCGAAGCCTGACCCTCACCCGTCCCCTAATCCTAACCCGTACGCTGACACTAACCCGCGCCCTCACACGTACGCTCCCCCTAAAGCGTTGTCGTACCCTCACCTGGACCCTAAACCGTCCCCGTCCCCTAACCCTAACCCTAGCCCGAACCCTAACCCTAACCCTTCACCGAAGCCTGACCCTCACCCGTCCCCTAATCCTAACCCGTACGCTGACACTAACCCGCGCCCTCACACGTACGCTCCCCCTAAAGCGTTGTCGTACCCTCACCTGTACCCTAAACCGTCCCCGTCCCCTAACCCTAACCCTAGCCCGAACCCTAACCCTAACACTTCCCCGAAGCCTGACCCTCACCCGTCCCCTAATCCTAACCCGTACGCTGACACTAACCCGCGCCCTCACACGTACGCTCCCCCTAAAGCGTTGTCGTACCCTCACCTGGACCCTAAACCGTCCCCGTCCCCTAACCGTAACCCTAGCCCGTACCCTAACCCTAACCCTTCCCCGAAGCCTGACCCTCACCCGTCCCCTAATCCTAACCCGTACGCTGACACTAACCCGCGCCCTCACACGTACGCTCCCCCTAAAGCGTTGTCGTACCCTCACCTGGACCCTAAACCGTCCCCGTACCCTAACCCTATCCCTAGCCCGAACCCTAACCCTAACCCTTCCCCGAAGCCTGACCCTCACCCGTCCCCTAATCCTAACCCGTACGATGACACTAACCCGCGCCCTCACACGTACGCTCCCCCTGAAGCTTTGTCGTACCCTCACCTGGACCCTAAACCGTGCCCGTCCCCTAACCCTAACCCTAGCCCGAACCCTAACCCTAACCCTTCCCCGAAGCCTGACCCTCACCCGTCCCCTAATCCTAACCCGTACGCTGACACTAACCAGCGCCCTCACACGTACGCTACCCCTAAAGCGTTGTCGTACCCTCACCTGGACCCTAAACCGTCCCCGTCCCCTAACCCTAACCCTAGCCCGAACCCTAACCCTAACCCTTCCCCGAAGCCTGACCCTCACCCGTCCCCTAATCCTAACCCGTACGCTGACACTAACCCACGCCCTCACACGTACGCTCCCCCTAAAGCGTTGTCGTACCCTCACCTGGACCCTAAACCGTCCCCGTCCCCTAACCCTAACCCTAGCCCGAACCCTAACCCTAACCCTTCCCCGAAGCCTGACCCTCACCCGTCCCCTAATCCTAACCCGTACGCTGACACTAACCCGCGCCCTCACACGTACGCTCCCCCTAAAGCGTTGTCGTACCCTCACCTGGACCCTAAACCGTCCCCGTCCCCTAACCCTAACCCTAGCCCGAACCCTAACCCTAACCCTTCCCCGAAGCCTGACGCTCACCCGTCCCCTAATCCTAACCCGTACGCTGACACTAACCCGCGCCCTCACACGTACGCTCCCCCTAAAGCGTTGTCGTACCCTCACCTGGACCCTAAACCGTCCCCGTCCCCTAACCCTAACCCTAGCCCGAACCCTAACCCTAACCCTTCCCCGAAGCCTGTCCCTCACCCGTCCCCTAATCCTAACCCGTACGCTGACATTAACCCGCGCCCTCACACGTACGCTCTCCCTAAAGCGTTGTCGTACCCTCACCTGGACCCTAAACAGTCCCCGTCCCCTAACCCTAACCCTAGCCCGAACCCTAACCCTAACCCTTCCCCGATGCCTGACCCTCACCCGTCACCTAATCCTAACCCGTACGCTGACACTAACCAGCGCCCTCACACGTACGCTCCCCCTAAAGCGTTGCCGTACCCTCACCTGGACCCTAAACCGTCCCCGTCCCCTAACCCTAACCCTAGCCCGAACCCTAACCCTAACCCTTCCCCGAAGCCTGACCCTCAACCGTCCCCTAATCCTAACCCGTACGCTGACACTAACCCACGCCCTCACACGTACGCTCCCCCTAAAGCGTTGTCGTACCCTCACCTGGACCCTAAACCGTCCCCGTCCCCTAACCCTAACCCTAGCCCGAACCCTAACCCTAACCCTTCCCCGAAGCCTGACCCTCACCCGTCCCCAATCCTAACCCGTACGCTGACACTAACCCGCGCCCTCACACGTACGCTCCCCTAAAACGTTGTCGTACCCTCACCTGGACCCTAAACCGTCCCCGTCCCCTAAACCTAACCCTAGCCCGAACCCTAACCCTAACCCTTCCCCGAAGCCTGACCCTCACCCGTCCCCTAATCCTAACCCGTACGCTGACACTAACCCGCGCCCTCACACGTACGCTCCCCCTAAAGAGTTGTCGTACCCTCACCTGGACCCTAAACCGTCCCCGTCCCCTAACCCTAACCCTAGCCCGAACCCTAACCCTAACCCTTCCCCGAAGCCTGACCCTCACCCTTCCCCTAATCCTAACCCGTACGCTGACACTAACCCGCGCCCTCACACGTACGCTCCCCCTAAAGCGTTGTCGTACCCTCACCTGGACCCTAAACCGTCCCCGTCCCCTAACCCTAACCCTAGCCCGAACCCTAACCCTAACCCTTCCCCGAAGCCTGACCCTCACCCGTCCCCTAATCCTAACCCGTACGCTGACACTAACCCGCGCCCTCACACGTACGCTCCCCCTAAAGCGTTGTCGTACCCTCACCTGGACCCTAAACCGTCCCCGTCCCCTAACCCTAACCCTAGCCCGAACCCTAACCCTAACCCTTCCCCGAAGGCTGACCCTCACCCGTCCCCTAATCCTAACCCGTACGCTGACACTAACCCGCGCCCTCACACGTACGCTCCCCCTAAAGCGTTGTCGTACCCTCACCTGGACCCTAAACCGTCCCCGTCCCCTAACCCTAACCCTAGCCCGAACCCTAACCCTAACACTTCCCCGAAGCCTGACCCTCACCCGTCCCCTAATCCTAACCCGTACGCTGACACTAACCCGCGCCCTCACACGTACGCTCCCCCTAAAGCGTTGTCGTACCCTCACCTGGACCCTAAACCGTTCCCGTCCCCTAACCCTAACCCTAGCCCGAACCCTAACCCTAACACTTCCCCGAAGCCTGACCCTCACCCGTCCCCTAATCCTAAGGCGTACGTGGACAATAACCCGCGCCCTCACACGTACGCTCCCCCTAAAGCGTTGTCGTACCCTCACCTGGACCCTAAACCGTTCCCGTCCCCTAACCCTAACCCTAGCCCGAACCCTAACCCTAACCCTTCCCCGAAGCCTGACCCTCACCCGTCCCCTAATCCTAACCCGTACGCTGACACTAACCCGCGCCCTCACACGTACGCTCCCCCTAAAGCGTTGTCCTACCCCCACCTGGACCCTAAACCGTCCCCGTCCCCTAACCCTAACCCTAGCCCGAACCCTAACCCTAACCCTTCCCCGAAGCCTGACCCTCACCCATCCCCTAATCATAACCCGTACGCTGACACTAAGCCGCGCCCTCACACGTACGCTCCCCCTAAAGCGTTGTCGTACCCTCACCTGGACCCTAAACCGTCCCCGTCCCCTAACCCTAACCCTAGCCCGAACCCTAACCCTAACCCTTCCCCGAAGCCTGACCCTCACCCGTTCCCTAATCCTAACCCGTACGCTGACACTAACCCGCGCCCTCACACGTACGCTCCCCCTAAAGCGTTGTCGTACCCTCACCTGGACCCTAAACCGTCCCCGTCCCCTAACCCTAACCCTAGCCCGAACCCTAACCCTAACCCTTCCCCGAAGCCTGACCCTCACCCGTCCCCTAATCCTAACCCATACGCTGATACTAACCCGCGCCCTCACACGTACGCTCCCCCTAAAGCGTTGTAGTACCCTCACCTGTACCCTAAACAGTCCCCGTCCCCTAACCCTAACCCTAGCCCGAACCCTAACCCTAACCCTTCCCCGAAGGCTGACCCTCACCCGTCCCCTAATCCTAACCCGTACGCTGACACTAAGCCGCGCCCTCACACGTACGCTCCCCCTAAAGCGTTGTCCTACCCTCACCTGGACCCTAAACCGTCCCCGTCCCCTAACCCTAACCCTAGCCCGAACCCTAACCCTAACCCTTCCCCGAAGCCTGACCCTCACCCGTCCCCTAATCCTAACCCGTACGCTGACACTAACCCGCGCCCTCACACGTACGCTCCCCCTAAAGCGTTGTCGTACCCTCACCTGGACCCTAAACCGTCCCCGTCCCCTAACCCTAACCCTAGCCCGAACCCTAACCCTAACCCTTCCCCGAAGCCTGACCCTCACCCGTCCCCTAATCCTAACCCGTACGCTGACACTAAGCCGCGCCCTCACACGTACGCTCCCCCTAAAGCGTTGTCGTACCCTCACCTGGACCCTAAACCGTCCCCGTCCCCTAACCCTAACCCTAGCCCAAACCCTAACCCTAACCCTTCCCCGAAGCCTGACCCTCACCCGTCCCCTAATCCTAACCCGTACGCTAACACTAACCCGCGCCCTCACACGTACGCTCCCCATAAAGCGTTGTCGTACCCTCACCTGGACCCTAAACCGTCCCCGTCCCCTAACCCTAACCCTAGCCCGAACACTAACCCTAACCCTTCCCCGAAGCCTGAACCTCACCCGTCCCCTAATCCTAACCCGTACGCTGACGCTAACCCGCGCCCTCACACGTACGCTCCCCCTAAAGCGTTGTCGTACCCTCACCTGGACCCTAAACCGTCCCCGTCCCCTAACCCTAACCCTAGCCCGAACCCTAACCCTAACCCTTCCCCGAAGCCTGACCCTCACCCGTCCCCTAATCCTAATCCGTACGCTGACACTAAGCCGCGCCCTCACACGTACGCTCCCCCTAACGCGTTGTCGTACCCTCACCTGGACCCTAAACCGTCCCCGTCCCCTAACCCTAACCCTAGCCCAAACCCTACCCCTAACCCTTCCCCGAAGCCTGACCCTCACCCGTCCCCTAATCCTAACCCGTACGCTGACACTAAGCCGCGCCCTCACACGTACGCTCCCCCTAAAGCGTTGTCGTACCCTCACCTGGACCCTAAACCGTCCCCGTCCCCTAACCCTAACCCTAGCCCGAACCCTACCCCTAACCCTTCCCCGAAGCCTGACCCTCACCCGTCCCCTAATCCTAAGGCGTACGTGGACAATAACCCGCGCCCTCACACGTACGCACCCACTAAAGCATTGTCGTACCCTCACCTGGGCCCTAAACCGTCCCCGTCCCCTAACCCTAACCCTAGCCCGAACCCTAACCCTAACCCTTCCCCGAAGCCTGACCCTCCCCCGTCCCCTAATCCTAACCTGTACGCTGACGCTAACCCGCGCCCTCACACGTACGCTCCCCCTAAAGCGTTTTCGTACCCTCACCTGGACCCGAAACCGTCCCCGTCCCCTAACCCTAACCCTAGCCAGAACCCTAACCCTAACCCTTCCCCGAAGCCTGACCCTCACCCGTCCCCTAATCCTAACCCGTACGCTGACACTAACCCGCGCCCTCACACGTACGCTCCCCCTAAAGCGTTGTCGTACCCTCACCTGGACCCTAAACCGTCCCCGTCCCCTAACCCTAACCCTAGCGCGAACCCTAACCCTAACCCTTCCCCGAAGCCTGACCCTCACCCGTCCCCTAATCCTAACCCGTACGCTGACACTAAGCCGCGCCCTCACACGTACGCTCCCCCTAAAGCGTTGTCGTACCCTCACCTGGACCCTAAACCGTCCCCGTCCCCTAACCCTAACCCTAGCCCGAACCCTACCCCTAACCCTTCCCCGAAGCCTGACCCTCACCCGTCCCCTAATCCTAACCCGTACGCTGACACTAACCCGCGCCCTCACACGTACGCTCCCCCTAAAGCGTTGTCGTACCCTCACCTGGACCCTAAACCGTCCCCGTCCCCTAACCCTAACCCTAGCCCGAACCCTAACCCTAACCCTTCCCCGAAGCCTGACCCTCACCCGTCCCCTAATCCTAACGCATACGCTGACACTAAGCCACACCCTCACACGTACGCTCCCCTTAAAGCGTTGTCGTACCCTCACCTGGACCCTAAACCATCCCCGTCCCCTAACCCTAACCCTAGCCCGAACCCTAACCCTAACCCTTCCCCGAAGCCTGACCCTCACCCGTCCCCTAATCCTAACCCGTACGCTGACACTAACCCGCGCCCTCACACGTACGCTCCCCCTAAAGCGTTGTCGTACCCTCACCTGGACCCTAAACAGTCCCCGTCCCCTAACCCTAACCCTAGCCCGAACCCTAACCCTAACCCTTCCCCGAAGGCTGACCCTCACCCGTCCCCTAATCCTAACCCGTACGCTGACACTAAGCCGCGCCCTCACACGTACGCTCCCCCTAAAGCGTTGTCCTACCCTCACCTGGACCCTAAACCGTCCCCGTCCCCTAACCCTAACCCTAGCCCGAACCCTAACCCTAACCCTTCCCCGAAGCCTGACCCTCACCCGTCCCCTAATCCTAACCCGTACGCTGACACTAACCCGCGCCCTCACACGTACGCTCCCCCTAAAGCGTTGTCGTACCCTCACCTGGACCCTAAACCGTCCCCGTCCCCTAACCCTAACCCTAGCCCCAACCCTAACCCTAACCCTTCCCCGAAGCCTGACCCTCACCCGTCCCCTAATCCTAACCCGTACGCTGACACTAAGCCGCGCCCTCACACGTACGCTCCCCCTAAAGCGTTGTCGTACCCTCACCTGGACCCTAAACCGTCCCCGTCCCCTAACCCTAACCCTAGCCCAAACCCTAACCCTAACCCTTCCCCGAAGCCTGACCCTCACCCGTCCCCTAATCCTAACCCGTACGCTGACACTAACCCGCGCCCTCACACGTACGCTCCCCATAAAGCGTTGTCGTACCCTCACCTGGACCCTAAACCGTCCCCGTCCCCTAACCCTAACCCTAGCCCGAACACTAACCCTAACCCTTCCCCGAAGCCTGAACCTCACCCGTCCCCTAATCCTAACCCGTACGCTGACGCTATCCCGCGCCCTCACACGTACGCTCCCCCTAAAGCGTTGTCGTACCCTCACCTGGACCCTAAACCGTCCCCGTCCCCTAACCCTAACCCTAGCCCGAACCCTAACCCTAACCCTTCCCCGAAGCCTGACCCTCACCCGTCCCCTAATCCTAATCCGTACGCTGACACTAAGCCGCGCCCTCACACGTACGCTCCCCCTAAAGCGTTGTCGTACCCTCACCTGGACGCTAAACCGTCCCCGTCCCCTAACCCTAACCCTAGCCCGAACCCTAACCTTAACCCTTCCCCGAAGCCTGACCCTCACCCATCCCCTAATCCTAACTCGTTCGCTCACACTAACCCGCGCCCTCACACGTACGCTGCCCCTAAAGCGTTGTCGTACCCTCACCTGGACCCTAAACCGTCCCCGTCCCCTAACCCTAACCCTAGCCCGAACCCTAACCCTAACTCTTCCCCGAAGCCTGACCCTCACCCGTCCCCTAATCCTAACCCGTACACTGACACTAAGCCGCGCCCTCACACGTACGCTCCCCCTAAAGCGTTGTCGTACCCTCACCTGGACCCTAAACCGTCCCCGTCCCCTAACCCTAACCCTAGCCCGAACCCTAACCCTAACCCTTCCCCGAAGCCTGACCCTCACCCGTCCCCTAATCCTAACCCGTACGCTGACACTAACCCGCGCCCTCACACGTACGCTCCCCCTAAAGCGTTGTCGTACCCTCACCTGGACCCTAAACCGTCCCCGTCCCCTAACCCTAACCCTAGCCCGAACCCTAACCCTAACCCTTCCCCGAAGCCTGACCCTCACCCGTCCCCTAATCCTAACCCGTACGCTGACACTAACCCACGCCCTCACACGTACGCTCCCCCTAAAGCGTTGTCATACCCTCACCTGGACCCTAAACCGTCCCCGTCCCCTAACCCTAACCCTAGCCCGAACCCTAACCCTAACCCTTCCCCGAAGCCTGACCCTCACCCGTCCCCTAATCCTAACCCGTACGCTGACACTAAGCCGCGCCCTCACACGTACGCTCCCCCTAAAGCGTTGTCGTACCCTCACCTGGACCCTAAACCGTCCCTGTCCCCTAACCCTAACCCTAGCCCGAACCCTAACCCTAACCCTTCCCCGAAGCCTGACCCTCACCCGTCCCCTAATCCTAACCCGTACGCTGACACTAAGCCGCGCCCTCACACGTACGCTCCCCCTAAAGCGTTGTCGTACCCTCACCTGGACCCTAAACCGTGCCCGTCCCCTAACTCTAACCCTAGCCCGAACCTTAACCCTAACCCTTCCCCGAAGCCTGACCCTCACCCGTCCCGTAATCCTAAGGCGTACGCGGACACTAAGCCGCGCCCTCACACGTACGCTCCCCCTAAAGCGTTGTCGTACCCTCACCTGGACCCTAAACCGTTCCCGTCCCCTAAACCTAACCCTAGCCCGAACCCTAACCCTAACCCTTCCCCGAAGCCTGACCCTCACCCGTCCCCTAATCCTAACCCGTACGCTGACACTAACCCGCGCCCTCACACGTACGCTCCCCCTAAAGCGTTGTCATACCCTCACCTGGACCCTAAACCGTTCCCGTCCCCTAACCCTAACCCTAGCCCGAACCCTAACCCTAACCCTTCCCCGAAGCCTGACCCTCACCCGTCCCCTAATCCTAACCCGTACGCTGACACTAACCCGCGCCCTCACACGTACGCTCCCCCTAAAGCGTTGTCGTACCCTCACCTGGACCCTAAACCGTCCCCGTCCCCTAACCCTAACCCTAGCCCGAACCCTAACCCTGACCCTTCCCCGAAGCCTGACCCTCACCCGTCCCCTAATCCTAACCCGTACGCTGACACTAAGCCGCGCCCTCACACGTACGCTCCCCCTAAAGCGTTGTCGTACCCTCACCTGGACCCTAAACCGTCCCCGTCCCCTAACCCTAACCCTAGCCCGAACCCTAACCCTAAACCTTCCCCGAAGCCTGACCCTCACCCGTCCCCTAATCCTAACCCGTACGCTAAAAAGAACCCGCGCCCTCACACGTACGCTCCCCCTAAAGCGTTGTCGTACTCTCACCTGGACCCTAAACCGTCCCCGTCCCCTAACCCTAACCCTAGCCCGAACCCTAACCCTAACCCTTCCCCGAAGGCTGACCCTCACCCGTCCCCTAATCCTAACCCGTACGCTGACACTAACCCGCGCCCTCACACGTACGCTCCCCCTAAAGCGTTGTCGTACCCTCACCTGGACCCTAAACCGTCCCCGTCCCCTAACCCTAACCCTAGCCCGAACCCTAACCCAAACCCTTCCCCGAAGCCTGAGCGTCACCCGTCCCCTAATCCTAACCCGTACGCTGACACTAACCCGCGCCCTCACACGTACGCTCCCCCTAAAGCGTTGTCGTACCCTCACCTGGACCCTAAACCGTCCCCGTCCCCTAACCCTAACCCTAGCCCGAACCCTAACCCTAACCCTTCCCCGAAGCCTGACCCTCACCCGTCCCCTAATCCTAACCCGTACGCTGACACTAACCCGCGCCCTCACACGTACGCTCCCCCTAAAGCGTTGTCGTACCCTCACCTGGACCCTAAACCGTCCCCGTCCCCTAACCCTAACCCTAGCCCGAACCCTAACCCTAACCCTTCCCCGAAGCCTGACCCTCACCCGTCCCCTAATCCTAACCCGTACGCTGACACTAACCCGCGCCCTCACACGTACGCTCCCCCTAAAGCGTTGTCGTACCCTCACCTGGACCCTAAACCGTCCCCGTCCCCTAACCCTAACCCTAGCCCGAACCCTAACCCTAACACTTCCCCGAAGCCTGACCCTCACCCGTCCCCTAATCCTAACCCGTACGCTGACACTAAGCCGCGCCCTCACACGTACGCTCCCCCTAAAGCGTTGTCGTACCCTCACCTGGACCCTAAACCGTCCCCGTCCCCTAACCCTAACCCTAGCCCGAACCCTAACCCTAACCCTTCCCCGAAGCCTGACCCTCACCCGTCCCCTAATCCTAACCCGTACGCTGACACTAACCCGCGCCCTCACACGTACGCTCCCCCTAAAGCGTTGTCGTACCCTCACCTGGACCCTAAACCGTCCCCGTCCCCTAACCCTAACCCTAGCCCGAACCCTAACCCTAACCCTTCCCCGAAGCCTGACCCTCACCCATCCCCTAATCCTAACCCGTACGCTGACACTAACCCGCGCCCTCACACGTACGCTCCCCCTAAAGCGTTGTCGTACCCTCACCTGGACCCTAAACCGTCCCCGTCCCCTAACCCTAACCCTAGCCCGAACACTAACCCTAACCCTTCCCCGAAGCCTGACCCTCACCCGTCCCCTAATCCTAACCCGTACGCTGACACTAAGCCGCGCCTTCACACGTACGCTCCCCCTAAAGCGTTGTCGTACCCTCACCTGGACCCTAAACCGTCCCCGTCCCCTAACCCTAACCCTAGCCCGAACCCTAACCCTAACCCTTCCCCGAAGCCTGACCCTCACCCGTCCCCTAATCCTAACCCGTACGCTGACACTAACCCGTGCCCTCACACGTACGCTCCCCCTAAAGCGTTGTCGTACCCTCACCTGGACCCTAAACCGTCCCCGTCCCCTAACCCTAACCCTAGCCCGAACCCTAACCCTAACACTTCCCCGAAGCCTGACCCTCACCCGTCCCCTAATCCTAACCCGTACGCTGACACTAAGCCGCGCCCTCACACGTACGCTCCCCCTAAAGCGTTGTCGTACCCTCACCTGGACCCTAAACCGTCCCCGTCCCCTAACCCTAACCCTAGCCCGAACCCGAACCCTAACCCTTCCCCGAAGCCTAACCCTCACCCGTCCCCTAATCCTAAACCGTACGCTGACGCTAACCCGTGTCCTCACACTTACGCACCCACTAAAGCGTTGTTGTACCCTCACCTGGGCCCTAAACCGTCCCCGTCCCCTAACCCTAACCCTAGCCCGAACCCTAACCCTAACCCTTCCCCGAAGCCTGACGCTCCCCCGTCCCCTAATCCTAACCTGTACGCTGACGCTAACCCGCGCCCTCACACGTACGCTCCCCCTAAAGCGTTTTCGTACCCTCACCTGGACCCGAAACCGTCCCCGTCCCCTAACCCTAACCCTAGCCCGAACACTAACCCTAACACTTCCCCGAAGCCTGACCCTCACCCGTCCCCTAATCCTAACCCGTACGCTGACACTAAGCCGCGCCCTCACACGTACGCTCCCCCTAAAGCGTTGTCGTACCCTCACCTGGACCCTAAACCGTCCCCGTCCCCTAACCCTAACCCTAGCGCGAACCCTAACCCTAACCCTTCCCCGAAGCCTGACCCTCACCCGTCCCCTAACCCTAACCCTAGCCCGAACCCTAACCCTAACCCTTCCCCGAAGCCTGACCCTCACCCGTCCCCTAATCCTAACCCGTACGCTGACACTAACCCGTGCCCTCACACGTACGCTCCCCCTAAAGCGTTGTCGTACCCTCACCTGGACCCTAAACCGTCCCCGTACCCTAACCCTAACCCTAGCCCGAACCCTAACCCTAACACTTCCCCGAAGCCTGACCCTCACCCGTCCCCTAATCCTAACCCGTACGCTGACACTAACCCGCGCCATCACACGTACGCTCCCCCTAAAGCGTTGCCGTACCCTCACCTGGACCCTAAACCGTCCCCGTCCCCTAACCCTAACCCTAGCCCGAACCCTAACCCTAACCCTTCCCTGAAGCCTGACCATCACCCATCCCCTAATCCTAACCCGTACGCTGACACTAACCCGCGCCCTCACACGTACGCTCCCCATAAAGCGTTGTCGTACCCTCACCTGGACCCTAAACCGTCCCCGTCCCCTAACCCTAACCCTAGCCCGAACCCTAACCCTAACCCTTCCCCGAAGCCTGACCCTCACCCGTCCCCTAATCCTAACCCGTACGCTGACACTAACCCGCGCCCTCACACGTACGCTCCCCATAAAGCGTTGTCGTACCCTCACCTGGACCCTAAACCGTCCCCATCCCCTAACCCTAACCCTAGCCCGAACCCTAACCCTAACCCTTCCCCGAAGCCTGACCCTCCCCCGTCCCCTAATCCTAAGGCGTACGCGGACAATAACTCTGGCCCTCACACGTACGCTCCCCCTAAAGCGTTGTCGTACCCTCACCTGGACCCTAAACCGTCCCCGTCCCCTAACCCTAACCCTAGCCCGAAACCTAACCCTAACCCTTCCCCGAAGCCTGACCCTCACCTGTCCCCTAATCCTAACCCGTACGCTGACACTAAGCCGCGCCCTCACACGTACGCTCCCCCTAAAGCGTTGTCGTACCCTCACCTGGACCCTAAACCGTCCCCGTCCCCTAACCCTAACCCTAGCCCGAACCCTAACCCTAACCCTTCCCCGAAGCCTGACCCTCCCCCGTCCCCTAATCCTAACGCGTAGGCTGACACTAAGCCGCGCCCTCACACGTACGCACCCCCTAAAGCGTTGTCGTACCCTCACCTGGACCCTAAACCGTCCCCGTCCCCTAACCCTAACCCTAGCCCGAACCCTAACCCTAACCCTTCCACGAAGCCTGACCCTCCCCCGTCCCCTAATCCTAACCCGTACACTGACACTAACCCGCGCCCTCACACGTACGCTCCCCCTAAAGCGTTGTCGTACCCTCACCTGGACCCTAAACCGTCCCCGTCCCCTAACCCTAACCCTAGCCCGAACCCTAACCCTAACCCTTCCCCGAAGCCTGACTCTCCCCCGTCCCCTAATCCTAAGGCGTACGCGGTCAATAACCCTCGCCCTCACACGTACACTCCCCCTAAAGCGTTGTCGTACCCTCACCTGGACCCTAAACCGTCCCCGTCCCCTAACCCTAACCCTAGCCCGAACCCTAACCCTAACCCTTCCCCGAAGCCTGACCCTCACCCGTCCCCTAATCCTAACCCGTACGCTGACACTAACCCGCGCCCTCACACGTACGCTCCCCCTAAAGCGTTGTCGTACCCTCACCTGGACCCTAAACCGTCCCCGTCCCCTAACCCTAACCCTAGCCCGAACCCTAACCCTAACCCTTCCCTGAAGCCTGACCATCACCCGTCCCCTAATCCTAACACGTACGCTGACACAAACCCGCGCCCTCACATGTACGCTCCCCCTAAAGCGTTGTCGTACCCTCACCTGGACCCTAAACCGTCCCCGTCCCCTAACCCTAGCCCGAACCCTAACCCTAACCCTTCCCCGAAGCCTGACCATCACCCGTCCCCTAATCCTAACCCGTACGCTGACACTGACCCGCGCCCTCACACGTACGCTCCCCCTAAAGCGTTGTCGTACACTCACCTGGGCCCTAAACCGTCCCCGTCCCCTAACCCTAACCCTAGCCCGAACCCTAACCCTAACCCTTCCCCGAAGCCTGACCCTCACCCGTCCCCTAATCCTAAACCGTACGCTGACGCTAACCCGTGTCCTCACACTTACGCACCCACTAAAGCGTTGTCGTACCCTCACCTGGGCCCTAAACCGTCCCCGTCCCCTAACCCTAACCCTAGCCCCAACCCTAACCCTAAGCCGTCCCCGACGCCTGACCTTCACCCGTCCCCTAATCCTAACCCGTACGCTGACATAAACCCGCGCCCTCACATGTACGCTCCCCCTAAAGCGTTGTTGTACCCTCACCTGGACCCTAAACCGTCCCCGTCCCCTAACCCTAGCCCGAACCCTAACCCTAACCCTTCCCCGAAGCCTGACCCTCACCCGTCCCCTAATCCCAACCCGTACGCGGACAATAACCCGCGCCCTCACACGTACGCTCCCCCTAAAGCGTTGTCGTACCCTCACCTGGACCCTAAACCGTCCCCGTCCCCTAACCCTAACCCTACCCCGAACCCTAACCCTAACCCTTCCCCGAAGCCTGACCCTCCCCCGTCCCCTAATCCTAAGGCGTACGCGGACAATAACCCTCGCCCTCACACGTACGCTCCCCCTAAAGCGTTGTCGTACCCTCACCTGGACCCTAAACCGTCCCCGTCCCCTAACCCTAACCCTAGCCAGAACCCTAACCCTAACCCTTCCCCGAAGCCTGACCCTCACCCGTCCCCTAATCCTAACCCGTACGCTGACACTAAGCCGCGCCCTCACACGTACGCTCCCCCTAAAGCGTTGTCGTACCCTCACCTGGACCCTAAACCGTCCCCGTCCCCTAACCCTAACCCTAGCCCGAACCCTACCCCTAACCCTTCCCCGAAGCCTGACCCTCACCCGTTCCCTAATCCTAACCCGTACGCTGACACTAAGCCGCGCCCTCACACGTACGCTCCCCCTAAAGCGTTGTCGTACCCTCACCTGGACCCTAAACCGTCCCCGTCCCCTAACCCTAACCCTAGCCCGAACCCTACCCCTAACCCTTCCCCGAAGCCTGACCCTCACCCGTCCCCTAATCCTAAGGCGTACGTGGACAATAACCCGCGCCCTCACACGTACGCACCCACTAAAGCATTGTCGTACCCTCACCTGGGCCCTAAACCGTCCCCGTCCCCTAACCCTAACCCTAGCCCGAACCCTAACCCTAACCCTTCCCCGAAGCCTGACCCTCACCCGTCCCCTAATCCTAACCTGTACGCTGACGCTAACCCGCGCCCTCACACGTACGCTCCCCCTAAAGCGTTTTCGTACCCTCACCTGGACCCGAAACCGTCCCCGTCCCCTAACCCTAACCCTAGCCCGAACCCTAACCCTAACCCTTCCCCGAAGCCTGACCCTCACCCGTCCCCTAATCCTAACCCGTACGCTGACACTAAGCCGCGCCCTCACACGTACGCTCCCCCTAAAGCGTTGTCGTACCCTCACCTGGATCCTAAACCGTCCCCGTCCCCTAACCCTAACCCTAGCGCGAACCCTAACCCTAACCCTTCCCCGAAGCCTGACCCTCACCCGTCCCCTAATCCTAACCCGTACGCTGACACTAAGCCGCGCCCTCACACGTACGCTCCCCCTAAAGCGTTGTCGTACCCTCACCTGGACCCTAAACCGTCCCCGTCCCCTAACCCTAACCCTAGCCCGAACCCTACCCCTAACCCTTCCCCGAAGCCTGACCCTCACCCGTCCCCTAATCCTAACCCGTACGCTGACACTAACCCGCGCCCTCACACGTACGCTCCCCCTAAAGCGTTGTCGTACCCTCACCTGGACCCTAAACCGTCCCCGTCCCCTAACCCTAACCCTAGCCCGAACCCTAACCCTAACCCTTCCCCGAAGCCTGACCCTCACCCGTCCCCTAATCCTAACGCATACGCTGACACTAAGCCGCACCCTCACACGTACGCTCCCCTTAAAGCGTTGTCGTACCCTCACCTGGACCCTAAACCATCCCCGTCCCCTAACCCTAACCCTAGCCCGAACCCTAACCCTAACCCTTCCCCGAAGCCTGACCCTCACCCGTCCCCTAATCCTAACCCGTACGCTGACACTAACCCGCGCCCTCACACGTACGCTCCCCCTAAAGTGTTGTCGTACCCTCACCTGGACCCTAAACCGTCCCCGTCCCCTAACCCTAACCCTAGCCCGAACCCTAACCCTAACCCTTCCCCGAAGCCTGACCCTCACCCGTCCCCTAATCCTAACCCGTACGCTGACACTAACCCGCGCCCTCACACGTACGCTCCCCCTAAAGCGTTGTCGTACCCTCACCTGGACCCTAAACCGTCCCCGTCCCCTAACCCTAACCCTAGCCCGAACCCTAACCCTAACCCTTCCCCGAAGCCTGACCCTCACCCGTCCCCTAATCCTAACCCGTACGCTGACACTAACCCGCGCCCTCACACGTACGCTCCCCCTAAAGCGTTGTCGTACCCTCACCTGGACCCTAAACCGTCCCCGTCCCCTAACCCTTACCCTAGCCCGAACCCTAACCCTAACCCTTCCCCGAAGCCTGACCCTCACCCGTCCCCTAATCCTAACCCGTACGCGGAAAATAACCCGTGCCCTCACACGTACGCTCCCCCTAAAGCGTTGTCGTACCCTCACCTGGACCCTAAACCTTCCCCATCCCCTAACCCTAACCCTAGCCCGAACCCTAACCCTAACCCTTCCCCGAAGCCTGACACTCACCCGTCCCCTAATCCTAACCCGTACGCTGACACTAACCCGCGCCCTCACACGTACGCTCCCCCTAAAGCGTTGTCGTACCCTCACCTGGACCCTAAACCGTCCCCGTCCCCTAACCCTAACCCTAGCCCGAACCCTAACCCTAAACCTTCCCCGAAGCCTGACCCTCACTCGTCCCCTAATCCTAACCCGTACGCTGACACTAACCCGCGCCCTCACATGTACGCTCCCCCTAAAGCGTTGTCGTACCCTCACCTGGACCCTAAACCGTCCCCGTCCCCTAACCCTAACCCTAGCCCGAACCCTATCCCTAACCCTTCCCCGAAGCCTGACCCTCACCCGTCCCCTAATCCTAACCCGTACGCTGACACTAAGCCGCGCCCTCACACGTACGCTCCCCCTAAAGCGTTGTCGTACCCTCACCTGGACCCTAAACCGTCCCCGTCCCCTAACCCTAACCCTAGCCCGAACCCTAACCCTAACCCTTCCCCGAAGCCTGACCCTCACCCGTCCCCTAATCCTAACCCGTACGCTGACACCAACCCGCGCCCTCACACGTATGCTCCCCGTAAAGCGTTGTCGTACCCTCACCTGGACCCTAAACCGTCCCCGTCCCCTAACCCTAACCCTAGCCCGAACCCTAACCCTAACTCTTCCCCGAAGCCTGACCATCACCCGTCCCCTAATCCTAACCCGTACGCTGACACTAACCCGCGCCCTCACACGTACGCTCCCCCTAAAGCGTTGTCGTACCCTCACCTGGACCCTAAACCGTCCCCGTCCCCCAAACCTAACCCTAGCCCGAACCCTAACCCTAACCCTTCCCCGAAGCCTGACCCTCACCCGTCCCCTAATCCTAACCCGTACGCTGACACTAACCCGCGCCCTCACACGTACGCTCCCCCTAAAGCGTTGTCGTACCCTGACCTGGACCCTAAACCGTCCCCGTCCCCTAACCCTAACCCTAGCCCGAACCCTAACCCTAACCCTTCCCCGAAGCCTGACCCTCCCCCGTCCCCTAATCCTAACGCGTACGCTGACACTAAGCCGCGCCCTCACACGTACGCTCCCCCTAAAGCGTTGTCGTACCCTCACCTGGACCCTAAACCGTCCCCGTCCCCTAACCCTAACCCTAGCCCGAACCCTAACCCTAACACTTTCCCGAAGCCTGACCCTCACCCGTCCCCTAATCCTAACCCGTACGCTGACACTAACCCGCGCCCTCACACGTACGCTCCCCCTAAAGCGTTGTCGTACCCTCACCTGGACCCTAAACAGTCCCCGTCCCCTAACCCTAACCCTAGCCCGAACCCTAACCCTAACCCTTCCTCGAAGCCTGACCCTCCCCCGTCCCCTAATCCTAACGCATACGCTGACACTAAGCTGCGCCCTCACACGTACGCTCCCCCTAAAGCGTTGTCGTACCCTCACCTGGACCCTAAACCGTCCCCGTCCCCTAACCCTAACCCTAGCTCGAACCCTAAACCTAACCCTTCCCCGAAGCCTGACCCTCACCCGTCCCCTAATCCTAACCCATACGCTGACACTAACCCCGCCCTCACACATACGCTCCCCCTAAAGCGTTGTCCTACCCTCACCTGGACCCTAAACCGTCCCCGTCCCCTAACCCTAACCCTAGCCCTAACCCTAACCCTAACCCTTCCCCGAAGCCTGACCCTCACCCGTCCCCTAATCCTAAACCGTACGCTGACACTAAGCCGCGCCCTCACACGTACGCTCCCCCTAAAGCGTTGTCCTACCCTCACATGGACCCTAAACCGTCCCCGTCCCCTAACCCTAACCCTAGACCGAACCCTAACCCTAACCTTTCCCCGAAGCCTGACCCTCACCCGTCCCCTAATCCTAACCCGTACGCTGATACTAACCCGCGCCCTCACACGTACGCTCCCCCTAAAGCGTTGTCGTACCCTCACCTGGACCCTAAACCGTCCCCGTCCCCTAACCCTAACCCTAGCCCGAACCCTAACCCTAAACCTTCCCCGAAGGCTGACCCTCACCCGTCCCCTAATCCTAACCCGTACGCTGACACTAACCCGCGCCCTCACACGTACACTCCCCCTAAAGCGTTGTCGTACCCTCACCTGGGCCCTAAACCGTCCCCGTCCCCCAAACCTAACCCTAGCCCGAACCCTAACCCTAACCCTTCCCCGAAGCCTGCCCCTCACCCATCCCCTAATCCTAACCCGTACGCTGACACTAACCCGCGCCCTCACACGTACGCTCACCCTAAAACGTTGTCGTACCCTCACCTGGACCCTAAACCGTCCCCGTCCCCTAAACCTAACCCTAGCCCGAACCCTAACCCTAACCCTACCCCGAAGCCTGACCCTCACCCGTCCCCTAATCCTAACCCGTACGCTGACACTAACCCGCGCCCTCACACGTACGCTCCCCCTAAAGAGTTGTCGTACCCTCACCTGGACCCTAAACCGTCCCCGTCCCCTAACCCTAACCCTAGCCCGAACCCTAACCCTAACCCTTCCCCGAAGCCTGACCCTCACCCGTCCCCTAATCCTAACCCGTACGCTGACACTAACCCGCGCCCTCACACGTACGCTCCCCCTAAAGCGTTGTCGTACCCTCACCTGGACCCTAAACCGTCCCCGTCCCCTAACCCTAACCCTAGCCCGAACCCTAACCCTAACCCTTCCCCGAAGCCTGACCCTCACCCGTCCCCTAATCCTAACCCGTACGCTGACACTAACCCGCGCCCTCACACGTACGCTCCCCCTAAAGCGTTGTCGTACCCTCACCTGGACCCTAAACCGTCCCCGTCCCCTAACCCTAACCCTAGCCCGAACCCTAACCCTAACCCTTCCCCGAAGGCTGACCCTCACCCGTCCCCTAATCCTAACCCGTACGCTGACACTAACCCGCGCCCTCACACGTACGCTCCCCCTAAAGCGTTGTCGTACCCTCACCTGGACCCTAAACCGTCCCCGTCCCCTAACCCTAACCCTAGCCCGAACCCTAACCCTAACACTTCCCCGAAGCCTGACCCTCACCCGTCCCCTAATCCTAACCCGTACGCTGACACTAACCCGCGCCCTCACACGTACGCTCCCCCTAAAGCGTTGTCTTACCCTCACCTGGACCCTAAACCGTTCCCGTCCCCTAACCCTAACCCTAGCCCGAACCCTAACCCTAACACTTCCCCGAAGCCTGACCCTCACCCGTCCCCTAATCCTAAGGCGTACGTGGACAATAACCCGCGCCCTCACACGTACGCTCCCCCTAAAGCGTTGTCGTACCCTCACCTGGACCCTAAACCGTTCCCGTCCCCTAACCCTAACCCTAGCCCGAACCCTAACCCTAACCCTTCCCCGAAGCCTGACCCTCACCCGTCCCCTAATCCTAACCCGTACGCTGACACTAACCCGCGCCCTCACACGTACGCTCCCCCTAAAGCGTTGTCCTACCCCCACCTGGACCCTAAACCGTCCCCGTCCCCTAACCCTAACCCTAGCCCGAACCCTAACCCTAACCCTTCCCCGAAGCCTGACCCTCACCCATCCCCTAATCATAACCCGTACGCTGACACTAAGCCGCGCCCTCACACGTACGCTCCCCCTAAAGCGTTGTCGTACCCTCACCTGGACCCTAAACCGTCCCCGTCCCCTAACCCTAACCCTAGCCCGAACCCTAACCCTAACCCTTCCCCGAAGCCTGACCCTCACCCGTTCCCTAATCCTAACCCGTACGCTGACACTAACCCGCGCCCTCACACGTACGCTCCCCCTAAAGCGTTGTCGTACCCTCACCTGGACCCTAAACCGTCCCCGTCCCCTAACCCTAACCCTAGCCCGAACCCTAACCCTAACCCTTCCCCGAAGCCTGACCCTCACCCGTCCCCTAATCCTAACCCGTACGCTGATACTAACCCGCGCCCTCACACGTACGCTCCCCCTAAAGCGTTGTAGTACCCTCACCTGTACCCTAAACAGTCCCCGTCCCCTAACCCTAACCCTAGCCCGAACCCTAACCCTAACCCTTCCCCGAAGGCTGACCCTCACCCGTCCCCTAATCCTAACCCGTACGCTGACACTAAGCTGCGCCCTCACACGTACGCTCCCCCTAAAGCGTTGTCCTACCCTCACCTGGACCCTAAACCGTCCCCGTCCCCTAACCCTAACCCTAGCCCGAACCCTAACCCTAACCCTTCCCCGAAGCCTGACCCTCACCCGTCCCCTAATCCTAACCCGTACGCTGACACTAACCCGCGCCCTCACACGTACGCTCCCCCTAAAGCGTTGTCGTACCCTCACCTGGACGCTAAACCGTCCCCGTCCCCTAACCCTAACCCTAGCCCGAACCCTAACCCTAACCCTTCCCCGAAGCCTGACCCTCACCCGTCCCCTAATCCTAACCCGTACGCTGACACTAAGCCGCGCCCTCACACGTACGCTCCCCCTAAAGCGTTGTCGTACCCTCACCTGGACCCTAAACCGTCCCCGTCCCCTAACCCTAACCCTAGCCCGAACCCTAACCCTAACCCTTCCCCGAAGCCTGACCCTCACCCGTCCCCTAATCCTAACCCGTACGCTGACACTAACCCGCGCCCTCACACGTACGCTCCCCCTAAAGCGTTGTCGTACCCTCACCTGGACGCTAAACCTTCCCCGTCCCCTAACCCTAACCCTAGCCCGAACCCTAACCCTAACCCTTCCCCGAAGCCTGACCCTCACCCGTCCCCTAATCCTAACCCGTACGCTGACACTAAGCCGCGCCCTCACACGTACGCTCCCCCTAAAGCGTTGTCGTACCCTCACCTGGACCCTAAACCGTCCCCGTCCCCTAACCCTAACCCTAGCCCAAACCCTAACCCTAACCCTTCCCCGAAGCCTGACCCTCACCCGTCCCCTAATCCTAACCCGTACACTAACACTAACCCGCGCCCTCACACGTACGCCCCCCATAAAGCGTTGTCGTACCCTCACCTGGACCCTAAACCGTCCCCGTCCCCTAACCCTAACCCTAGCCCGAACACTAACCCTAACCCTTCCCCGAAGCCTGAACCTCACCCGTCCCCTAATCCTAACCCGTACGCTGACGCTAACCCGCGCCCTCACACGTACGCTCCCCCTAAAGCGTTGTCGTACCCTCACCTGGACCCTAAACCGTCCCCGTCCCCTAACCCTAACCCTAGCCCGAACCCTAACCCTAACCCTTCCCCGAAGCCTGACCCTCACCCGTCCCCTAATCCTAATCCGTACGCTGACACTAAGCCGCGCCCTCACACGTACGCTCCCCCTAAAGCGTTGTCGTACCCTCACCTGGACCCTAAACCGTCCCCGTCCCCTAACCCTAACCCTAGCCCAAACCCTACCCCTAACCCTTCCCCGAAGCCTGACCCTCACCCGTCCCCTAATCCTAACCCGTACGCTGACACTAAGCCGCGCCCTCACACGTACGCTCCCCCTAAAGCGTTGTCGTACCCTCACCTGGACCCTAAACCGTCCCCGTCCCCTAACCCTAACCCTAGCCCGAACCCTACCCCTAACCCTTCCCCGAAGCCTGACCCTCACCCGTCCCCTAATCCTAAGGCGTACGTGGACAATAACCCGCGCCCTCACACGTACGCACCCACTAAAGCATTGTCGTACCCTCACCTGGGCCCTAAACCGTCCCCGTCCCCTAACCCTAACCCTAGCCCGAACCCTAACCCTAACCCTTCCCCGAAGCCTGACCCTCCCCCGTCCCCTAATCCTAACCTGTACGCTGACGCTAACCCGCGCCCTCACACGTACGCTCCCCCTAAAGCGTTTTCGTACCCTCACCTGGACCCGAAACCGTCCCCGTCCCCTAACCCTAACCCTAGCCCGAACCCTAACCCTAACCCTTCCCCGAAGCCTGACCCTCACCCGTCCCCTAATCCTAACCCGTACGCTGACACTAACCCGCGCCCTCACACGTACGCTCCCCCTAAAGCGTTGTCGTACCCTCACCTGGACCCTAAACCGTCCCCGTCCCCTAACCCTAACCCTAGCGCGAACCCTAACCCTAACCCTTCCCCGAAGCCTGACCCTCACCCGTCCCCTAATCCTAACCCGTACGCTGACACTAAGCCGCGCCCTCACACGTACGCTCCCCCTAAAGCGTTGTCGTACCCTCACCTGGACCCTAAACCGTCCCCGTCCCCTAACCCTAACCCTAGCCCGAACCCTACCCCTAACCCTTCCCCGAAGCCTGACCCTCACCCGTCCCCTAATCCTAACCCGTACGCTGACACTAACCCGCGCCCTCACACGTACGCTCCCCCTAAAGCGTTGTCGTACCCTCACCTGGACCCTAAACCGTCCCCGTCCCCTAACCCTAACCCTAGCCCGAACCCTAACCCTAACCCTTCCCCGAAGCCTGACCCTCACCCGTCCCCTAATCCTAACGCATACGCTGACACTAAGCCGCACCCTCACACGTACGCTCCCCTTAAAGCGTTGTCGTACCCTCACCTGGACCCTAAACCATCCCCGTCCCCTAACCCTAACCCTAGCCCGAACCCTAACCCTAACCCTTCCCCGAAGCCTGACCCTCACCCGTCCCCTAATCCTAACCCGTACGCTGACACTAACCCGCGCCCTCACACGTACGCTCCCCCTAAAGTGTTGTCGTACCCTCACCTGGACCCTAAACCGTCCCCGTCCCCTAACCCTAACCCTAGCCCGAACCCTAACCCTAACCCTTCCCCGAAGCCTGACCCTCACCCGTCCCCTAATCCTAACCCGTACGCTGACACTAACCCGCGCCCTCACACGTACGCTCCCCCTAAAGCGTTGTCGTACCCTCACCTAGACCCTAAACCGTCCCCATCCCCTAACCCTAACCCTAGCCCGAACCCTAACCCTAACCCTTCCACCCTAACCCTTCCCCGAAGCCTGACCCTCACCCGTCCCCTAATCCTAACCCGTACGCTGACACTAACCCGCGCCCTCACACGTACGCTCCCCCTAAAGCGTTGTCGTACCCTCACCTGGACCCTAAACCGTCCCCGTCCCCTAACCCTAACCCTAGCCCGAACCCTAACCCTAACCCTTCCCCGAAGCCTGACCATCACCCGTCCCCTAATCCTAACCCGTACGCTGACACTAACCCGCGCCCTCACACGTACGCTCCCCCTAAAGCGTTGTCGTACCCTCACCTGGACCCTAAACCGTCCCCGTCCCCTAACCCTAACCCTAGCCCGAACCCTAACCCTAACCCTTCCCCGAAGGCTGACCCTCACCCGTCCCCTAATCCTAACCCGTACGCTGACACTAACCCGCGCCCTCACACGTACGCTCCCCCTAAAGCGTTGTCGTACCCTCACCTGGACCCTAAACCGTCCCCGTCCCCTAACCCTAACCCTAGCCCGAACCCTAACCCTAACACTTCCCCGAAGCCTGACCCTCACCCGTCCCCTAATCCTAACCCGTACGCTGACACTAACCCGCGCCCTCACACGTACGCTCCCCCTAAAGCGTTGTCGTACCCTCACCTGGACCCTAAACCGTTCCCGTCCCCTAACCCTAACCCTAGCCCGAACCCTAACCCTAACACTTCCCCGAAGCCTGACCCTCACCCGTCCCCTAATCCTAAGGCGTACGTGGACAATAACCCGCGCCCTCACACGTACGCTCCCCCTAAAGCGTTGTCGTACCCTCACCTGGACCCTAAACCGTTCCCGTCCCCTAACCCTAACCCTAGCCCGAACCCTAACCCTAACCCTTCCCCGAAGCCTGACCCTCACCCGTCCCCTAATCCTAACCCGTACGCTGACACTAAGCCGCGCCCTCACACGTACGCTCCCCCTAAAGCGTTGTCCTACCCCCACCTGGACCCTAAACCGTCCCCGTCCCCTAACCCTAACCCTAGCCCGAACCCTAACCCTAACCCTTCCCCGAAGCCTGACCCTCACCCGTCCCCTAATCCTAACCCGTACGCTGACACTAACCCGCGCCCTCACACGTACGCTCCCCCTAAAGCGTTGTCGTACCCTCACCTGGACCCTAAACCGTCCCCGTCCCCTAACCCTAACCCTAGCCCGAACCCTAACCCTAACCCTTCCCCGAAGGCTGACCCTCACCCGTCCCCTAATCCTAACCCGTACGCTGACACTAACCCGCGCCCTCACACGTACGCTCCCCCTAAAGCGTTGTCGTACCCTCACCTGGACCCTAAACCGTCCCCGTCCCCTAACCCTAACCCTAGCCCGAACCCTAACCCTAACACTTCCCCGAAGCCTGACCCTCACCCGTCCCCTAATCCTAACCCGTACGCTGACACTAACCCGCGCCCTCACACGTACGCTCCCCCTAAAGCGTTGTCGTACCCTCACCTGGACCCTAAACCGTTCCCGTCCCCTAACCCTAACCCTAGCCCGAACCCTAACCCTAACACTTCCCCGAAGCCTGACCCTCACCCGTCCCCTAATCCTAAGGCGTACGTGGACAATAACCCGCGCCCTCACACGTACGCTCCCCCTAAAGCGTTGTCGTACCCTCACCTGGACCCTAAACCGTTCCCGTCCCCTAACCCTAACCCTAGCCCGAACCCTAACCCTAACCCTTCCCCGAAGCCTGACCCTCACCCGTCCCCTAATCCTAACCCGTACGCTGACACTAACCCGCGCCCTCACACGTACGCTCCCCCTAAAGCGTTGTCCTACCCCCACCTGGACCCTAAACCGTCCCCGTCCCCTAACCCTAACCCTAGCCCGAACCCTAACCCTAACCCTTCCCCGAAGCCTGACCCTCACCCATCCCCTAATCATAACCCGTACGCTGACACTAAGCCGCGCCCTCACACGTACGCTCCCCCTAAAGCGTTGTCGTACCCTCACCTGGACCCTAAACCGTCCCCGTCCCCTAACCCTAACCCTAGCCCGAACCCTAACCCTAACCCTTCCCCGAAGCCTGACCCTCACCCGTTCCCTAATCCTAACCCGTACGCTGACACTAACCCGCGCCCTCACACGTACGCTCCCCCTAAAGCGTTGTCGTACCCTCACCTGGACCCTAAACCGTCCCCGTCCCCTAACCCTAACCCTAGCCCGAACCCTAACCCTAACCCTTCCCCGAAGCCTGACCCTCACCCGTCCCCTAATCCTAACCCGTACGCTGATACTAACCCGCGCCCTCACACGTACGCTCCCCCTAAAGCGTTGTAGTACCCTCACCTGTACCCTAAACAGTCCCCGTCCCCTAACCCTAACCCTAGCCCGAACCCTAACCCTAACCCTTCCCCGAAGGCTGACCCTCACCCGTCCCCTAATCCTAACCCGTACGCTGACACTAAGCTGCGCCCTCACACGTACGCTCCCCCTAAAGCGTTGTCCTACCCTCACCTGGACCCTAAACCGTCCCCGTCCCCTAACCCTAACCCTAGCCCGAACCCTAACCCTAACCCTTCCCCGAAGCCTGACCCTCACCCGTCCCCTAATCCTAACCCGTACGCTGACACTAACCCGCGCCCTCACACGTACGCTCCCCCTAAAGCGTTGTCGTACCCTCACCTGGACGCTAAACCGTCCCCGTCCCCTAACCCTAACCCTAGCCCGAACCCTAACCCTAACCCTTCCCCGAAGCCTGACCCTCACCCGTCCCCTAATCCTAACCCGTACGCTGACACTAAGCTGCGCCCTCACACGTACGCTCCCCCTAAAGCGTTGTCGTACCCTCACCTGGACCCTAAACCGTCCCCGTCCCCTAACCCTAACCCTAGCCCGAACCCTAACCCTAACCCTTCCCCGAAGCCTGACCCTCACCCGTCCCCTAATCCTAACCCGTACGCTGACACTAACCCGCGCCCTCACACGTACGCTCCCCCTAAAGCGTTGTCGTACCCTCACCTGGACGCTAAACCGTCCCCGTCCCCTAACCCTAACCCTAGCCCGAACCCTAACCCTAACCCTTCCCCGAAGCCTGACCCTCACCCGTCCCCTAATCCTAACCCGTACGCTGACACTAAGCCGCGCCCTCACACGTACGCTCCCCCTAAAGCGTTGTCGTACCCTCACCTGGACCCTAAACCGTCCCCGTCCCCTAACCCTAACCCTAGCCCAAACCCTAACCCTAACCCTTCCCCGAAGCCTGACCCTCACCCGTCCCCTAATCCTAACCCGTACACTAACACTAACCCGCGCCCTCACACGTACGCCCCCCATAAAGCGTTGTCGTACCCTCACCTGGACCCTAAACCGTCCCCGTCCCCTAACCCTAACCCTAGCCCGAACACTAACCCTAACCCTTCCCCGAAGCCTGAACCTCACCCGTCCCCTAATCCTAACCCGTACGCTGACGCTAACCCGCGCCCTCACACGTACGCTCCCCCTAAAGCGTTGTCGTACCCTCACCTGGACCCTAAACCGTCCCCGTCCCCTAACCCTAACCCTAGCCCGAACCCTAACCCTAACCCTTCCCCGAAGCCTGACCCTCACCCGTCCCCTAATCCTAATCCGTACGCTGACACTAAGCCGCGCCCTCACACGTACGCTCCCCCTAAAGCGTTGTCGTACCCTCACCTGGACCCTAAACCGTCCCCGTCCCCTAACCCTAACCCTAGCCCAAACCCTACCCCTAACCCTTCCCCGAAGCCTGACCCTCACCCGTCCCCTAATCCTAACCCGTACGCTGACACTAAGCCGCGCCCTCACACGTACGCTCCCCCTAAAGCGTTGTCGTACCCTCACCTGGACCCTAAACCGTCCCCGTCCCCTAACCCTAACCCTAGCCCGAACCCTACCCCTAACCCTTCCCCGAAGCCTGACCCTCACCCGTCCCCTAATCCTAAGGCGTACGTGGACAATAACCCGCGCCCTCACACGTACGCACCCACTAAAGCATTGTCGTACCCTCACCTGGGCCCTAAACCGTCCCCGTCCCCTAACCCTAACCCTAGCCCGAACCCTAACCCTAACCCTTCCCCGAAGCCTGACCCTCCCCCGTCCCCTAATCCTAACCTGTACGCTGACGCTAACCCGCGCCCTCACACGTACGCTCCCCCTAAAGCGTTTTCGTACCCTCACCTGGACCCGAAACCGTCCCCGTCCCCTAACCCTAACCCTAGCCCGAACCCTAACCCTAACCCTTCCCCGAAGCCTGACCCTCACCCGTCCCCTAATCCTAACCCGTACGCTGACACTAACCCGCGCCCTCACACGTACGCTCCCCCTAAAGCGTTGTCGTACCCTCACCTGGACCCTAAACCGTCCCCGTCCCCTAACCCTAACCCTAGCGCGAACCCTAACCCTAACCCTTCCCCGAAGCCTGACCCTCACCCGTCCCCTAATCCTAACCCGTACGCTGACACTAAGCCGCGCCCTCACACGTACGCTCCCCCTAAAGCGTTGTCGTACCCTCACCTGGACCCTAAACCGTCCCCGTCCCCTAACCCTAACCCTAGCCCGAACCCTACCCCTAACCCTTCCCCGAAGCCTGACCCTCACCCGTCCCCTAATCCTAACCCGTACGCTGACACTAACCCGCGCCCTCACACGTACGCTCCCCCTAAAGCGTTGTCGTACCCTCACCTGGACCCTAAACCGTCCCCGTCCCCTAACCCTAACCCTAGCCCGAACCCTAACCCTAACCCTTCCCCGAAGCCTGACCCTCACCCGTCCCCTAATCCTAACGCATACGCTGACACTAAGCCGCACCCTCACACGTACGCTCCCCTTAAAGCGTTGTCGTACCCTCACCTGGACCCTAAACCATCCCCGTCCCCTAACCCTAACCCTAGCCCGAACCCTAACCCTAACCCTTCCCCGAAGCCTGACCCTCACCCGTCCCCTAATCCTAACCCGTACGCTGACACTAACCCGCGCCCTCACACGTACGCTCCCCCTAAAGTGTTGTCGTACCCTCACCTGGACCCTAAACCGTCCCCGTCCCCTAACCCTAACCCTAGCCCGAACCCTAACCCTAACCCTTCCCCGAAGCCTGACCCTCACCCGTCCCCTAATCCTAACCCGTACGCTGACACTAACCCGCGCCCTCACACGTACGCTCCACCTAAAGCGTTGTCGTACCCTCACCTAGACCCTAAACCGTCCCCATCCCCTAACCCTAACCCTAGCCCGAACCCTAACCCTAACCCTTCCCCGAAGCCTGACCCTCACCCGTCCCCTAATCCTAACCCGTACGCTGACACTAACCCGCGCCCTCACACGTACGCTCCCCCTAAAGCGTTGTCGTACCCTCACCTGGACCCTAAACCGTCCCCGTCCCCTAACCCTAACCCTAGCCCGAACCCTAACCCTAACCCTTCCCCGAAGCCTGACCATCACCCGTCCCCTAATCCTAACCCGTACGCTGACACTAACCCGCGCCCTCACACGTACGCTCCCCCTAAAGCGTTGTCGTACCCTCACCTGGACCCTAAACCGTCCCCGTCCCCTAACCCTAACCCTAGCCCGAACCCTAACCCTAAACCTTCCCCGAAGCCTGACCCTCACTCGTCCCCTAATCCTAACCCGTACGCTGACACTAACCCGCGCCCTCACATGTACGCTCCCCCTAAAGCGTTGTCGTACCCTCACCTGGACCCTAAACCGTCCCCGTCCCCTAACCCTAACCCTAGCCCGAACCCTAACCCTAACCCTTCCCCGAAGCCTGACCCTCACCCGTCCCCTAATCCTAACCCGTACGCTGACACTAAGCCGCGCCCTCACACGTACGCTCCCCCTAAAGCGTTGTCGTACCCTCACCTGGACCCTAAACCGTCCCCGTCCCCTAACCCTAACCCTAGCCCGAACCCTAACCCTAACCCTTCCCCGAAGCCTGACCCTCACCCGTCCCCTAATCCTAACCCGTACGCTGACACCAACCCGCGCCCTCACACGTATGCTCCCCGTAAAGCGTTGTCGTACCCTCACCTGGACCCTAAACCGTCCCCGTCCCCTAACCCTAACCCTAGCCCGAACCCTAACCCTAACTCTTCCCCGAAGCCTGACCATCACCCGTCCCCTAATCCTAACCCGTACGCTGACACTAACCCGCGCCCTCACACGTACGCTCCCCCTAAAGCGTTGTCGTACCCTCACCTGGACCCTAAACCGTCCCCGTCCCCCAAACCTAACCCTAGCCCGAACCCTAACCCTAACCCTTCCCCGAAGCCTGACCCTCACCCGTCCCCTAATCCTAACCCGTACGCTGACACTAACCCGCGCCCTCACACGTACGCTCCCCCTAAAGCGTTGTCGTACCCTGACCTGGACCCTAAACCGTCCCCGTCCCCTAACCCTAACCCTAGCCCGAACCCTAACCCTAACCCTTCCCCGAAGCCTGACCCTCCCCCGTCCCCTAATCCTAACGCGTACGCTGACACTAAGCCGCGCCCTCACACGTACACTCCCCCTAAAGCGTTGTCGTACCCTCACCTGGACCCTAAACCGTCCCCGTCCCCTAACCCTAACCCTAGCCCGAACCCTAACCCTAACACTTCCCCGAAGCCTGACCCTCACCCGTCCCCTAATCCTAACCCGTACGCTGACACTAACCCGCGCCCTCACACGTACGCTCCCCCTAAAGCGTTGTCGTACCCTCACCTGGACCCTAAACAGTCCCCGTCCCCTAACCCTAACCCTAGCCCGAACCCTAACCCTAAACCTTCCTCGAAGCCTGACCCTCCCCCGTCCCCTAATCCTAACGCATACGCTGACACTAAGCTGCGCCCTCACACGTACGCTCCCCCTAAAGCGTTGTCGTACCCTCACCTGGACCCTAAACCGTCCCCGTCCCCTAACCCTAACCCTAGCCCGAACCCTAAACCTAACACTTCCCCGAAGCCTGACCCTCACCCGTCCCCTAATCCTAACCCATACGCTGACACTAACCCCGCCCTCACACATACGCTCCCCCTAAAGCGTTGTCCTACCCTCACCTGGACCCTAAACCGTCCCCGTCCCCTAACCCTAACCCTAGCCCTAACCCTAACCCTAACCCTTCCCCGAAGCCTGACCCTCACCCGTCCCCTAATCCTAACCCGTACGCTGACACTAACCCGCGCCCTCACACGTACGCTCCCCCTAAAGCGTTGTCGTACCCTCACCTGGACCCTAAACCGTCCCCGTCCCCTAACCCTAACCCTAGCCCGAACCCTAACCCTAACCCTTCCCCGAAGCCTGACCCTCACCCGTCCCCTAATCCTAACCCGTACGCGGAAAATAACCCGTGCCCTCACACGTACGCTCCCCCTAAAGCGTTGTCGTACCCTCACCTGGACCCTAAACCTTCCCCATCCCCTAACCCTAACCCTAGCCCGAACCCTAACCCTAACCCTTCCCCGAAGCCTGACACTCACCCGTCCCCTAATCCTAACCCGTACGCTGACACTAACCCGCGCCCTCACACGTACGCTCCCCCTAAAGCGTTGTCGTACCCTCACCTGGACCCTAAACCGTCCCCGTCCCCTAACCCTAACCCTAGCCCGAACCCTAACCCTAAACCTTCCCCGAAGCCTGACCCTCACTCGTCCCCTAATCCTAACCCGTACGCTGACACTAACCCGCGCCCTCACATGTACGCTCCCCCTAAAGCGTTGTCGTACCCTCACCTGGACCCTAAACCGTCCCCGTCCCCTAACCCTAACCCTAGCCCGAACCCTATCCCTAACCCTTCCCCGAAGCCTGACCCTCACCCGTCCCCTAATCCTAACCCGTACGCTGACACTAAGCCGCGCCCTCACACGTACGCTCCCCCTAAAGCGTTGTCGTACCCTCACCTGGACCCTAAACCGTCCCCGTCCCCTAACCCTAACCCTAGCCCGAACCCTAACCCTAACCCTTCCCCGAAGCCTGACCCTCACCCGTCCCCTAATCCTAACCCGTACGCTGACACCAACCCGCGCCCTCACACGTATGCTCCCCGTAAAGCGTTGTCGTACCCTCACCTGGACCCTAAACCGTCCCCGTCCCCTAACCCTAACCCTAGCCCGAACCCTAACCCTAACTCTTCCCCGAAGCCTGACCATCACCCGTCCCCTAATCCTAACCCGTACGCTGACACTAACCCGCGCCCTCACACGTACGCTCCCCCTAAAGCGTTGTCGTACCCTCACCTGGACCCTAAACCGTCCCCGTCCCCCAAACCTAACCCTAGCCCGAACCCTAACCCTAACCCTTCCCCGAAGCCTGACCCTCACCCGTCCCCTAATCCTAACCCGTACGCTGACACTAACCCGCGCCCTCACACGTACGCTCCCCCTAAAGCGTTGTCGTACCCTGACCTGGACCCTAAACCGTCCCCGTCCCCTAACCCTAACCCTAGCCCGAACCCTAACCCTAACCCTTCCCCGAAGCCTGACCCTCCCCCGTCCCCTAATCCTAACGCGTACGCTGACACTAAGCCGCGCCCTCACACGTACGCTCCCCCTAAAGCGTTGTCGTACCCTCACCTGGACCCTAAACCGTCCCCGTCCCCTAACCCTAACCCTAGCCCGAACCCTAACCCTAACACTTCCCCGAAGCCTGACCCTCACCCGTCCCCTAATCCTAACCCGTACGCTGACACTAACCCGCGCCCTCACACGTACGCTCCCCCTAAAGCGTTGTCGTACCCTCACCTGGACCCTAAACAGTCCCCGTCCCCTAACCCTAACCCTAGCCCGAACCCTAACCCTAACCCTTCCTCGAAGCCTGACCCTCCCCCGTCCCCTAATCCTAACGCATACGCTGACACTAAGCTGCGCCCTCACACGTACGCTCCCCCTAAAGCGTTGTCGTACCCTCACCTGGACCCTAAACCGTCCCCGTCCCCTAACCCTAACCCTAGCCCGAACCCTAAACCTAACCCTTCCCCGAAGCCTGACCCTCACCCGTCCCCTAATCCTAACCCATACGCTGACACTAACCCCGCCCTCACACATACGCTCCCCCTAAAGCGTTGTCCTACCCTCACCTGGAGCCTAAACCGTCCCCGTCCCCTAACCCTAACCCTAGCCCTAACCCTAACCCTAACCCTTCCCCGAAGCCTGACCCTCACCCGTCCCCTAATCCTAAACCGTATGCTGACACTAAGCCGCGCCCTCACACGTACGCTCCCCCTAAAGCGTTGTCCTACCCTCACGTGGACCCTAAACCGTCCCCGTCCCCTAACCCTAACCCTAGACCGAACTCTAACCCTAACCTTTCCCCGAAGCCTGACCCTCACCCGTCCCCTAATCCTAACCCGTACGCTGACACTAACCCGCGCACTCACACGTACGCTCCCCCTAAAGCATTGTCGTACCCTCACCTGGACCCTAAACCGTCCCCGTCCCCTAACCCTAACCCTAGCCCGAACCCTAACCCTAAACCTTCCCCGAAGGCTGACCCTCACCCGTCCCCTAATCCTAACCCGTACGCTGACACTAACCCGCGCCCTCACACGTACACTCCCCCTAAAGCGTTGTCGTACCCTCACCTGGGCCCTAAACCGTCCCCGTCCCCCAAACCTAACCCTAGCCCGAACCCTAACCCTAACCCTTCCCCGAAGCCTGCCCCTCACCCATCCCCTAATCCTAACCCGTACGCTGACACTAACCCGCGCCCTCACACGTACGCTCACCCTAAAACGTTGTCGTACCCTCACCTGGACCCTAAACCGTCCCCGTCCCCTAAACCTAACCCTAGCCCGAACCCTAACCCTAACCCTTCCCCGAAGCCTGACCCTCACCCGTCCCCTAATCCTAACCCGTACGCTGACACTAACCCGCGCCCTCACACGTACGCTCCCCCTAAAGAGTTGTCGTACCCTCACCTGGACCCTAAACCGTCCCCGTCCCCTAACCCTAACCCTAGCCCGAACCCTAACCCTAACCCTTCCCCGAAGCCTGACCCTCACCCGTCCCCTAATCCTAACCCGTACGCTGACACTAACCCGCGCCCTCACACGTACGCTCCCCCTAAAGCGTTGTCGTACCCTCACCTGGACCCTAAACCGTCCCCGTCCCCTAACCCTAACCCTAGCCCGAACCCTAACCCTAACCCTTCCCCGAAGCCTGACCCTCACCCGTCCCCTAATCCTAACCCGTACGCTGACACTAACCCGCGCCCTCACACGTACGCTCCCCCTAAAGCGTTGTCGTACCCTCACCTGGACCCTAAACCGTCCCCGTCCCCTAACCCTAACCCTAGCCCGAACCCTAACCCTAACCCTTCCCCGAAGGCTGACCCTCACCCGTCCCCTAATCCTAACCCGTACGCTGACACTAACCCGCGCCCTCACACGTACGCTCCCCCTAAAGCGTTGTCGTACCCTCACCTGGACCCTAAACCGTCCCCGTCCCCTAACCCTAACCCTAGCCCGAACCCTAACCCTAACACTTCCCCGAAGCCTGACCCTCACCCGTCCCCTAATCCTAACCCGTACGCTGACACTAACCCGCGCCCTCACACGTACGCTCCCCCTAAAGCGTTGTCGTACCCTCACCTGGACCCTAAACCGTTCCCGTCCCCTAACCCTAACCCTAGCCCGAACCCTAACCCTAACCCTTCCCCGAAGCCTGACCCTCACCCGTCCCCTAATCCTAACCCGTACGCTGATACTAACCCGCGCCCTCACACGTACGCTCCCCCTAAAGCGTTGTAGTACCCTCACCTGTACCCTAAACAGTCCCCGTCCCCTAACCCTAACCCTAGCCCGAACCCTAACCCTAACCCTTCCCCGAAGGCTGACCCTCACCCGTCCCCTAATCCTAACCCGTACGCTGACACTAAGCCGCGCCCTCACACGTACGCTCCCCCTAAAGCGTTGTCCTACCCTCACCTGGACCCTAAACCGTCCCCGTCCCCTAACCCTAACCCTAGCCCGAACCCTAACCCTAACCCTTCCCCGAAGCCTGACCCTCACCCGTCCCCTAATCCTAACCCGTACGCTGACACTAACCCGCGCCCTCACACGTACGCTCCCCCTAAAGCGTTGTCGTACCCTCACCTGGACGCTAAACCGTCCCCGTCCCCTAACCCTAACCCTAGCCCGAACCCTAACCCTAACCCTTCCCCGAAGCCTGACCCTCACCCGTCCCCTAATCCTAACCCGTACGCTGACACTAAGCCGCGCCCTCACACGTACGCTCCCCCTAAAGCGTTGTCGTACCCTCACCTGGACCCTAAACCGTCCCCGTCCCCTAACCCTAACCCTAGCCCAAACCCTAACCCTAACCCTTCCCCGAAGCCTGACCCTCACCCGTCCCCTAATCCTAACCCGTACACTAACACTAACCCGCGCCCTCACACGTACGCTCCCCATAAAGCGTTGTCGTACCCTCACCTGGACCGTAAACCGTCCCTGTCCCCTAACCCTAACCCTAGCCCGAACACTAACCCTAACCCTTCCCCGAAGCCTGAACCTCACCCGTCCCCTAATCCTAACCCGTACGCTGACGCTAACCCGCGCCCTCACACGTACGCTCCCCCTAAAGCGTTGTCGTACCCTCACCTGGACCCTAAACCGTCCCCGTCCCCTAACCCTAACCCTAGCCCGAACCCTAACCCTAACCCTTCCCCGAAGCCTGACCCTCACCCGTCCCCTAATCCTAATCCGTACGCTGACACTAAGCCGCGCCCTCACACGTACGCTCCCCCTAAAGCGTTGTCGTACCCTCACCTGGACCCTAAACCGTCCCCGTCCCCTAACCCTAACCCTAGCCCAAACCCTATCCCTAACCCTTCCCCGAAGCCTGACCCTCACCCGTCCCCTAATCCTAACCCGTACGCTGACACTAAGCCGCGCCCTCACACGTACGCTCCCCCTAAAGCGTTGTCGTACCCTCACCTGGACCCTAAACCGTCCCCGTCCCCTAACCCTAACCCTAGCCCGAACCCTACCCCTAACCCTTCCCCGAAGCCTGACCCTCACCCGTCCCCTAATCCTAAGGCGTACGTGGACAATAACCCGCGCCCTCACACGTACGCACCCACTAAAGCATTGTCGTACCCTCACCTGGGCCCTAAACCGTCCCCGTCCCCTAACCCTAACCCTAGCCCGAACCCTAACCCTAACCCTTCCCCGAAGCCTGACCCTCCCCCGTCCCCTAATCCTAACCTGTACGCTGACGCTAACCCGCGCCCTCACACGTACGCTCCCCCTAAAGCGTTTTCGTACCCTCACCTGGACCCGAAACCGTCCCCGTCCCCTAACCCTAACCCTAGCCCGAACCCTAACCCTAACCCTTCCCCGAAGCCTGACCCTCACCCGTCCCCTAATCCTAACCCGTACGCTGACACTAACCCGCGCCCTCACACGTACGCTCCCCCTAAAGCGTTGTCGTACCCTCACCTGGACCCTAAACCGTCCCCGTCCCCTAACCCTAACCCTAGCGCGAACCCTAACCCTAACCCTTCCCCGAAGCCTGACCCTCACCCGTCCCCTAATCCTAACCCGTACGCTGACACTAAGCCGCGCCCTCACACGTACGCTCCCCCTAAAGCGTTGTCGTACCCTCACCTGGACCCTAAACCGTCCCCGTCCCCTAACCCTAACCCTAGCCCGAACCCTACCCCTAACCCTTCCCCGAAGCCTGACCCTCACCCGTCCCCTAATCCTAACCCGTACGCTGACACTAACCCGCGCCCTCACACGTACGCTCCCCCTAAAGCGTTGTCGTACCCTCACCTGGACCCTAAACCGTCCCCGTCCCCTAACCCTAACCCTAGCCCGAACCCTAACCCTAACCCTTCCCCGAAGCCTGACCCTCACCCGTCCCCTAATCCTAACGCATACGCTGACACTAAGCCGCACCCTCACACGTACGCTCCCCTTAAAGCGTTGTCGTACCCTCACCTGGACCCTAAACCATCCCCGTCCCCTAACCCTAACCCTAGCCCGAACCCTAACCCTAACCCTTCCCCGAAGCCTGACCCTCACCCGTCCCCTAATCCTAACCCGTACGCTGACACTAACCCGCGCCCTCACACGTACGCTCCCCCTAAAGTGTTGTCGTACCCTCACCTGGACCCTAAACCGTCCCCGTCCCCTAACCCTAACCCTAGCCCGAACCCTAACCCTAACCCTTCCCCGAAGCCTGACCCTCACCCGTCCCCTAATCCTAACCCGTACGCTGACACTAACCCGCGCCCTCACACGTACGCTCCCCCTAAAGCGTTGTCGTACCCTCACCTAGACCCTAAACCGTCCCCATCCCCTAACCCTAACCCTAGCCCGAACCCTGACCGTAACCCTTCCCCGAAGCCTGACCCTCACCCGTCCCCTAATCCTAACCCGTACGCTGACACTAACCCGCGCCCTCACACGTACGCTCCCCCTAAAGCGTTGTCGTACCCTCACCTGGACCCTAAACCGTCCCCGTCCCCTAACCCTAACCCTAGCCCGAACCCTAACCCTAACCCTTCCCCGAAGCCTGACCATCACCCGTCCCCTAATCCTAACCCGTACGCTGACACTAACCCGCGCCCTCACACGTACGCTCCCCCTAAAGCGTTGTCGTACCCTCACCTGGACCCTAAACCGTCCCCGTCCCCTAACCCTAACCCTAGCCCGAACCCTAACCCTAAACCTTCCCCGAAGCCTGACCCTCACTCGTCCCCTAATCCTAACCCGTACGCTGACACTAACCCGCGCCCTCACATGTACGCTCCCCCTAAAGCGTTGTCGTACCCTCACCTGGACCCTAAACCGTCCCCGTCCCCTAACCCTAACCCTAGCCCGAACCCTAACCCTAACCCTTCCCCGAAGCCTGACCCTCACCCGTCCCCTAATCCTAACCCGTACGCTGACACTAAGCCGCGCCCTCACACGTACGCTCCCCCTAAAGCGTTGTCGTACCCTCACCTGGACCCTAAACCGTCCCCGTCCCCTAACCCTAACCCTAGCCCGAACCCTAACCCTAACCCTTCCCCGAAGCCTGACCCTCACCCGTCCCCTAATCCTAACCCGTACGCTGACACCAACCCGCGCCCTCACACGTATGCTCCCCGTAAAGCGTTGTCGTACCCTCACCTGGACCCTAAACCGTCCCCGTCCCCTAACCCTAACCCTAGCCCGAACCCTAACCCTAACTCTTCCCCGAAGCCTGACCATCACCCGTCCCCTAATCCTAACCCGTACGCTGACACTAACCCGCGCCCTCACACGTACGCTCCCCCTAAAGCGTTGTCGTACCCTCACCTGGACCCTAAACCGTCCCCGTCCCCCAAACCTAACCCTAGCCCGAACCCTAACCCTAACCCTTCCCCGAAGCCTGACCCTCACCCGTCCCCTAATCCTAACCCGTACGCTGACACTAACCCGCGCCCTCACACGTACGCTCCCCCTAAAGCGTTGTCGTACCCTGACCTGGACCCTAAACCGTCCCCGTCCCCTAACCCTAACCCTAGCCCGAACCCTAACCCTAACCCTTCCCCGAAGCCTGACCCTCCCCCGTCCCCTAATCCTAACGCGTACGCTGACACTAAGCCGCGCCCTCACACGTACGCTCCCCCTAAAGCGTTGTCGTACCCTCACCTGGACCCTAAACCGTCCCCGTCCCCTAACCCTAACCCTAGCCCGAACCCTAACCCTAACACTTCCCCGAAGCCTGACCCTCACCCGTCCCCTAATCCTAACCCGTACGCTGACACTAACCCGCGCCCTCACACGTACGCTCCCCCTAAAGCGTTGTCGTACCCTCACCTGGACCCTAAACAGTCCCCGTCCCCTAACCCTAACCCTAGCCCGAACCCTAACCCTAAACCTTCCTCGAAGCCTGACCCTCCCCCGTCCCCTAATCCTAACGCATACGCTGACACTAAGCTGCGCCCTCACACGTACGCTCCCCCTAAAGCGTTGTCGTACCCTCACCTGGACCCTAAACCGTCCCCGTCCCCTAACCCTAACCCTAGCCCGAACCCTAAACCTAACACTTCCCCGAAGCCTGACCCTCACCCGTCCCCTAATCCTAACCCATACGCTGACACTAACCCCGCCCTCACACATACGCTCCCCCTAAAGCGTTGTCCTACCCTCACCTGGACCCTAAACCGTCCCCGTCCCCTAACCCTAACCCTAGCCCTAACCCTAACCCTAACCCTTCCCCGAAGCCTGACCCTCACCCGTCCCCTAATCCTAAACCGTACGCTGACACTAAGCCGCGCCCTCACACGTACGCTCCCCCTAAAGCGTTGTCCTACCCTCACATGGACCCTAAACCGTCCCCGTCCCCTAACCCTAACCCTAGACCGAACCCTAACCCTAACCTTTCCCCGAAGCCTGACCCTCACCCGTCCCCTAATCCTAACCCGTACGCTGATACTAACCCGCGCCCTCACACGTACGCTCCCCCTAAAGCGTTGTCGTACCCTCACCTGGACCCTAAACCGTCCCCGTCCCCTAACCCTAACCCTAGCCCGAACCCTAACCCTAAACCTTCCCCGAAGGCTGACCCTCACCCGTCCCCTAATCCTAACCCGTACGCTGACACTAACCCGCGCCCTCACACGTACACTCCCCCTAAAGCGTTGTCGTACCCTCACCTGGGCCCTAAACCGTCCCCGTCCCCCAAACCTAACCCTAGCCCGAACCCTAACCCTAACCCTTCCCCGAAGCCTGCCCCTCACCCATCCCCTAATCCTAACCCGTACGCTGACACTAACCCGCGCCCTCACACGTACGCTCCCCCTAAAACGTTGTCGTACCCTCACCTGGACCCTAAACCGTCCCCGTCCCCTAAACCTAACCCTAGCCCGAACCCTAACCCTAACCCTTCCCCGAAGCCTGACCCTCACCCGTCCCCTAATCCTAACCCGTACGCTGACACTAACCCGCGCCCTCACACGTACGCTCCCCCTAAAGAGTTGTCGTACCCTCACCTGGACCCTAAACCGTCCCCGTCCCCTAACCCTAACCCTAGCCCGAACCCTAACCCTGACCCTTCCCCGAAGCCTGACCCTCACCCGTCCCCTAATCCTAACCCGTACGCTGACACTAACCCGCGCCCTCACACGTACGCTCCCCCTAAAGCGTTGTCGTACCCTCACCTGGACCCTAAACCGTCCCCGTCCCCTAACCCTAACCCTAGCCCGAACCCTAACCCTAACCCTTCCCCGAAGCCTGACCCTCACCCGTCCCCTAATCCTAACCCGTACGCTGACACTAACCCGCGCCCTCACACGTACGCTCCCCCTAAAGCGTTGTCGTACCCTCACCTGGACCCTAAACCGTCCCCGTCCCCTAACCCTAACCCTAGCCCGAACCCTAACCCTAACCCTTCCCCGAAGGCTGACCCTCACCCGTCCCCTAATCCTAACCCGTACGCTGACACTAACCCGCGCCCTCACACGTACGCTCCCCCTAAAGCGTTGTCGTACCCTCACCTGGACCCTAAACCGTCCCCGTCCCCTAACCCTAACCCTAGCCCGAACCCTAACCCTAACACTTCCCCGAAGCCTGACCCTCACCCGTCCCCTAATCCTAACCCGTACGCTGACACTAACCCGCGCCCTCACACGTACGCTCCCCCTAAAGCGTTGTCGTACCCTCATCTGGACCCTAAACCGTCCCCGTCCCCTAACCCTAACCCTAGCCCGAACCCTAACCCTAACCCTTCCCCGAAGCCTGACCCTCACCCGTCCCCTAAGCCTAACCCGTACGCTGACACTAACCCGCGCCCTCACACGTACACTCCCCCTAAAGCGTTGTCGTACCCTCACCTGGACCCTAAACCGTCCCCGTCCCCTAACCCTAACCCTAGCCCGAACCCTAACCCTAACCCTTCCCCGAAGCCTGACCCTCACCCGTCCCCTAATCCTAACCCGTACGCTGACACTAAGCCGCGCCCTCACACGTACGCTCCCCCTAAAGCGTTGTCGTACCCTCACCTGGACCCTAAACCGTCCCCGTCCCCTAACCCTAACCCTAGCCCGAATCCTAACCCTAACCCTTCCCCGAAGCCTGACCCTCACCCGTCCCCTAATCCTAAGGCGTACGCGGACAATAACCCGCGCCCTCACACGTACGCTCCCCCTAAAGCGTTGTCGTACCCTCACCTGGACCCTAAACCGTTCCCGTCCCCTAACCCTAACCCTAGCCCGAACCCTAACCCTAACACTTCCCCGAAGCCTGACCCTCACCCGTCCCCTAATCCTAAGGCGTACGTGGACAATAACCCGCGCCCTCACACGTACGCTCCCCCTAAAGCGTTGTCGTACCCTCACCTGGACCCTAAACCGTTCCCGTCCCCTAACCCTAACCCTAGCCCGAACCCTAAACCTAACCTTTCCCCGAAGCCTGACCCTCACCCGTCCCCTAATCCTAACCCGTACGCTGACACTAACCCGCGCCCTCACACGTACGCTCCCCCTAAAGCGTTGTCGTACCCTCACCTGGACCCTAAACCGTCCCCGTCCCCTAACCCTAACCCTAGCCCGAACCCTAACCCTAACCCTTCCCCGAAGCCTGACCCTCACCCGTCCCCTAATCCTAACCCGTACGCTGACACTAAGCCGCGCCCTCACACGTACGCTCCCCCTAAAGCGTTGTCGTACCCTCACCTGGACCCTAAACCGTCCCCGTCCCCTAACCCTAACCCTAGCCCAAACCCTAACCCTAACCCTTCCCCGAAGCCTGACCCTCACCCGTCCCCTAATCCTAACCCGTACGCTGACACTAACCCGCGCCCTCACACGTACGCTCCCCATAAAGCGTTGTCGTACCCTCACCTGGACCCTAAACCGTCCCCGTCCCCTAACCCTAACCCTAGCCCGAACACTAACCCTAACCCTTCCCCGAAGCCTGAACCTCACCCGTCCCCTAATCCTAACCCGTACGCTGACGCTATCCCGCGCCCTCACACGTACGCTCCCCCTAAAGCGTTGTCGTACCCTCACCTGGACCCTAAACCGTCCCCGTCCCCTAACCCTAACCCTAGCCCGAACCCTAACCCTAACCCTTCCCCGAAGCCTGACCCTCACCCGTCCCCTAATCCTAATCCGTACGCTGACACTAAGCCGCGCCCTCACACGTACGCTCCCCCTAAAGCGTTGTCGTACCCTCACCTGGACGCTAAACCGTCCCCGTCCCCTAACCCTAACCCTAGCCTGAACCCTAACCTTAACCCTTCCCCGAAGCCTGACCCTCACCCATCCCCTAATCCTAACTCGTACGCTCACACTAACCCGCGCCCTCACACGTACGCTGCCCCTAAAGCGTTGTCGTACCCTCACCTGGACCCTAAACCGTCCCCGTCCCCTAACCCTAACCCTAGCCCGAACCCTAACCCTAACACTTCCCCGAAGCCTGACCCTCACCCGTCCCCTAATCCTAACCCGTACACTGACACTAAGCCGCGCCCTCACACGTACGCTCCCCCTAAAGCGTTGTCGTACCCTCACCTGGACCCTAAACCGTCCCCGTCCCCTAACCCTAACCCTAGCCCGAACCCTAACCCTAACCCTTCCCCGAAGCCTGACCCTCACCCGTCCCCTAATCCTAACCCGTACGCTGACACTAACCCGCGCCCTCACACGTACGCTCCCCCTAAAGCGTTGTCGTACCCTCACCTGGACCCTAAACCGTCCCCGTCCCCTAACCCTAACCCTAGCCCGAACCCTAACCCTAACCCTTCCCCGAAGCCTGACCCTCACCCGTCCCCTAATCCTAACCCGTACGCTGACACTAACCCACGCCCTCACACGTACGCTCCCCCTAAAGCGTTGTCATACCCTCACCTGGACCCTAAACCGTCCCCGTCCCCTAACCCTAACCCTAGCCCGAACCCTAACCCTAACCCTTCCCCGAAGCCTGACCCTCACCCGTCCCCTAATCCTAACCCGTACGCTGACACTAAGCCGCGCCCTCACACGTACGCTCCCCCTAAAGCGTTGTCGTACCCTCACCTGGACCCTAAACCGTCCCCGTCCCCTAACCCTAACCCTAGCCCGAACCCTAACCCTAACCCTTCCCCGAAGCCTGACCCTCACCCGTCCCCTAATCCTAACCCGTACGCTGACACTAAGCCGCGCCCTCACACGTACGCTCCCCCTAAAGCGTTGTCGTACCCTCACCTGGACCCTAAACCGTCCCCGTCCCCTAACTCTAACCCTAGCCCGAACCCTAACCCTAACCCTTCCCCGAAGCCTGACCCTCACCCGTCCCCTAATCCTAAGGCGTACGCGGACACTAAGCCGCGCCCTCACACGTACGCTCCCCCTAAAGCGTTGTCGTACCCTCACCTGGACCCTAAACCGTTCCCGTCCCCTAAACCTAACCCTAGCCCGAACCCTAACCCTAACCCTTCCCCGAAGCCTGACCCTCACCCGTCCCCTAATCCTAACCCGTACGCTGACACTAACCCGCGCCCTCACACGTACGCTCCCCCTAAAGCGTTGTCATACCCTCACCTGGACCCTAAACCGTTCCCGTCCCCTAACCCTAACCCTAGCCCGAACCCTAACCCTAACCCTTCCCCGAAGCCTGACCCTCACCCGTCCCCTAATCCTAACCCGTACGCTGACACTAACCCGCGCCCTCACACGTACGCTCCCCCTAAAGCGTTGTCGTACCCTCACCTGGACCCTAAACCGTCCCCGTCCCCTAACCCTAACCCTAGCCCGAACCCTAACCCTGACCCTTCCCCGAAGCCTGACCCTCACCCGTCCCCTAATCCTAACCCGTACGCTGACACTAAGCCGCGCCCTCACACGTACGCTCCCCCTAAAGCGTTGTCGTACCCTCACCTGGACCCTAAACCGTCCCCGTCCCCTAACCCTAACCCTAGCCCGAACCCTAACCCTAAACCTTCCCCGAAGCCTGACCCTCACCCGTCCCCTAATCCTAACCCGTACGCTGAAAAGAACCCGCGCCCTCACACGTACGCTCCCCCTAAAGCGTTGTCGTACTCTCACCTGGACCCTAAACCGTCCCCGTCCCCTAACCCTAACCCTAGCCCGAACCCTAACCCTAACCCTTCCCCGAAGGCTGACCCTCACCCGTCCCCTAATCCTAACCCGTACGCTGACACTAACCCGCGCCCTCACACGTACGCTCCCCCTAAAGCGTTGTCGTACCCTCACCTGGACCCTAAACCGTCCCCGTCCCCTAACCCTAACCCTAGCCCGAACCCTAACCCTAACCCTTCCCCGAAGCCTGAGCGTCACCCGTCCCCTAATCCTAACCCGTACGCTGACACTAACCCGCGCCCTCACACGTACGCTCCCCCTAAAGCGTTGTCGTACCCTCACCTGGACCCTAAACCGTCCCCGTCCCCTAACCCTAACCCTAGCCCGAACCCTAACCCTAACCCTTCCCCGAAGCCTGACCCTCACCCGTCCCCTAATCCTAACCCGTACGCTGACACTAACCCGCGCCCTCACACGTACGCTCCCCCTAAAGCGTTGTCGTACCCTCACCTGGACCCTAAACCGTCCCCGTCCCCTAACCCTAACCCTAGCCCGAACCCTAACCCTAACCCTTCCCCGAAGCCTGACCATCACCCGTCCCCTAATCCTAACCCGTACGCTGACACTAACCCGCGCCCTCACACGTACGCTCCCCCTAAAGCGTTGTCGTACCCTCACCTGGACCCTAAACCGTCCCCGTCCCCTAACCCTAACCCTAGCCCGAACCCTAACCCTAAACCTTCCCCGAAGCCTGACCCTCACTCGTCCCCTAATCCTAACCCGTACGCTGACACTAACCCGCGCCCTCACATGTACGCTCCCCCTAAAGCGTTGTCGTACCCTCACCTGGACCCTAAACCGTCCCCGTCCCCTAACCCTAACCCTAGCCCGAACCCTAACCCTAACCCTTCCCCGAAGCCTGACCCTCACCCGTCCCCTAATCCTAACCCGTACGCTGACACTAAGCCGCGCCCTCACACGTACGCTCCCCCTAAAGCGTTGTCGTACCCTCACCTGGACCCTAAACCGTCCCCGTCCCCTAACCCTAACCCTAGCCCGAACCCTAACCCTAACCCTTCCCCGAAGCCTGACCCTCACCCGTCCCCTAATCCTAACCCGTACGCTGACACCAACCCGCGCCCTCACACGTATGCTCCCCGTAAAGCGTTGTCGTACCCTCACCTGGACCCTAAACCGTCCCCGTCCCCTAACCCTAACCCTAGCCCGAACCCTAACCCTAACTCTTCCCCGAAGCCTGACCATCACCCGTCCCCTAATCCTAACCCGTACGCTGACACTAACCCGCGCCCTCACACGTACGCTCCCCCTAAAGCGTTGTCGTACCCTCACCTGGACCCTAAACCGTCCCCGTCCCCCAAACCTAACCCTAGCCCGAACCCTAACCCTAACCCTTCCCCGAAGCCTGACCCTCACCCGTCCCCTAATCCTAACCCGTACGCTGACACTAACCCGCGCCCTCACACGTACGCTCCCCCTAAAGCGTTGTCGTACCCTGACCTGGACCCTAAACCGTCCCCGTCCCCTAACCCTAACCCTAGCCCGAACCCTAACCCTAACCCTTCCCCGAAGCCTGACCCTCCCCCGTCCCCTAATCCTAACGCGTACGCTGACACTAAGCCGCGCCCTCACACGTACGCTCCCCCTAAAGCGTTGTCGTACCCTCACCTGGACCCTAAACCGTCCCCGTCCCCTAACCCTAACCCTAGCCCGAACCCTAACCCTAACACTTCCCCGAAGCCTGACCCTCACCCGTCCCCTAATCCTAACCCGTACGCTGACACTAACCCGCGCCCTCACACGTACGCTCCCCCTAAAGCGTTGTCGTACCCTCACCTGGACCCTAAACAGTCCCCGTCCCCTAACCCTAACCCTAGCCCGAACCCTAACCCTAAACCTTCCTCGAAGCCTGACCCTCCCCCGTCCCCTAATCCTAACGTATACGCTGACACTAAGCTGCGCCCTCACACGTACGCTCCCCCTAAAGCGTTGTCGTACCCTCACCTGGACCCTAAACCGTCCCCGTCCCCTAACCCTAACCCTAGCCCGAACCCTAAACCTAACACTTCCCCGAAGCCTGACCCTCACCCGTCCCCTAATCCTAACCCATACGCTGACACTAACCCCGCCCTCACACATACGCTCCCCCTAAAGCGTTGTCCTACCCTCACCTGGACCCTAAACCGTCCCCGTCCCCTAACCCTAACCCTAGCCCTAACCCTAACCCTAACCCTTCCCCGAAGCCTGACCCTCACCCGTCCCCTAATCCTAAACCGTACGCTGACACTAAGCCGCGCCCTCACACGTACGCTCCCCCTAAAGCGTTGTCCTACCCTCACATGGACCCTAAACCGTCCCCGTCCCCTAACCCTAACCCTAGACCGAACCCTAACCCTAACCTTTCCCCGAAGCCTGACCCTCACCCGTCCCCTAATCCTAACCCGTACGCTGATACTAACCCGCGCCCTCACACGTACGCTCCCCCTAAAGCGTTGTCGTACCCTCACCTGGACCCTAAACCGTCCCCGTCCCCTAACCCTAACCCTAGCCCGAACCCTAACCCTAAACCTTCCCCGAAGGCTGACCCTCACCCGTCCCCTAATCCTAACCCGTACGCTGACACTAACCCGCGCCCTCACACGTACACTCCCCCTAAAGCGTTGTCGTACCCTCACCTGGGCCCTAAACCGTCCCCGTCCCCCAAACCTAACCCTAGCCCGAACCCTAACCCTAACCCTTCCCCGAAGCCTGCCCCTCACCCATCCCCTAATCCTAACCCGTACGCTGACACTAACCCGCGCCCTCACACGTACGCTCCCCCTAAAACGTTGTCGTACCCTCACCTGGACCCTAAACCGTCCCCGTCCCCTAAACCTAACCCTAGCCCGAACCCTAACCCTAACCCTTCCCCGAAGCCTGACCCTCACCCGTCCCCTAATCCTAACCCGTACGCTGACACTAACCCGCGCCCTCACACGTACGCTCCCCCTAAAGAGTTGTCGTACCCTCACCTGGACCCTAAACCGTCCCCGTCCCCTAACCCTAACCCTAGCCCGAACCCTAACCCTAACCCTTCCCCGAAGCCTGACCCTCACCCGTCCCCTAATCCTAACCCGTACGCTGACACTAACCCGCGCCCTCACACGTACGCTCCCCCTAAAGCGTTGTCGTACCCTCACCTGGACCCTAAACCGTCCCCGTCCCCTAACCCTAACCCTAGCCCGAACCCTAACCCTAACCCTTCCCCGAAGCCTGACCCTCACCCGTCCCCTAATCCTAACCCGTACGCTGACACTAACCCGCGCCCTCACACGTACGCTCCCCCTAAAGCGTTGTCGTACCCTCACCTGGACCCTAAACCGTCCCCGTCCCCTAACCCTAACCCTAGCCCGAACCCTAACCCTAACCCTTCCCCGAAGGCTGACCCTCACCCGTCCCCTAATCCTAACCCGTACGCTGACACTAACCCGCGCCCTCACACGTACGCTCCCCCTAAAGCGTTGTCGTACCCTCACCTGGACCCTAAACCGTCCCCGTCCCCTAACCCTAACCCTAGCCCGAACCCTAACCCTAACACTTCCCCGAAGCCTGACCCTCACCCGTCCCCTAATCCTAACCCGTACGCTGACACTAACCCGCGCCCTCACACGTACGCTCCCCCTAAAGCGTTGTCGTACCGTCACCTGGACCCTAAACCGTCCCCGTCCCCTAACCCTAACCCTAGCCCGAACCCTAACCCTAACCCTTCCCCGAAGCCTGACCCTCACCCGTCCCCTAAGCCTAACCCGTACGCTGACACTAACCCGCGCCCTCACACGTACACTCCCCCTAAAGCGTTGTCGTACCCTCACCTGGACCCTAAACCGTCCCCGTCCCCTAACCCTAACCCTAGCCCGAACCCTAACCCTAACCCTTCCCCGAAGCCTGACCCTCACCCGTCCCCTAATCCTAACCCGTACGCTGACACTAAGCCGCGCCCTCACACGTACGCTCCCCCTAAAGCGTTGTCGTACCCTCACCTGGACCCTAAACCGTCCCCGTCCCCTAACCCTAACCCTAGCCCGAATCCTAACCCTAACCCTTCCCCGAAGCCTGACCCTCACCCGTCCCCTAATCCTAAGGCGTACGCGGACAATAACCCGCGCCCTCACACGTACGCTCCCCCTAAAGCGTTGTCGTACCCTCACCTGGACCCTAAACCGTTCCCGTCCCCTAACCCTAACCCTAGCCCGAACCCTAACCCTAACACTTCCCCGAAGCCTGACCCTCACCCGTCCCCTAATCCTAAGGCGTACGTGGACAATAACCCGCGCCCTCACACGTACGCTCCCCCTAAAGCGTTGTCGTACCCTCACCTGGACCCTAAACCGTTCCCGTCCCCTAACCCTAACCCTAGCCCGAACCCTAAACCTAACCCTTCCCCGAAGCCTGACCCTCACCCGTCCCCTAATCCTAACCCGTACGCTGACACTAACCCGCGCCCTCACACGTACGCTCCCCCTAAAGCGTTGTCGTACCCTCACCTGGACCCTAAACCGTCCCCGTCCCCTAACCCTAACCCTAGCCCGAACCCTAACCCTAACCCTTCCCCGAAGCCTGACCCTCACCCGTCCCCTAATCCTAACCCGTACGCTGACACTAAGCCGCGCCCTCACACGTACGCTCCCCCTAAAGCGTTGTCGTACCCTCACCTGGACCCTAAACCGTCCCCGTCCCCTAACCCTAACCCTAGCCCAAACCCTAACCCTAACCCTTCCCCGAAGCCTGACCCTCACCCGTCCCCTAATCCTAACCCGTACGCTGACACTAACCCGCGCCCTCACACGTACGCTCCCCATAAAGCGTTGTCGTACCCTCACCTGGACCCTAAACCGTACCCGTCCCCTAACCCTAACCCTAGCCCGAACACTAACCCTAACCCTTCCCCGAAGCCTGAACCTCACCCGTCCCCTAATCCTAACCCGTACGCTGACGCTATCCCGCGCCCTCACACGTACGCTCCCCCTAAAGCGTTGTCGTACCCTCACCTGGACCCTAAACCGTCCCCGTCCCCTAACCCTAACCCTAGCCCGAACCCTAACCCCAACCCTTCCCCGAAGCCTGACCCTCACCCGTCCCCTAATCCTAATCCGTACGCTGACACTAAGCCGCGCCCTCACACGTACGCTCCCCCTAAAGCGTTGTCGTACCCTCACCTGGACGCTAAACCGTCCCCGTCCCCTAACCCTAACCCTAGCCTGAACCCTAACCTTAACCCTTCCCCGAAGCCTGACCCTCACCCATCCCCTAATCCTAACTCGTACGCTCACACTAACCCGCGCCCTCACACGTACGCTGCCCCTAAAGCGTTGTCGTACCCTCACCTGGACCCTAAACCGTCCCCGTCCCCTAACCCTAACCCTAGCCCGAACCCTAACCCTAACACTTCCCCGAAGCCTGACCCTCACCCGTCCCCTAATCCTAACCCGTACACTGACACTAAGCCGCGCCCTCACACGTACGCTCCCCCTAAAGCGTTGTCGTACCCTCACCTGGACCCTAAACCGTCCCCGTCCCCTAACCCTAACCCTAGCCCGAACCCTAACCCTAACCCTTCCCCGAAGCCTGACCCTCACCCGTCCCCTAATCCTAACCCGTACGCTGACACTAACCCGCGCCCTCACACGTACGCTCCCCCTAAAGCGTTGTCGTACCCTCACCTGGACCCTAAACCGTCCCCGTCCCCTAACCCTAACCCTAGCCCGAACCCTAACCCTAACCCTTCCCCGAAGCCTGACCCTCACCCGTCCCCTAATCCTAACCCGTACGCTGACACTAACCCACGCCCTCACACGTACGCTCCCCCTAAAGCGTTGTCATACCCTCACCTGGACCCTAAACCGTCCCCGTCCCCTAACCCTAACCCTAGCCCGAACCCTAACCCTAACCCTTCCCCGAAGCCTGACCCTCACCCGTCCCCTAATCCTAACCCGTACGCTGACACTAAGCCGCGCCCTCACACGTACGCTCCCCCTAAAGCGTTGTCGTACCCTCACCTGGACCCTAAACCGTCCCCGTCCCCTAACCCTAACCCTAGCCCGAACCCTAACCCTAACCCTTCCCCGAAGCCTGACCCTCACCCGTCCCCTAATCCTAACCCGTACGCTGACACTAAGCCGCGCCCTCACACGTACGCTCCCCCTAAAGCGTTGTCGTACCCTCACCTGGACCCTAAACCGTCCCCGTCCCCTAACTCTAACCCTAGCCCGAACCCTAACCCTAACCCTTCCCCGAAGCCTGACCCTCACCCGTCCCCTAATCCTAAGGCGTACGCGGACACTAAGCCGCGCCCTCACACGTACGCTCCCCCTAAAGCGTTGTCGTACCCTCACCTGGACCCTAAACCGTTCCCGTCCCCTAAACCTAACCCTAGCCCGAACCCTAACCCTAACCCTTCCCCGAAGCCTGACCCTCACCCGTCCCCTAATCCTAACCCGTACGCTGACACTAACCCGCGCCCTCACACGTACGCTCCCCCTAAAGCGTTGTCATACCCTCACCTGGACCCTAAACCGTTCCCGTCCCCTAACCCTAACCCTAGCCCGAACCCTAACCCTAACCCTTCCCCGAAGCCTGACCCTCACCCGTCCCCTAATCCTAACCCGTACGCTGACACTAACCCGCGCCCTCACACGTACGCTCCCCCTAAAGCGTTGTCGTACCCTCACCTGGACCCTAAACCGTCCCCGTCCCCTAACCCTAACCCTAGACCGAACCCTAACCCTAACCTTTCCCCGAAGCCTGACCCTCACCCGTCCCCTAATCCTAACCCGTACGCTGATACTAACCCGCGCCCTCACACGTACGCTCCCCCTAAAGCGTTGTCGTACCCTCACCTGGACCCTAAACCGTCCCCGTCCCCTAACCCTAACCCTAGCCCGAACCCTAACCCTAAACCTTCCCCGAAGGCTGACCCTCACCCGTCCCCTAATCCTAACCCGTACGCTGACACTAACCCGCGCCCTCACACGTACACTCCCCCTAAAGCGTTGTCGTACCCTCACCTGGGCCCTAAACCGTCCCCGTCCCCCAAACCTAACCCTAGCCCGAACCCTAACCCTAACCCTTCCCCGAAGCCTGCCCCTCACCCATCCCCTAATCCTAACCCGTACGCTGACACTAACCCGCGCCCTCACACGTACGCTCCCCCTAAAACGTTGTCGTACCCTCACCTGGACCCTAAACCGTCCCCGTCCCCTAAACCTAACCCTAGCCCGAACCCTAACCCTAACCCTTCCCCGAAGCCTGACCCTCACCCGTCCCCTAATCCTAACCCGTACGCTGACACTAACCCGCGCCCTCACACGTACGCTCCCCCTAAAGAGTTGTCGTACCCTCACCTGGACCCTAAACCGTCCCCGTCCCCTAACCCTAACCCTAGCCCGAACCCTAACCCTAACCCTTCCCCGAAGCCTGACCCTCACCCGTCCCCTAATCCTAACCCGTACGCTGACACTAACCCGCGCCCTCACACGTACGCTCCCCCTAAAGCGTTGTCGTACCCTCACCTGGACCCTAAACCGTCCCCGTCCCCTAACCCTAACCCTAGCCCGAACCCTAACCCTAACCCTTCCCCGAAGCCTGACCCTCACCCGTCCCCTAATCCTAACCCGTACGCTGACACTAACCCGCGCCCTCACACGTACGCTCCCCCTAAAGCGTTGTCGTACCCTCACCTGGACCCTAAACCGTCCCCGTCCCCTAACCCTAACCCTAGCCCGAACCCTAACCCTAACCCTTCCCCGAAGGCTGACCCTCACCCGTCCCCTAATCCTAACCCGTACGCTGACACTAACCCGCGCCCTCACACGTACGCTCCCCCTAAAGCGTTGTCGTACCCTCACCTGGACCCTAAACCGTCCCCGTCCCCTAACCCTAACCCTAGCCCGAACCCTAACCCTAACACTTCCCCGAAGCCTGACCCTCACCCGTCCCCTAATCCTAACCCGTACGCTGACACTAACCCGCGCCCTCACACGTACGCTCCCCCTAAAGCGTTGTCGTACCGTCACCTGGACCCTAAACCGTCCCCGTCCCCTAACCCTAACCCTAGCCCGAACCCTAACCCTAACCCTTCCCCGAAGCCTGACCCTCACCCGTCCCCTAAGCCTAACCCGTACGCTGACACTAACCCGCGCCCTCACACGTACACTCCCCCTAAAGCGTTGTCGTACCCTCACCTGGACCCTAAACCGTCCCCGTCCCCTAACCCTAACCCTAGCCCGAACCCTAACCCTAACCCTTCCCCGAAGCCTGACCCTCACCCGTCCCCTAATCCTAACCCGTACGCTGACACTAAGCCGCGCCCTCACACGTACGCTCCCCCTAAAGCGTTGTCGTACCCTCACCTGGACCCTAAACCGTCCCCGTCCCCTAACCCTAACCCTAGCCCGAATCCTAACCCTAACCCTTCCCCGAAGCCTGACCCTCACCCGTCCCCTAATCCTAAGGCGTACGCGGACAATAACCCGCGCCCTCACACGTACGCTCCCCCTAAAGCGTTGTCGTACCCTCACCTGGACCCTAAACCGTTCCCGTCCCCTAACCCTAACCCTAGCCCGAACCCTAACCCTAACACTTCCCCGAAGCCTGACCCTCACCCGTCCCCTAATCCTAAGGCGTACGTGGACAATAACCCGCGCCCTCACACGTACGCTCCCCCTAAAGCGTTGTCGTACCCTCACCTGGACCCTAAACCGTTCCCGTCCCCTAACCCTAACCCTAGCCCGAACCCTAAACCTAACCCTTCCCCGAAGCCTGACCCTCACCCGTCCCCTAATCCTAACCCGTACGCTGACACTAACCCGCGCCCTCACACGTACGCTCCCCCTAAAGCGTTGTCGTACCCTCACCTGGACCCTAAACCGTCCCCGTCCCCTAACCCTAACCCTAGCCCGAACCCTAACCCTAACCCTTCCCCGAAGCCTGACCCTCACCCGTCCCCTAATCCTAACCCGTACGCTGACACTAAGCCGCGCCCTCACACGTACGCTCCCCCTAAAGCGTTGTCGTACCCTCACCTGGACCCTAAACCGTCCCCGTCCCCTAACCCTAACCCTAGCCCAAACCCTAACCCTAACCCTTCCCCGAAGCCTGACCCTCACCCGTCCCCTAATCCTAACCCGTACGCTGACACTAACCCGCGCCCTCACACGTACGCTCCCCATAAAGCGTTGTCGTACCCTCACCTGGACCCTAAACCGTACCCGTCCCCTAACCCTAACCCTAGCCCGAACACTAACCCTAACCCTTCCCCGAAGCCTGAACCTCACCCGTCCCCTAATCCTAACCCGTACGCTGACGCTATCCCGCGCCCTCACACGTACGCTCCCCCTAAAGCGTTGTCGTACCCTCACCTGGACCCTAAACCGTCCCCGTCCCCTAACCCTAACCCTAGCCCGAACCCTAACCCTAACCCTTCCCCGAAGCCTGACCCTCACCCGTCCCCTAATCCTAATCCGTACGCTGACACTAAGCCGCGCCCTCACACGTACGCTCCCCCTAAAGCGTTGTCGTACCCTCACCTGGACGCTAAACCGTCCCCGTCCCCTAACCCTAACCCTAGCCTGAACCCTAACCTTAACCCTTCCCCGAAGCCTGACCCTCACCCATCCCCTAATCCTAACTCGTACGCTCACACTAACCCGCGCCCTCACACGTACGCTGCCCCTAAAGCGTTGTCGTACCCTCACCTGGACCCTAAACCGTCCCCGTCCCCTAACCCTAACCCTAGCCCGAACCCTAACCCTAACACTTCCCCGAAGCCTGACCCTCACCCGTCCCCTAATCCTAACCCGTACACTGACACTAAGCCGCGCCCTCACACGTACGCTCCCCCTAAAGCGTTGTCGTACCCTCACCTGGACCCTAAACCGTCCCCGTCCCCTAACCCTAACCCTAGCCCGAACCCTAACCCTAACCCTTCCCCGAAGCCTGACCCTCACCCGTCCCCTAATCCTAACCCGTACGCTGACACTAACCCGCGCCCTCACACGTACGCTCCCCCTAAAGCGTTGTCGTACCCTCACCTGGACCCTAAACCGTCCCCGTCCCCTAACCCTAACCCTAGCCCGAACCCTAACCCTAACCCTTCCCCGAAGCCTGACCCTCACCCGTCCCCTAATCCTAACCCGTACGCTGACACTAACCCACGCCCTCACACGTACGCTCCCCCTAAAGCGTTGTCATACCCTCACCTGGACCCTAAACCGTCCCCGTCCCCTAACCCTAACCCTAGCCCGAACCCTAACCCTAACCCTTCCCCGAAGCCTGACCCTCACCCGTCCCCTAATCCTAACCCGTACGCTGACACTAAGCCGCGCCCTCACACGTACGCTCCCCCTAAAGCGTTGTCGTACCCTCACCTGGACCCTAAACCGTCCCCGTCCCCTAACCCTAACCCTAGCCCGAACCCTAACCCTAACCCTTCCCCGAAGCCTGACCCTCACCCGTCCCCTAATCCTAACCCGTACGCTGACACTAAGCCGCGCCCTCACACGTACGCTCCCCCTAAAGCGTTGTCGTACCCTCACCTGGACCCTAAACCGTCCCCGTCCCCTAACTCTAACCCTAGCCCGAACCCTAACCCTAACCCTTCCCCGAAGCCTGACCCTCACCCGTCCCCTAATCCTAAGGCGTACGCGGACACTAAGCCGCGCCCTCACACGTACGCTCCCCCTAAAGCGTTGTCGTACCCTCACCTGGACCCTAAACCGTTCCCGTCCCCTAAACCTAACCCTAGCCCGAACCCTAACCCTAACCCTTCCCCGAAGCCTGACCCTCACCCGTCCCCTAATCCTAACCCGTACGCTGACACTAACCCGCGCCCTCACACGTACGCTCCCCCTAAAGCGTTGTCATACCCTCACCTGGACCCTAAACCGTTCCCGTCCCCTAACCCTAACCCTAGCCCGAACCCTAACCCTAACCCTTCCCCGAAGCCTGACCCTCACCCGTCCCCTAATCCTAACCCGTACGCTGACACTAACCCGCGCCCTCACACGTACGCTCCCCCTAAAGCGTTGTCGTACCCTCACCTGGACCCTAAACCGTCCCCGTCCCCTAACCCTAACCCTAGCCCGAACCCTAACCCTGACCCTTCCCCGAAGCCTGACCCTCACCCGTCCCCTAATCCTAACCCGTACGCTGACACTAAGCCGCGCCCTCACACGTACGCTCCCCCTAAAGCGTTGTCGTACCCTCACCTGGACCCTAAACCGTCCCCGTCCCCTAACCCTAACCCTAGCCCGAACCCTAACCCTAAACCTTCCCCGAAGCCTGACCCTCACCCGTCCCCTAATCCTAACCCGTACGCTGAAAAGAACCCGCGCCCTCACACGTACGCTCCCCCTAAAGCGTTGTCGTACTCTCACCTGGACCCTAAACCGTCCCCGTCCCCTAACCCTAACCCTAGCCCGAACCCTAACCCTAACCCTTCCCCGAAGGCTGACCCTCACCCGTCCCCTAATCCTAACCCGTACGCTGACACTAACCCGCGCCCTCACACGTACGCTCCCCCTAAAGCGTTGTCGTACCCTCACCTGGACCCTAAACCGTCCCCGTCCCCTAACCCTAACCCTAGCCCGAACCCTAACCCTAACCCTTCCCCGAAGCCTGAGCGTCACCCGTCCCCTAATCCTAACCCGTACGCTGACACTAACCCGCGCCCTCACACGTACGCTCCCCCTAAAGCGTTGTCGTACCCTCACCTGGACCCTAAACCGTCCCCGTCCCCTAACCCTAACCCTAGCCCGAACCCTAACCCTAACCCTTCCCCGAAGCCTGACCCTCACCCGTCCCCTAATCCTAACCCGTACGCTGACACTAACCCGCGCCCTCACACGTACGCTCCCCCTAAAGCGTTGTCGTACCCTCACCTGGACCCTAAACCGTCCCCGTCCCCTAACCCTAACCCTAGCCCGAACCCTAACCCTAACCCTTCCCCGAAGCCTGACCCTCACCCGTCCCCTAATCCTAACCCGTACGCTGACACTAACCCGCGCCCTCACACGTACGCTCCCCCTAAAGCGTTGTCGTACCCTCACCTGGACCCTAAACCGTCCCCGTCCCCTAACCCTAACCCTAGCCCGAACCCTAACCCTAACACTTCCCCGAAGCCTGACCCTCACCCGTCCCCTAATCCTAACCCGTACGCTGACACTAAGCCGCGCCCTCACACGTACGCTCCCCCTAAAGCGTTGTCGTACCCTCACCTGGACCCTAAACCGTCCCCGTCCCCTAACCCTAACCCTAGCCCGAACCCTAACCCTAACCCTTCCCCGAAGCCTGACCCTCACCCGTCCCCTAATCCTAACCCGTACGCTGACACTAACCCGCGCCCTCACACGTACGCTCCCCCTAAAGCGTTGTCGTACCCTCACCTGGACCCTAAACCGTCCCCGTCCCCTAACCCTAACCCTAGCCCGAACCCTAACCCTAACCCTTCCCCGAAGCCTGACCCTCACCCATCCCCTAATCCTAACCCGTACGCTGACACTAACCCGCGCCCTCACACGTACGCTCCCCCTAAAGCGTTGTCGTACCCTCACCTGGACCCTAAACCGTCCCCGTCCCCTAACCCTAACCCTAGCCCGAACCCTAACCCTAACCCTTCCCCGAAGCCTGACCCTCACCCGTCCCCTAATCCTAACCCGTACGCTGACACTAAGCCTCGCCTTCACACGTACGCTCCCCCTAAAGCGTTGTCGTACCCTCACCTGGACCCTAAACCGTCCCCGTCCCCTAACCCTAACCCTAGCCCGAACCCTAACCCTAACCCTTCCCCGAAGCCTGACCCTCACCCGTCCCCTAATCCTAACCCGTACGCTGACACTAACCCGTGCCCTCACACGTACGCTCCCCCTAAAGCGTTGTCGTACCCTCACCTGGACCCTAAACCGTCCCCGTCCCCTAACCCTAACCCTAGCCCGAACCCTAACCCTAACACTTCCCCGAAGCCTGACCCTCACCCGTCCCCTAATCCTAACCCGTACGCTGACACTAAGCCGCGCCCTCACACGTACGCTCCCCCTAAAGCGTTGTCGTACCCTCACCTGGACCCTAAACCGTCCCCGACCCCTAACCCTAACCCTAGCCCGAACCCTAAACCTAACACTTCCCCGAAGCCTGACCCTCACCCGTCCCCTAATCCTAACCCGTACGCTGACACTAAGCCGCGCCCTCACACGTACGCTCCCCCTAAAGCGTTGTCGTACCCTCACCTGGACCCTAAACCGTCCCCGTCCCCTAACCCTAAGCCTAGCCCGAACCCTAACCCTAACCCTTCCCCGAAGCCTGACCCTCACCCGTCCCCTAATCCTAACCCGTACGCTGACACTAAGCCGCGCCCTCACACGTACGCTCCCCCTAAAGCGTTGTCGTACCCTCACCTGGACCCTAAACCGTCCCCGTCCCCTAACCCTAACCCTAGCCCGAACCCTAACCCTAACCCTTCCCCGAAGCCTGACCCTCACCCGTCCCCTAATCCTAACCCGTACGCTGACACTAACCCGCGCCCTCACACGTACGCTCCCCCTAAAGCGTTGTCGTACCCTCACCTGGACCCTAAACCGTCCCCGTCCCCTAACCCTAACCCTAGCCCGAACCCTAACCCTAACCCTTCCCCGAAGCCTGACACTCACCCGTCCCCTAATCCTAACCCGTACGCTGACACTAACCCGCGCCCTCACACGTTCGCTCCCCCTAAAGCGTTGTCGTACCCTCACATGAACCCTAAAACGTCCCCGTCCCCTAACCCTAACCCTAGCCCGAACCCTAACCCTAACCCTTCCCCGAAGCCTGACCCTCACCCGTCCCCTAATCCTAACCCGTACGCTGACACTAAGCCGCGCCCTCACACGTACGCTCCCCCTAAAGCGTTGTCGTACCCTCACCTGGACCCTAAACCGTCCCCGTCCCCTAACCCTAACCCTAGCCCGAACCATACCCCTAACCCTTCCCCGAAGCCTGACCCTCACCCGTCCCCTAATCCTAACCCGTACGCTGACACTAACCCGCGCCCTCACACGTACGCTCCCCCTAAAGCGTTGTCGTACCCTCACCTGGACCCTAAACCGTTCCCGTCCCCTAACCCTAACCCTAGCCCGAACCCTAACCCTAACCCTTCCCCGAAGCCTGACCCTCACCCGTTCCCTAATCTTAACCCGTACGCTGACACTAAGCCGCGCCCTCACACGTACGCTCCCCCTAAAGCGTTGTCGTACCCTCACCTGGACCCTAAACCGTCCCCGTCCCCTAACCCTAATCCTAGCCCGAACCCTAACCCTAACCCTTCCCCGAAGCCTGACCCTCACCCGTCCCCTAATCCTAACCCGTACGCTGACACTAAGCCGCGCCCTCACAAGTACGCTCCCCCTAAAGCGTTGTCGTACCCTCACCTGGACCCTAAACCGTCCCCGTCCCCTAACCCTAACCCTAGCCCGAACCCTAACCCTAACCCTTCCCCGAAGCCTGACCCTCACCCCTCCCCTAATCCTAACCCGTACGCGGACAATAACCCGCGCCCTCACACGTACGCTCCCCCTAAAGCGTTGTCGTACCCTCACCTGGACCCTAAACCGTCCCCGTCCCCTAATCCTAACGCTAGCCCGAACCCTAACCCTAACCCTTCCCCGAAGCCTGACCCTCACCCGTCCCCTAATCCTAACCCGTACGCTGACACTAACCCGCGCCCTCACACGTACGCTCCCCCTAAAGCGTTGTCGTACCCTCACCTGGACCCTAAACCGTCCCCGTCCCCTAACCCTAACCCTAGCCCGAACCCTAACCCTAACCCTTCCCCGAAGCCTGACCCTCACCCGTCCCCTAATCCTAACCCGTACGCTGACACTAACCCGCGCCCTCACACGTACGCTCCCCCTAAAGCGTTGTCGTACCCTCACCTGGACCCTAAACCGTCCCCGTCCCCTAACCCTAACCCTAGCCCGAACCCTAACCCTAACCCTTCCCCGAAGCCTGACCCTCACCCGTCCCCTAATCCTAACCCGTACGCTGACACTAACCCGCGCCCTCACACGTACGCTCCCCCTAAAGCGTTGTCGTACCCTCACCTGGACCCTAAACCGTCCCCGTCCCCTAACCCTAACCCTAGCCCGAACCCTAACCCTAACCCTTCCCCGAAGCCTGACCCTCACCCGTCCCCTAATCCTAACCCGTACGTGGAAAATAACTCGCGCCCTCACACGTACGCTCCCCCTAAAGCGTTGTCGTACCCTCACCTGGACCCTAAACCGTCCCCGTCCCCTAACCCTAACCCTAGCCCGAACCCCAACCCTAACCCTTCCCCGAAGCCTGACCCTCACCCGTCCCCTAATCCTAACCCGTACGCTGACACTAACCCGCGCCCTCACACGTACGCTCCCCCTAAAGCGTTGTCGTACCCTCGCCTGGACCCTAAACCATCCCCGTCCCCTAACCCTAACCCTAGCCCGAACCCTAACCCTAACCCTTCCCCGAAGCCTGACCCTCACCCGTCCCCTAATCCTAACCCGTACGCTGACACTAAGCCGCGCCCTCACAAGTACGCTCCCCCTAAAGCGTTGTCGTACCCTCACCTGGACCCTAAACCGTCCCCGTCCCCTAACCCTAACCCTAGCCCGAACCCTAACCCTAACCCTTCCCCGAAGCCTGACCCTCACCCGTCCCCTAATCCCAACCCGTACGCGGACAATAACCCGCGCCCTCACACGTACGCTCCCCCTAAAGCGTTGTCGTACCCTCACCTGGACCCTAAACCTTCCCCGTCCCCTAACCCTAACCCTAGCCCGAACCCTAACCCTAACCCTTCCCCGAAGCCTGACCCTCCCCCGTCCCCTAATCCTAACCCGTACGCTGACACTAACCCGCGCCCTCACACATACGCTCCCCCTAAAGCGTTGTCGTACCCTCACCTGGACCCTAAACCTTCCCCGTCCCCTAACCCTAACCCTAGCCCGAACCCTAACCCTAACCCTTCCCCGAAGCCTGACCCTCACCCGTCCCCTAATCCTAACCCGTACGCTGACACTAACCCGCGCCCTCACACGTACGCTCCCCCTAAAGCGTTGTCGTACCCTCACCTGGACCCTAAACCGTCCCCGTCCCCTAACCCTAACCCTAGCCCGAACCATACCCCTAACCCTTCCCCGAAGCCTGACCCTCACCCGTCCCCTAATCCTAACCCGTACGCTGACACTAACCCGCGCCCTCACACGTACGCTCCCCCTAAAGCGTTGTCGTACCCTCACCTGGACCCTAAACCGTTCCCGTCCCCTAACCCTAACCCTAGCCCGAACCCTAACCCTAACCCTTCCCCGAAGCCTGACCCTCACCCGTTCCCTAATCTTAACCCGTACGCTGACACTAAGCCGCGCCCTCACACGTACGCTCCCCCTAAAGCGTTGTCGTACCCTCACCTGGACCCTAAACCGTCCCCGTCCCCTAACCCTAATCCTAGCCCGAACCCTAACCCTAACCCTTCCCCGAAGCCTGACCCTCACCCGTCCCCTAATCCTAACCCGTACGCTGACACTAAGCCGCGCCCTCACAAGTACGCTCCCCCTAAAGCGTTGTCGTACCCTCACCTGGACCCTAAACCGTCCCCGTCCCCTAACCCTAACCCTAGCCCGAACCCTAACCCTAACCCTTCCCCGAAGCCTGACCCTCACCCCTCCCCTAATCCTAACCCGTACGCGGACAATAACCCGCGCCCTCACACGTACGCTCCCCCTAAAGCGTTGTCGTACCCTCACCTGGACCCTAAACCGTCCCCGTCCCCTAATCCTAACCCTAGCCCGAACCCTAACCCTAACCCTTCCCCGAAGCCTGACCCTCACCCGTCCCCTAATCCTAACCCGTACGCTGACACTAACCCGCGCCCTCACACGTACGCTCCCCCTAAAGCGTTGTCGTACCCTCACCTGGACCCTAAACCGTCCCCGTCCCCTAACCCTAACCCTAGCCCGAACCCTAACCCTAACCCTTCCCCGAAGCCTGACCCTCACCCCTCCCCTAATCCTAACCCGTACGCGGACAATAACCCGCGCCCTCACACGTACGCTCCCCCTAAAGCGTTGTCGTACCCTCACCTGGACCCTAAACCGTCCCCGTCCCCTAACCCTAACCCTAGCCCGAACCCTAACCCTAACACTTCCCCGAAGCCTGACCCTCACCCGTCCCCTAATCCTAACCCGTACGCTGACACTAACCCGCGCCCTCACACGTACGCTCCCCCTAAAGCGTTGTCGTACCCTCACCTGGACCCTAAACCGTCCCCGTCCCCTAACCCTAACCCTAGCCCGAACCCTAACCCTAACCCTTCCCCGAAGCCTGACCCTCACCCGTCCCCTAATCCTAACCCGTACGTGGAAAATAACTCGCGCCCTCACACGTACGCTCCCCCTAAAGCGTTGTCGTACCCTCACCTGGACCCTAAACCGTCCCCGTCCCCTAACCCTAACCCTAGCCCGAACCCCAACCCTAACCCTTCCCCGAAGCCTGACCCTCACCCCTCCCCTAATCCTAACCCGTACGCTGACACTAACCCGCGCCCTCACACGTACGCTCCCCCTAAAGCGTTGTCGTACCCTCGCCTGGACCCTAAACCGTCCCCGTCCCCTAACCCTAACCCTAGCCCGAACCCTAACCCTAACCCTTCCCCGAAGCCTGACCCTCACCCGTCCCCTAATCCTAACCCGTACGCTGACACTAAGCCGCGCCCTCACAAGTACGCTCCCCCTAAAGCGTTGTCGTACCCTCACCTGGACCCTAAACCGTCCCCGTCCCCTAACCCTAACCCTAGCCCGAACCCTAACCCTAACCCTTCCCCGAAGCCTGACCCTCACCCGTCCCCTAATCCCAACCCGTACGCGGACAATAACCCGCGCCCTCACACGTACGCTCCCCCTAAAGCGTTGTCGTACCCTCACCTGGACCCTAAACCTTCCCCGTCCCCTAACCCTAACCCTAGCCCGAACCCTAACCCTAACCCTTCCCCGAAGCCTGACCCTCCCCCGTCCCCTAATCCTAACCCGTACGCTGACACTAACCCGCGCCCTCACACATACGCTCCCCCTAAAGCGTTGTCGTACCCTCACCTGGACCCTAAACCTTCCCCGTCCCCTAACCCTAACCCTAGCCCGAACCCTAACCCTAACCCTTCCCCGAAGCCTGACCCTCACCCGTCCCCTAATCCTAACCCGTACGCTGACACTAACCCGCGCCCTCACACGTACGCTCCCCCTAAAGCGTTGTCGTACCCTCACCTGGACCCTAAACCGTCCCCGTCCCCTAACCCTAACCCTAGCCCGAACCCTAACCCTAACACTTCCCCGAAGCCTGACCCTCCCCCGTCCCCTAATCCTAACCCGTACGCTGACACTAACCCGCGCCCTCACACATACGCTCCCCCTAAAGTGTTGTCGTAACCTCACCTGGACCCTAAACCGTCCCCGTCCCCTAACCCTAACCCTAGCCCGAACCCTAACCCTAAACCTTCCCCGAAGCCTGACCCTCACCCGTCCCCTAATCCTAACCCGTACGCTGACACTAACCCGCGCCCTCACACGTACGCTCCCCCTAAAGCGTTGTCGAACCCTCACCTGGACCCTAAACCGTCCCCGTCCCCTAACCCTAACCCTAGCCCGAACCCTAACCCTAACCCTTCCCCGAAGCCTGACCCTCACCCGTCCCCTAATCCTAACCCGTACGCTGACACTAACCCGCGCCCTCACACATACGCTCCCCCTAAAGCGTTGTCGTACCCTCACCTGGACCCTAAACCGTCCCCGTCCCCCAACCCTAACCCTAGCCCGAACCCTAACCCTAACCCTTCCCCGAAGCCTGACCCTCCCCCGTCCCCTAATCCTAAGGCGTACGCGGACAATAACCCGCGCCCTCACACGTACGCTCCCCCTAAAGCGTTGTCGTACCCTCACCTGGACCCTAAACCGTCCCCGTCCCCTAACCCTAACCCTAGCCCGAACCCTAACCCTAACCCTTCCCCGAAGCCTGACCCTCACCCGTCCCCTAATCCTAAACCGTACGCTGACGCTAACCCGTGTCCTCACACGTACGCACCCACTAAAGCGTTGTCGTACCCTCACCTGGGCCCTAAACCGTCCCCGTCCCCTAACCCTAACCCTAGCCCGAACCCTAACCCTAACCGTTCCCCGAAGCCTGACGCTCCCCCGTCCCCTAATCCTAACCTGTACGCTGACGCTAACCCGCGCCCTCACATGTACGCTCCCCCTAAAGCGTTTTCGTACCCTCACCTGGACCCGAAACCGTCCCCGTCCCCTAACCCTAACCCTAGCCCGAACACTAACCCTAACACTTCCCCGAAGCCTGACCCTCACCCGTCCCCTAATCCTAACCCGTACGCTGACACTAAGCCGCGCCCTCACACGTACGCTCCCCCTAAAGCGTTGTCGTACCCTCACCTGGACCCTAAACCGTCCCCGTCCCCTAACCCTAACCCTAGCGCGAACCCTAACCCTAACCCTTCCCCGAAGCCTGACCCTCACCCGTCCCCTAACCCTAACCCTAGCCCGAACCCTAACCCTAACCCTTCCCCGAAGCCTGACCCTCACCCGTCCCCTAATCCTAACCCGTACGCTGACACTAACCCGCGCCCTCACACGTACGCTCCCCCTAAAGCGTTGTCGTACCCTCACCTGGACCCTAAACCGTCCCCGTACCCTAACCCTAACCCTAGCCCGAACCCTAACCCTAACACTTCCCCGAAGCCTGACCCTCACCCGTCCCCTAATCCTAACCCGTACGCTGACACTAACCCGCGCCCTCACACGTACGCTCCCCCTAAAGCGTTGTCCTACCCCCACCTGGACCCTAAACCGTCCCCGTCCCCTAACCCTAACCCTAGCCCGAACCCTAACCCTAACCCTTCCCCGAAGCCTGACCCTCACCCGTCCCCTAATCCTAACCCGTACGCTGACGCTAACCCGCGCCCTCACACGTACGCTCCCCCTAAAGCGTTGTCGTACCCTCACCTGGACCCTAAACCGTCCCCGTCCCCTAACCCTAACCCTAGCCCGAACCCTAATCTTAACCCTTCCCCGAAGCCTGACCCTCACCCGTCCCCTAATCCTAACCCGTACGCTGACACTAACCCGCGCCCTCACACGTACGCTCCCCCTAAAGCGTTGCCGTACCCTCACCTGGACCCTAAACCGTCCCCGTCCCCTAACCCTAACCCTAGCCCGAACCCTAACCCTATCCCTTCCCTGAAGCCTGACCATCACCCATCCCCTAATCCTAACCCGTACGCTGACACTAACCCGCGCCCTCACACGTACGCTCCCCATAAAGCGTTGTCGTACCCTCACCTGGACCCTAAACCGTCCCCGTCCCCTAACCCTAACCCTAGCCCGAACCCTAACCCTAACCCTTCCCCGAAGCCTGACCCTCACCCGTCCCCTAATCCTAACCCGTACGCTGACACTAACCCGCGCCCTCACACGTACGCTCCCCATAAAGCGTTGTCGTACCCTCACCTGGACCCTAAACCGTCCCCGTCCCCTAACCCTAGCCCGAACCCTAACCCTAACCCTTCCCCGAAGCCTGACCCTCACCCGTCCCCTAATCCTAACCCGTACGCTGACGCTAACCCGTGTCCTCACACTTACGCACCCACTAAAGCGTTGTCGTACCCTCACCTGGGCCCTAAACCGTCCCCGTCCCCTAACCCTAACCCTAGCCCCAACCCTAACCCTAACCCTTCCCCGACGCCTGACCTTCACCCGTCCCCTAATCCTAACCCGTACGCTGACACTAACCCGCGCCCTCACATGTACGCTCCCCCTAAAGCGTTGTCGTACCCTCACCTGGACCCTAAACCGTCCCCATCCCCTAACCCTAGCCCGAACCCTAACCCTAACCCTTCCCCGAAGCCTGACCCTCACCCGTCCCCTAATCCTAACCCGTACGCTGACACTAACCCGCGCCCTCACACGTACGCTCCCCCTAAAGCGTTGTCGTACCCTCACCTGGACCCTAAACCGTCCCCGTCCCCTAACCCTAACCCTAGCCCGAACCCTAACCCTAACCCTTCCCCGAAGCCTGACCCTCCCCCGTCCCCTAATCCTAAGGCTTACGCGGTCAATAACCCTCGCCCTCACACGTACACTCCCCCTAAAGCGTTGTCGTACCCTCACCTGGACCCTAAACCGTCCCCGTCCCCTAACCCTAACCCTAGCCCGAACCCTAACCCTAACCCTTCCCCGAAGCCTGACCCTCACCCGTCCCCTAATCCTAACCCGTACGCTGACACTAACCCGCGCCCTCACACGTACGCTCCCCCTAAAGCGTTGTCGTACCCTCACCTGGACCCTAAACCGTCCCCGTTCCCTAACCCTAACCCTAGCCCGAACCCTAACCCTAACCCTTCCCTGAAGCCTGACCATCACCCGTCCCCTAATCCTAACCCGTACGCTGACACAAACCCGCGCCCTCACATGTACGCTCCCCCTAAAGCGTTGTCGTACCCTCACCTGGACCCTAAACCGTCCCCGTCCCCTAACCCTAGCCCGAACCCTAACCCTATCCCTTCCCCGAAGCCTGACCCTCACCCGTCCCCTAATCCTAACCCGTACGCTGACACTGACCCGCGCCCTCACACGTACGCTCCCCCTAAAGCGTTGTCGTACACTCACCTGGGCCCTAAACCGTCCCCGTCCCCTAACCCTAACCCTAGCCCGAACCCTAAACCTAACCCTTCCCCGAAGCCTGACCCTCACCCGTCCCCTAATCCTAAACCGTACGCTGACGCTAACCCGTGTCCTCACACTTACGCACCCACTAAAGCGTTGTCGTACCCTCACCTGGGCCCTAAACCGTCCCCGTCCCCTAACCCAAACCCTAGCCCGAACCCTAACCCTAACCCTTCCCCGAAGCCTGACCCTCCCCCGTCCCCTAATCCTAACCTGTACGCTGACGCTAACCCGCGCCCTCACACGTACGCTCCCCCTAAAGCGTTTTCGTACCCTCACCTGGACCCGAAACCGTCCCCGTCCCCTAACCCTAACCCTAGCCCGAACACTAACCCTAACCCTTCCCCGAAGCCTGACCCTCACCCGTCCCCTAATCCTAACCCGTACGCTGACACTAAGCCGCGCCCTCACACGTACGCTCCCCCTAAAGCGTTGTCGTACCCTCACCTGGACCCTAAACCGTCCCCGTCCCCTAACCCTAACCCTAGCCCGAACCCTAACCCTAACACTTCCCCGAAGCCTGACCCTCACCCGTCCCCTAATCCTAACCCGTACGCTGACGCTAACCCGCGCCCTCACACGTACGCTCCCCCTAAAGCGTTGTCGTACCCTCACCTGGACCCTAAACCGTCCCCGTCCCCTAACCCTAACCCTAGCCCGAACCCTAATCTTAACCCTTCCCCGAAGCCTGACCCTCACCCGTTCCCTAATCCTAACCCGTACGCTGACACTAACCCGCGCCCTCACACGTACGCTCCCCCTAAAGCGTTGCCGTACCCTCACCTGGACCCTAAACCGTCCCCGTCCCCTAACCCTAACCCTAGCCCCAACCCTAACCCTAACCCTTCCCCGACGCCTGACCTTCACCCGTCCCCTAATCCTAACCCGTACGCTGACACTAACCCGCGCCCTCACATGTACGCTCCCCCTAAAGCGTTGTCGTACCCTCACCTGGACCCTAAACCGTCCCCGTCCCCTAACCCTAGCCCGAACCCTAACCCTAACCCTTCCCCGAAGCCTGACCCTCACCCGTCCCCTAATCCTAACCCGTACGCTGACACTAACCCGCGCCCTCACACGTACGCTCCCCATAAAGCGTTGTCGTACCCTCACCTGGACCCTAAACCGTCCCCGTCCCCTAACCCTAACCCTAGCCCGAACCCTAACCCTAACCCTTCCCCGAAGCCTGACCCTCACCCGTCCCCTAATCCTAACCCGTACGCTGACACTAACCCGCGCCCTCACACGTACGCTCCCCATAAAGCGTTGTCGTACCCTCACCTGGACCCTAAACCGTCCCCGTCCCCTAACCCTAGCCCGAACCCTAACCCTAACCCTTCCCCGAAGCCTGACCCTCACCCGTCCCCTAATCCTAACCCGTACGCTGACGCTAACCCGTGTCCTCACACTTACGCACCCACTAAAGCGTTGTCGTACCCTCACCTGGGCCCTAAACCGTCCCCGTCCCCTAACCCTAACCCTAGCCCCAACCCTAACCCTAACCCTTCCCCGACGCCTGACCTTCACCCGTCCCCTAATCCTAACCCGTACGCTGACACTAACCCGCGCCCTCACATGTACGCTCCCCCTAAAGCGTTGTCGTACCCTCACCTGGACCCTAAACCGTCCCCGTCCCCTAACCCTAGCCCGAACCCTAACCCTAACCCTTCCCCGAAGCCTGACCCTCACCCGTCCCCTAATCCTAACCCGTACGCTGACACTAACCCGCGCCCTCACACGTACGCTCCCCCTAAAGCGTTGTCGTACCCTCACCTGGACCCTAAACCGTCCCCGTCCCCTAACCCTAACCCTAGCCCGAACCCTAACCCTAACCCTTCCCCGAAGCCTGACCCTCCCCCGTCCCCTAATCCTAAGGCGTACGCGGTCAATAACCCTCGCCCTCACACGTACACTCCCCCTAAAGCGTTGTCGTACCCTCACCTGGACCCTAAACCGTCCCCGTCCCCTAACCCTAACCCTAGCCCGAACCCTAACCCTAACCCTTCCCCGAAGCCTGACCCTCACCCGTCCCCTAATCCTAACCCGTACGCTGACACTAACCCGCGCCCTCACACGTACGCTCCCCCTAAAGCGTTGTCGTACCCTCACCTGGACCCTAAACCGTCCCCGTTCCCTAACCCTAACCCTAGCCCGAACCCTAACCCTAACCCTTCCCTGAAGCCTGACCATCACCCGTCCCCTAATCCTAACCCGTACGCTGACACAAACCCGCGCCCTCACATGTACGCTCCCCCTAAAGCGTTGTCGTACCCTCACCTGGACCCTAAACCGTCCCCGTCCCCTAACCCTAGCCCGAACCCTAACCCTATCCCTTCCCCGAAGCCTGACCCTCACCCGTCCCCTAATCCTAACCCGTACGCTGACACTGACCCGCGCCCTCACACGTACGCTCCCCCTAAAGCGTTGTCGTACACTCACCTGGGCCCTAAACCATCCCCGTCCCCTAACCCTAACCCTAGCCCGAACCCTAAACCTAACCCTTCCCCGAAGCCTGACCCTCACCCGTCCCCTAATCCTAAACCGTACGCTGACGCTAACCCGTGTCCTCACACTTACGCACCCACTAAAGCGTTGTCGTACCCTCACCTGGGCCCTAAACCGTCCCCGTCCCCTAACCCAAACCCTAGCCCGAACCCTAACCCTAACCCTTCCCCGAAGCCTGACCCTCCCCCGTCCCCTAATCCTAACCTGTACGCTGACGCTAACCCGCGCCCTCACACGTACGCTCCCCCTAAAGCGTTTTCGTACCCTCACCTGGACCCGAAACCGTCCCCGTCCCCTAACCCTAACCCTAGCCCGAACACTAACCCTAACCCTTCCCCGAAGCCTGACCCTCACCCGTCCCCTAATCCTAACCCGTACGCTGACACTAAGCCGCGCCCTCACACGTACGCTCCCCCTAAAGCGTTGTCGTACCCTCACCTGGACCCTAAACCGTCCCCGTCCCCTAACCCTAACCCTAGCCCGAACCCTAACCCTAACACTTCCCCGAAGCCTGACCCTCACCCGTCCCCTAATCCTAACCCGTACGCTGACGCTAACCCGCGCCCTCACACGTACGCTCCCCCTAAAGCGTTGTCGTACCCTCACCTGGACCCTAAACCGTCCCCGTCCCCTAACCCTAACCCTAGCCCGAACCCTAATCTTAACCCTTCCCCGAAGCCTGACCCTCACCCGTTCCCTAATCCTAACCCGTACGCTGACACTAACCCGCGCCCTCACACGTACGCTCCCCCTAAAGCGTTGCCGTACCCTCACCTGGACCCTAAACCGTCCCCGTCCCCTAACCCTAACCCTAGCCCGAACCCTAACCCTAACCCTTCCCCGAAGCCTGACAATCACCCATCCCCTAATCCTAACCCGTACGCTGACACTAACCCGCGCCCTCACACGTACGCTCCCCATAAAGCGTTGTCGTACCCTCACCTGGACCCTAAACCGTCCCCGTCCCCTAACCCTAACCCTAGCCCGAACCCTAACCCTAACCCTTCCCCGAAGCCTGACCCTCACCCGTCCCCTAATCCTAACCCGTACGCTGACACTAACCCGCGCCCTCACACGTACGCTCCCCATAAAGCGTTGTCGTACCCTCACCTGGACCCTAAACCGTCCCCATCCCCTAACCCTAACCCTAGCCCGAACCCTAACCCTAACCCTTCCCCGAAGCCTGACCCTCCCCCGTCCCCTAATCCTAAGGCGTACGCGGACAATAACTCTGGCCCTCACACGTACGCTCCCCCTAAAGCGTTGTCGTACCCTCACCTGGACCCTAAACCGTCCCCGTCCCCTAACCCTAACCCTAGCCCGAACCCTAACCCTAACCCTTCCCCGAAGCCTGACCCTCACCCGTCCCCTAATCCTAAACCGTACGCTGACGCTAACCCGTGTCCTCACACTTACGCACCCACTAAAGCGTTGTCGTACCCTCACCTGGGCCCTAAACCGTCCCCGTCCCCTAACCCTAACCCTAGCCCGAACCCTAACCCTAACCCTTCCCCGAAGCCTGACGCTCCCCCGTCCCCTAATCCTAACCTGTACGCTGACGCTAACCCGCGCCCTCACACGTACGCTCCCCCTAAAGCGTTTTCGTACCCTCACCTGGACCCGAAACCGTCCCCGTCCCCTAACCCTAACCCTAGCCCGAACACTAACCCTAACACTTCCCCGAAGCCTGACCCTCACCCGTCCCCTAATCCTAACCCGTACGCTGACACTAAGCCGCGCCCTCACACGTACGCTCCCCCTAAAGCGTTGTCATACTCTCACCTGGACCCTAAACCGTCCCCGTCCCCTAACCCTAACCCTAGCCCGAACCCTAACCCTAACCCTTCCCCGAAGCCTGACCCTCACCCGTCCCCTAATCCTAAACCGTACGCTGACGCTAACCCGTGTCCTCACACTTACGCACCCACTAAAGCGTTGTCGTACCCTCACCTGGGCCCTAAACCGTCCCCGTCCCCTAACCCTAACCCTAGCCCCAACCCTAACCCTAACCCTTCCCCGACGCCTGACCTTCACCCGTCCCCTAATCCTAACCCGTACGCTGACACTAACCCGCGCCCTCACATGTACGCTCCCCCTAAAGCGTTGTCGTACCCTCACCTGGACCCTAAACCGTCCCCGTCCCCTAACCCTAGCCCGAACCCTAACCCTAACCCTTCCCCGAAGCCTGACCCTCACCCGTCCCCTAATCCTAACCCGTACGCTGACACTAACCCGCGCCCTCACACGTACGCTCCCCCTAAAGCGTTGTCGTACCCTCACCTGGACCCTAAACCGTCCCCGTCCCCTAACCCTAACCCTACCCCGAACCCTAACCCTAACCCTTCCCCGAAGCCTGACCCTCCCCCGTCCCCTAATCCTAAGGCGTACGCGGACAATAACCCTCGCCCTCACACGTACGCTCCCCCTAAAGCGTTGTCGTACCCTCACCTGGACCCTAAACCGTCCCCGTCCCCTAACCCTAACCCTAGCCAGAACCCTAACCCTAACCCTTCCCCGAAGCCTGACCCTCACCCGTCCCCTAATCCTAACCCGTACGCTGACACTAAGCCGCGCCCTCACACGTACGCTCCCCCTAAAGCGTTGTCGTACCCTCACCTGGACCCTAAACCGTCCCCGTCCCCTAACCCTAACCCTAGCCCGAACCCTACCCCTAACCCTTCCCCGAAGCCTGACCCTCACCCGTCCCCTAATCCTAACCCGTACGCTGACACTAAGCCGCGCCCTCACACGTACGCTCCCCCTAAAGCGTTGTCGTACCCTCACCTGGACCCTAAACCGTCCCCGTCCCCTAACCCTAACCCTAGCCCGAACCCTACCCCTAACCCTTCCCCGAAGCCTGACCCTCACCCGTCCCCGAATCCTAAGGCGTACGTGGACAATAACCCGCGCCCTCACACGTACGCACCCACTAAAGCATTGTCGTACCCTCACCTGGGCCCTAAACCGTCCCCGTCCCCTAACCCTAACCCTAGCCCGAACCCTAACCCTAACCCTTCCCCGAAGCCTGACCCTCACCCGTCCCCTAATCCTAAACTGTACGCTGACGCTAACCCGCGCCCTCACACGTACGCTCCCCCTAAAGCGTTTTCGTACCCTCACCTGGACCCGAAACCGTCCCCGTCCCCTAACCCTAACCCTAGCCCGAACCCTAACCCTAACCCTTCCCCGAAGCCTGACCCTCACCCGTCCCCTAATCCTAACGCATACGCTGACACTAAGCCGCACCCTCACACGTACGCTCCCCTTAAAGCGTTGTCGTACCCTCACCTGGACCCTAAACCATCCCCGTCCCCTAACCCTAACCCTAGCCCGAACCCTCACCCTAACCCTTCCCCGAAGCCTGACCCTCACCCGTCCCCTAATCCTAACCCGTACGCTGACACTAACCCGCGCCCTCACACGTACGCTCCCCCTAAAGTGTTGTCGTACCCTCACCTGGACCCTAAACCGTCCCCGTCCCCTAACCCTAACCCTAGCCCGAACCCTAACCCTAACCCTTCCCCGAAGCCTGACCCTCACCCGTCCCCTAATCCTAACCCGTACGCTGACACTAACCCGCGCCCTCACACGTACGCTCCCCCTAAAGCGTTGTCGTACCCTCACCTGGACCCTAAACCGTCCCCGTCCCCTAACCCTAACCCTAGCCCGAACCCTAACCCTAACCCTTCCCCGAAGCCTGACCATCACCCGTCCCCTAATCCTAACCCGTACGCTGACACTAAACCGCGCCCTCACACGTACGCTCCCCCTAAAGCGTTGTCGTACCCTCACCTGGACCCTAAACCGTCCCCGTCCCCTAACCCTAACCCTAGCCCGAACCCTAACCCTAACCCTTCCCCGAAGCCTGACCCTCACCCGTCCCCTAATCCTAACCCGTACGCGGAAAATAACCCGTGCCCTCACACGTACGCTCCCCCTAAAGCGTTGTCGTACCCTCACCTGGACCCTAAACCTTCCCCATCCCCTAACCCTAACCCTAGCCCGAACCCTAACCCTAACCCTTCCCCGAAGCCTGACCCTCACCCGTCCCCTAATCCTAACCCGTACGCTGACACTAACCCGCGCCCTCACACGTACGCTCCCCCTAAAGCGTTGTCGTACCCTCACCTGGACCCTAAACCGTCCCCGTCCCCTAACCCTAACCCTAGCCCGAACCCTAACCCTAAACCTTCCCCGAAGCCTGACCCTCACTCGTCCCCTAATCCTAACCCGTACGCTGACACTAACCCGCGCCCTCACATGTACGCTCCCCCTAAAGCGTTGTCGTACCCTCACCTGGACCCTAAACCGTCCCCGTCCCCTAACCCTAACCCTAGCCCGAACCCTAACCCTAACCCTTCCCCGAAGCCTGACCCTCACCCGTCCCCTAATCCTAACCCGTACGCTGACACTAAGCCGCGCCCTCACACGTACGCTCCCCCTAAAGCGTTGTCGTACCCTCACCTGGACCCTAAACCGTCCCCGTCCCCTAACCCTAACCCTAGCCCGAACCCTAACCCTAACCCTTCCCCGAAGCCTGACCCTCACCCGTCCCCTAATCCTAACCCGTACGCTGACACCAACCCGCGCCCTCACACGTATGCTCCCCGTAAAGCGTTGTCGTACCCTCACCTGGACCCTAAACCGTCCCCGTCCCCTAACCCTAACCCTAGCCCGAACCCTAACCCTAACTCTTCCCCGAAGCCTGACCATCACCCGTCCCCTAATCCTAACCCGTACGCTGACACTAACCCGCGCCCTCACACGTACGCTCCCCCTAAAGCGTTGTCGTACCCTCACCTGGACCCTAAACCGTCCCCGTCCCCCAAACCTAACCCTAGCCCGAACCCTAACCCTAACCCTTCCCCGAAGCCTGACCCTCACCCGTCCCCTAATCCTAACCCGTACGCTGACACTAACCCGCGCCCTCACACGTACGCTCCCCCTAAAGCGTTGTCGTACCCTGACCTGGACCCTAAACCGTCCCCGTCCCCTAACCCTAACCCTAGCCCGAACCCTAACCCTAACCCTTCCCCGAAGCCTGACCCTCCCCCGTCCCCTAATCCTAACGCGTACGCTGACACTAAGCCGCGCCCTCACACGTACGCTCCCCCTAAAGCGTTGTCGTACCCTCACCTGGACCCTAAACCGTCCCCGTCCCCTAACCCTAACCCTAGCCCGAACCCTAACCCTAACACTTCCCCGAAGCCTGACCCTCACCCGTCCCCTAATCCTAACCCGTACGCTGACACTAACCCGCGCCCTCACACGTACGCTCCCCCTAAAGCGTTGTCGTACCCTCACCTGGACCCTAAACAGTCCCCGTCCCCTAACCCTAACCCTAGCCCGAACCCTAACCCTAACCCTTCCTCGAAGCCTGACCCTCCCCCGTCCCCTAATCCTAACGCATACGCTGACACTAAGCTGCGCCCTCACACGTACGCTCCCCCTAAAGCGTTGTCGTACCCTCACCTGGACCCTAAACCGTCCCCGTCCCCTAACCCTAACCCTAGCCCGAACCCTAAACCTAACCCTTCCCCGAAGCCTGACCCTCACCCGTCCCCTAATCCTAACCCATACGCTGACACTAACCCCGCCCTCACACATACGCTCCCCCTAAAGCGTTGTCCTACCCTCACCTGGACCCTAAACCGTCCCCGTCCCCTAACCCTAACCCTAGCCCTAACCCTAACCCTAACCCTTCCCCGAAGCCTGACCCTCACCCGTCCCCTAATCCTAAACCGTACGCTGACACTAAGCCGCGCCCTCACACGTACGCTCCCCCTAAAGCGTTGTCCTACCCTCACATGGACCCTAAACCGTCCCCGTCCCCTAACCCTAACCCTAGACCGAACCCTAACCCTAACCTTTCCCCGAAGCCTGACCCTCACCCGTCCCCTAATCCTAACCCGTACGCTGATACTAACCCGCGCCCTCACACGTACGCTCCCCCTAAAGCGTTGTCGTACCCTCACCTGGACCCTAAACCGTCCCCGTCCCCTAACCCTAACCCTAGCCCGAACCCTAACCCTAAACCTTCCCCGAAGGCTGACCCTCACCCGTCCCCTAATCCTAACCCGTACGCTGACACTAACCCGCGCCCTCACACGTACACTCCCCCTAAAGCGTTGTCGTACCCTCACCTGGGCCCTAAACCGTCCCCGTCCCCCAAACCTAACCCTAGCCCGAACCCTAACCCTAACCCTTCCCCGAAGCCTGACCCTCACCCGTCCCCTAATCCTAACCCGTACGCTGACACTAACCCGCGCCCTCACACATACGCTCCCCCTAAAGAGTTGTCGTACACTCACCTGGACCCTAAACCGTCCCCGTCCCCTAACCCTAACCCTAGCCCGAACCCTAACCCTAACCCTTCCCCGAAGCCTGACCCTCACCCGTCCCCTAATCCTAACCCGTACGCTGACACTAACCCGCGCCCTCACACGTACGCTCCCCCTAAAGCGTTGTCGTACCCTCACCTGGACCCTAAACCGTCCCCGTCCCCTAACCCTAACCCTAGCCCGAACCCTAACCCTAACCCTTCCCCGAAGCCTGACCCTCACCCGTGCCCTAATCCTAACCCGTACGCTGACACTAACCCGCGCCCTCACACGTACGCTCCCCCTAAAGCGTTGTCGTACCCTCACCTGGACCCTAAACCGTCCCCGTCCCCTAACCCTAACCCTAGCCCGAACCCTAACCCTAACCCTTCCCCGAAGGCTGACCCTCACCCGTCCCCTAATCCTAACCCGTACGCTGACACTAACCCGCGCCCTCACACGTACGCTCCCCCTAAAGCGTTGTCGTACCCTCACCTGGACCCTAAACCGTCCCCGTCCCCTAACCCTAACCCTAGCCCGAACCCTAACCCTAACACTTCCCCGAAGCCTGACCCTCACCCGTCCCCTAATCCTAACCCGTACGCTGACACTAACCCGCGCCCTCACACGTACGCTCCCCCTAAAGCGTTGTCGTACCCTCACCTGGACCCTAAACCGTTCCCGTCCCCTAACCCTAACCCTAGCCCGAACCCTAACCCTAACACTTCCCCGAAGCCTGACCCTCACCCGTCCCCTAATCCTAAGGCGTACGTGGACAATAACCCGCGCCCTCACACGTACGCTCCCCCTAAAGCGTTGTCGTACCCTCACCTGGACCCTAAACCGTTCCCGTCCCCTAACCCTAACCCTAGCCCGAACCCTAACCCTAACCCTTCCCCGAAGCCTGACCCTCACCCGTCCCCTAATCCTAACCCGTACGCTGACACTAACCCGCGCCCTCACACGTACGCTCCCCCTAAAGCGTTGTCCTACCCCCACCTGGACCCTAAACCGTCCCCGTCCCCTAACCCTAACCCTAGCCCGAACCCTAACCCTAACCCTTCCCCGAAGCCTGACCCTCACCCATCCCCTAATCATAACCCGTACGCTGACACTAAGCCGCGCCCTCACACGTACGCTCCCCCTAAAGCGTTGTCGTACCCTCACCTGGACCCTAAACCGTCCCCGTCCCCTAACCCTAACCCTAGCCCGAACCCTAACCCTAACCCTTCCCCGAAGCCTGACCCTCACCCGTTCCCTAATCCTAACCCGTACGCTGACACTAACCCGCGCCCTCACACGTACGCTCCCCCTAAAGCGTTGTCGTACCCTCACCTGGACCCTAAACCGTCCCCGTCCCCTAACCCTAACCCTAGCCCGAACCCTAACCCTAACCCTTCCCCGAAGCCTGACCCTCACCCGTCCCCTAATCCTAACCCGTACGCTGATACTAACCCGCGCCCTCACACGTACGCTCCCCCTAAAGCGTTGTAGTACCCTCACCTGTACCCTAAACAGTCCCCGTCCCCTAACCCTAACCCTAGCCCGAACCCTAACCCTAACCCTTCCCCGAAGGATGACCCTCACCCGTCCCCTAATCCTAACCCGTACGCTGACACTAAGCCGCGCCCTCACACGTACGCTCCCCCTAAAGCGTTGTCCTACCCTCACCTGGACTCTAAACCGTCCCCGTCCCCTAACCCTAACCCTAGCCCGAACCCTAACCCTAACCCTTCCCCGAAGCCTGACCCTCACCCGTCCCCTAATCCTAACCCGTACGCTGACACTAACCCGCGCCCTCACACGTACGCTCCCCCTAAAGCGTTGTCGTACCCTCACCTGGACCCTAAACCGTCCCCGTCCCCTAACCCTAACCCTAGCCCGAACCCTAACCCTAACCCTTCCCCGAAGCCTGACCCTCACCCGTCCCCTAATCCTAACCCGTACGCTGACACTAAGCCGCGCCCTCACACGTACGCTCCCCCTAAAGCGTTGTCGTACCCTCACCTGGACCCTAAACCGTCCCCGTCCCCTAACCCTAACCCTAGCCCAAACCCTAACCCTAACCCTTCCCCGAAGCCTGACCCTCACCCGTCCCCTAATCCTAACCCGTACGCTGACACTAACCCGCGCCCTCACACGTACGCTCCCCATAAAGCGTTGTCGTACCCTCACCTGGACCCTAAACCGTCCCCGTCCCCTAACCCTAACCCTAGCCCGAACACTAACCCTAACCCTTCCCCGAAGCCTGAACCTCACCCGTCCCCTAATCCTAACCCGTACGCTGACGCTAACCCGCGCCCTCACACGTACGCTCCCCCTAAAGCGTTGTCGTACCCTCACCTGGACCCTAAACCGTCCCCGTCCCCTAACCCTAACCCTAGCCCAAACCCTACCCCTAACCCTTCCCCGAAGCCTGACCCTCACCCGTCCCCTAATCCTAACCCGTACGCTGACACTAAGCCGCGCCCTCACACGTACGCTCCCCCTAAAGCGTTGTCGTACCCTCACCTGGACCCTAAACCGTCCCCGTCCCCTAACCCTAACCCTAGCCCGAACCCTACCCCTAACCCTTCCCCGAAGCCTGACCCTCACCCGTCCCCTAATCCTAAGGCGTACGTGGACAATAACCGGCGCCCTCACACGTACGCACCCACTAAAGCATTGTCGTACCCTCACCTGGGCCCTAAACCGTCCCCGTCCCCTAACCCTAACCCTAGCCCGAACCCTAACCCTAACCCTTCCCCGAAGCCTGACCCTCCCCCGTCCCCTAATCCTAATCTGTACGCTGACGCTAACCCGCGCCCTCACACGTACGCTCCCCCTAAAGCGTTTTCGTACCCTCACCTGGACCCGAAACCGTCCCCGTCCCCTAACCCTAACCCTAGCCCGAACCCTAACCCTAACCCTTCCCCGAAGCCTGACCCTCACCCGTCCCCTAATCCTAACCCGTACGCTGACACTAACCCGCGCCCTCACACGTACGCTCCCCCTAAAGCGTTGTCGTACCCTCACCTGGACCCTAAACCGTCCCCGTCCCCTAACCCTAACCCTAGCGCGAACCCTAACCCTAACCCTTCCCCGAAGCCTGACCCTCACCCGTCCCCTAATCCTAACCCGTACGCTGACACTAAGCCGCGCCCTCACACGTACGCTCCCCCTAAAGCGTTGTCGTACCCTCACCTGGACCCTAAACCGTCCCCGTCCCCTAACCCTAACCCTAGCCCGAACCCTACACCTAACCCTTCCCCGAAGCCTGACCCTCACCCGTCCCCTAATCCTAACCCGTACGCTGACACTAACCCGCGCCCTCACACGTACGCTCCCCCTAAAGCGTTGTCGTACCCTCACCTGGACCCTAAACCGTCCCCGTCCCCTAACCCTAACCCTAGCCCGAACCCTAACCCTAACCCTTCCCCGAAGCCTGACCCTCACCCGTCCCCTAATCCTAACGCATACGCTGACACTAAGCCGCACCCTCACACGTACGCTCCCCTTAAAGCGTTGTCGTACCCTCACCTGGACCCTAAACCATCCCCGTCCCCTAACCCTAACCCTAGCCCGAACCCTAACCCTAACCCTTCCCCGAAGCCTGACCCTCACCCGTCCCCTAATCCTAACCCGTACGCTGACACTAACCCGCGCCCTCACACGTACG